>NW_020185335.1:1576718-1731764 GCF_003031525.2 Neophocaena asiaeorientalis asiaeorientalis | reverse complement strand
GGGAGTGGGAGGCACAAACTACTAGGTGTCAGACAGGCTACAAGGATGTAGTGTACAGCACAGGGGATACAGCCAATATTTTATAATAACTGCAAATGGAGTGTAACCTTTAAAAATTGTACAAATTTTTTAAAATTTTTAAAAAAAGAAAATATATTCATATCTTCAAACCACAGTTCAACAGTGTTTTCATTATTTTATAATCAATTATGTTTTCAAAGAGCTATTTCATTAGAAATTATCAAGGCTACAGGACTAAAAAGAGACAAACTCTCCATTTTAAGTACAGTTTAGATTCACTAAAGTAAATTGTATCACATTTGGATTCTTAACTACACAACTAGTAGTAGCAAGTCAATTCAAGTGGGGTTTTCTCCACTTTTCTAGTACTTTTATGTATACACACATTGGTATACAGATGAGTAATAAGTCTTAGGTTTAAATACTTGAACTCCGTCAATCACTACCAGCTATAATGTAGGTCAAGGCTTTCCACCTGATAAAATTAGATCGGAATCAGTGTTAAGATTTAGAAAAGCCTAAGGGTCACCCAGTCTGATCCTTTCGTTTTACAAATGGATTTAGGAAATGTAGTTAACTGGTGAACAAGGAAAACATTCAAGTGCTAGTCTACTTTTTCAGGAATTAGTCCAAATCCTAAAGGAAAATAATAATAAACCCCTGTTTAGACTTTAAAATGATATCAATGTTTAGCTCAGCTAAAGGTGTTACTATCATTGCCACATTTTTAGGTGTAAGTGGAAGCCTCCTTTCTCACTTTCAACAGTACTGAATCCACAGTTTTGAATTCTGTTTTGAGACATTTATTTATTACAGGGAAAGAGGAGGAGAGAAAGTCAGTGGTCAGGCACTTAAGGAGCTCTTATTTGAGGTCTAACTCAAAGAACTAATAGTTTTTTTTAAAAAGCTGAATCAGGGCTTCCCTGGCTGCGCAGTGGTTAAGAATCTGCCTGCCAATGCAGGGGACACAGGTTCGTGCCCTGGTCCGGGAGGATCCCACATGCCACAGAGCAACTAAGCCCGCAAGCCACAACTACTGAGCCTGTGCTCTAGAGCCTGTGAGCCACAACTACTGAAGCCCGTGCGCCTACAGCCCGTGCTCCACAACAAGAGAAGCCACTGCATTGAGAAGCCCGGGTACCGCAACGAAGAGTAGCCCCCACTCGCTGCAACTAGAGAAAAGCCCGCGCACAGCAACAAAGACCCAATGCAGCCAAAAATAAATAAATTTAATGTTTAAAAAAATTTTTTTTTAATTTATTTTAAATTTAGATATCTGACCTATGATATAATTCAAATGAAGTAATTATCAAATTTCCCTTCCTTTTCCTTTAAAAACTGACAGTTTTTAAATTCAAGAATCCTAATGTCAGCATTCCAGGGAGAAATCTTTTTTCAAGCCTAGTGACCCCATAACCATCATCAGCTCCAGCACGAATGAAGTCCTAAAGCCCACTTCCAAGCAGAAACACATGTGACTTATATTGCAGGAGAATTAGTGGTAAAACTCTGACCTCACCTGACCAGGTCTCCATGAAGCTGCAAATAAAGACGTTCCCTTCCCTCTCCAGCACAAATTTCTGACGCTGGCGTGTCTACTGTGCAAAGGACAAGATGTAAGTCGGAGGAGGAGGAGGCAGTGGCGGAGGCGCTGGCTGCAGTGGCCGTGGCGGTGTCTGCTCCGTACAGGTAAACACAGCCTCTCTTCACATCTTCTCGCAGCCAGTCTCTCTCTCGAGAACCAAACCTACTTCTCCTATTCAGACAATGTCTGCTCCCATTGCGTTTCATAGTTCTCTAAAAACGTCAGGAAAAAGAAATCATTAGCTCAAATGTCTGACTGAATTAGACACATTCAGTCCTCAGCCCACCTTTCCACTCCGTAGTCACCAATACTTGACTCAGTACCGCCTCCTCTCACAGAGCCTTCTGCACCTGCCATGCCCAGCCCTAAACTGAAAATTTTCATTCTCTTTACTGCTAGCTGTTCATGTCTCTGTCCATCATCTTTTTTTTTCTACTTTTACTTTTTTTTTACTTTTTGATTTTTGGCTGCGTCAGGTCTTAGTGGCGGCACACAGGAACTTCATTGCAGTGTGCGGGTTTTCTT
The DNA here is from genome assembly GCF_003031525.2 of Neophocaena asiaeorientalis asiaeorientalis. Classification (NCBI taxonomy): domain Eukaryota; kingdom Metazoa; phylum Chordata; class Mammalia; order Artiodactyla; family Phocoenidae; genus Neophocaena; species Neophocaena asiaeorientalis. The sequence continues at coordinate 1,729,633 of NW_020185335.1, read as the reverse complement.
TCTCTAATTGTGGCGCACAGGCTCCAGGGCATGTGGGTTCTGTAGTTTGAGGCGCATGGGCTTAGTTGCCTCGTGGCATATGGGATCTTAATTCCCCAACCAGGGATCGAAACCCATGTCCCCTGCATTGGAAGGCCGATTCTTTACCACTGGACCACCAGGAAAGTCCCTGTCAGTCATCTTCTGACCTTTTTTTTTCTTTATGTTTTCATAAAAATGTCAAGAACAGTAGTGTACCTACTATCTAATTTTCACAAACTTTAATATTTTGCCATATTTAGTTCAGATCATTATTCTAAAGAACATATATATGATATATCCTTACATATATAGCTAAAGCCACCTACTACCTAAAACAATCCCATTCACCTCCCTCATTCCCCAGAAATAAACACTCTACTACAGTGTTTATCATCCCATGCATTTTTTTTTAATTTCTGATTTTTATTGATTGATTGGTTGATTGATTTTTGGCTGCGTTGGGTCTGTGTTGCTGCGCATGGGCCTCCTCTAGTTGTGGCGAGCGGGGGCCACTCTTCGTTGCGGTACACGGGCTTCTCATTGTGGTGGCTTCTCTTGTTGCAGAGCACGGGCTCTAGGTGCGTGGGCTTTAGTAGTTGTGGCATGTGGGCTCAGTAGTTGTGGCTCACGGGCTTAGATGATCCATGGCATGTGGGATCTTCCCAGACCAGGGCTCAAACCCGTGTCCCCTGAATTGGCAGGCGGATTCTTAACCACTGTGCCACCAGGGAAGTCCTCCCATATATTTTTTGTGTTTGCCATATACGTATATATCTATAAACTCTATATAGTATTGTTTTACATGATTTAAAACTTTATCTAAAACCTAACATACTTATGTTTCACCCTGCAATTTTTTTTGTTTGATTCAACATTGGTTTAGAGATGTATCTATGATTAATACACCCTGCTCATTCTCTTGAATAACATTCCATTATACGAATACACTGAAATTTATCCATTCTCCTGCTGAGGGCATTTAGTTTGTTTCTAATTTTTCAGTGTCGGAAACAATGCTGCAATAAACATTTCTGTATGTCTCCATATGCAAACCGAAAGTTCCTCTAGGGTCCTAGTCCTCTGCCTCATATCCCAAATAAGGAACTACAGAATCAACACAATACTGCACAAATATTCTTTCCATTATCCTGTTTCAAAAGAAAAATTACTGTTGCATTTGATAACTTAGGTATGCATATACATTGTGAAGTCACATTATCTCAGAGCAAAAACAACTGCTACAGCAATATAACAAGTTTCTAAAGATCAATATTTACCTGCTCTATTTTTTTTTAATGGGCCATTTCTATTCCCATTAATAAAAAACTTATTTCCACAAACAATTACACTGACCCACCTTTCTAGGGCCACTCCCCACTGTATTTCACTCTGTTTGTCATATCCAACTCCCCGAACACACCAACTATTCCACAATTCTGTGACTTGCCTGAAATGTCCTTCTCCATCTTGTCCATCTGAGTAGTTATTCTTCAAAATTACTCAAACGTCACCCTCTCTGTGGAGCTTTCCATGTCTCCCATCCCTGCTTTCTCCTACTAATTAAAAAGAATTAATAACTCTACACTCTCCTCCACAGAACTTCTTCACCTTAAACATGCTTCCATTCCCATGTAAATCACAATGAGTTTTTAATTATTTATTTGGTATTTCTTCTTCTCTTATACACTGAGAACCTAGTACAGTACCTTAGCACCTGGGTGGCCCAGAGATGCATGCAGAACTCAGTGATGTCACAGACATTTATTCCCAGTCTGTACTTTAGCCTAATTAGCTTTAGCAAGAAGTTGAACAAACTTGGGGAAAAAAAATCTCCATTTTTATAGGAAACCCTATCACCTTTCCTCTGTATCAGCCACAAAGTAAATAAAATACTTTTGCTACTATTCCTCATTGGAAAACAGAAATATCTATAAATAAAGCAAATATTATTTTTGTAATTACTGAGATTAAATATTTGAGGATAACTGTAGCACCTAAAATTAAATCTCTGAAGATGATAAAGAAAGGGGAAGGAAAAGTTAGAAGGTATTCCCCGCATGGAGAAAAAGAAAAACAAGAAATCGAGAATGGCTTCATTGTTTAAATTTATGATAATAGGTGAATCGATCATTTCACAGATCTTAGGGATTTAAGTACAGCTAATCAAAACCATGAGGATTATTACTGATTCTAACTTTAGATAAATAGGATAAACCCCTGCTACAAGTGGGAACTAGGCGTCTTTCTTCTCATAAAGAGCATTTTCTCAAAGCTGAACATCTCAGAATTAACAAAGGGCTTTTGAGCACATATTTTATAAACACAGGGACCATCATATTTGCACCACTAAATAATCTTAACCACTGCATAATTAGACAGTGATTTTAAATATTCCTTATTTTTTAATCTTTGGTAAAGGTCAACTGAACCATCTGAAAACAGTATTCTATACAGTGCAGTAACATTTATACAAGGAAGCTCTGCATTCTGCACTTAGTGGAGAGAAATTTTGCTCACTGCTATTAAGAGAGGGCCAGTGGACACCACTCCACACATCCACCAAAAAGTTTCTTTAAAAAAACTTTATAAGGTCAAATAATATCCCACTAACCTTATCAATCTTAGAAAAGTCAAGGCAGACCCCAGGAAGTATTACATTAGTCCGTCCATGATTTTTCTTCTGTGAGGATTTTTAACAGTCATTTTTTAATGTGTATATCTATTTCCCTTAAGACTATACATAGGGCTTCCCAGGTGGCGCAGTGGTTGAGAGTCCGCCTGCCGATGCAGGGGACACGGGTTCGTGCCCCGGTCCGGGAAGATCCCACATGTCGTGGAGCGGCTAGGCTCGTGAGCCATGGCCGCTGAGCCTGCGCGTCCGGAGTCTGTGCTCCGAAACGGGAGAGGCCATAGCAGTGAGAGGCCCATGTACCGCAAAAAAAAGAAAAGACTATACATAAAGTTTTAAGAACTTTACACTGTTGAAACCCATGTGTTGTTGGTCAAAGAATGTATCTCCTGTTTATATGATATATTCCACCCCATGAAAATAAACTGCTGAGTTAGAACTTTAGTAGATATCATTCTCTTAAACCTGTTCAATGGGCATTTAACGGCCTAGATACCAAGCAAGCATAGCCTTCTGGCAACAATCTAGATGGACTGTTTAGCTATCATTAGTTACTGCTGAATTACCTAGTGCTTCCTTCTCCACTGCCTAAACCATCAGGTAAATGTTGGAAAGGTCACTTCTGTCCTCTGAGATGCTTGCAGCTTTTAGAATCACTATTCCACTGGAAATGCTAGATGGAGAACACTTTATTTCCTCCCTTTACTCTTATATAAGAACTATTGACAAGTTTCTCTAAAAGGGAACATAACTATAATCACCCTCACATCAAACAAGTGTATAAAGAGCACATTTAAGACTTAAAGATATTTCTAGAAAGCCGAAATCTTCAGAGTAAGCCATGATTTAAGTACCCACTTCAGTTTTACACTTTTAACCCTCTAAAAATGAGGGCTCTGATCAGTTCAAAGGTGATAAACTATTAAACGCCCAATGAACTAACTCTAAGGTATGCATGGTAGAACAGGATCTACTGAAGTAACTCTTCATACTCAGTGAGTTCTACTAGACTGTGAAATATCCTGAAGTAGGAGATATGTTTCTGCATTCAAAACTTTAGAATATGGGCTCATCTCTAGGAATATACATGCTAAGGAATATTTTGGAAGGGGTGGATGAGATAAAGAGGGGAAGAATATTTCAGTTCATTAAAATCTTTTTGGTAGTAATTGATTTTAAAAACCATACAAACACATTATTTTGATAAAAACCTGAAACTATTATTGAAAAAACACGTCTCACAGAATCCACTGACTAGATTAATTATAACTTCATTTCTTCTACAGACTGAGTAAAAAAGAAAAGAAAAAAAAACCTCTCCAAATTTCCAAACATCTGGAAATTTCTGCTTCAAGGATACTCCTAATAATCTTAAAGAGTATTAAAAATCTCATACTTATATTCCAACTACAGTTATAAAGGACTATATTCTAAATAGCAATTTGCTGTGGAGAATAGGGAACCCTCTTGCACTGTTGGTGAGAACGTAAATTGATACAGCCAGTATGGAGGTTCCTTAAAAAACTAAAAATAGAACTACCATACGACCCAGCAATCCCATTACTGGGCATATACCCTGAGAAAACCATAATTCAAAAAGAGTCATGTACCAAAATGTTCACTGCAGCTCTACTTACAATAGCCAGGACATGGAAGCAACCTAAGTGTCCATCAACAGATGAATGAATAAAGAAGATGTGGCACATATATACAATGGAATATTACTCAGCCATAAAAAGGAACAAACCTGAGTTATTTGTAGTGAGGTGGATGGACCTAGAGACTGTCATACAGAGTGAAGTAAGTCAGAAAGAGAAAAACAAATACCATATGCTAACACATATATATGGAATCTAAAAAAAAAAAAAAAGAAAATGGTCAGAAGAACCTAGGGGCAAGACGGGAATAAAGATGCAGACCTACTAGAGAATGGACTTGAGGATACGGGGAGGGGAAAGGGTAAGCTGGGACAAAGTGAGAGAGTGGCACAGACATATATACACTACCAAACGTAAAATAGCTAGCTAGTGGGAAGCAACTGCATAGCACAGGGAGATCAGCTCGGTGTTTTGTGACCACCTAGAGGGGTGGGATAGGGAGGGTGGGAGGGAGATGCAAGAGGGAGGAGATATGGGGACATATGTATAACTGATTCACTTTGTTATAAAGCAGAAACTGACACACCATTGTAAAGCAATTATACTCTAATAAAGATGTTTAAATAAATAAATAAATAGCAATTTGCTAAATAAATCTGGGGGCAGATTTTGAATCAAATTTTCCAGTAGGCCATATGGTGGACCTAGATCTAATCTGGCTAAAGTTACACCAGTTTAGCTATATTAGCCTTTTTATGACGATCTATACTCTTTGACAATAATGATGTTCACGATTTGGTATTAAGTATAGAAGAGTTACAGAAAAGAAAAGAATGGTAAGCCTTTTTAAAAGGGTTTTCAGAAAAGAACATGTAGGAAACTATGGCTTTCTTCCCGATTCTGAAAGTCTTCTACTTACATATTCCTTTCCAGTTTCACCTGACACAAAATTCAACCACTCAGCTACTGAAGGGAACTTCTGTCTGTAGAACACACCGCACCTATTCTTCATAGTCGATCCCATTCATTTGCAAGGATGCAAAGGTCCAAGACACTGTTAGCCTCCCACATCACCAGCTCAGCACTATAATCAAGATTAATTTCTGGACTCTTTCTAATGGTCCCCAGATTGGAACCCCACGGAACCAGGGGTAGGTTGGACCACTTCCTGGAAGTGCAGGAAGGTCGAACCCTTCAAAAAAGATCCTCATTTCTCAATTCCTTCCCTCCCACAACTCACTCTCTCTTCACCAAAAAATAGTTGTAAAAATAGCCAAGGCTGTTTACCTTCTAGGCCAGAGGGCATTACCTATCTCTCAGACCTGCCCTTTCCTGATAAGCCAGGCCAGCAGAACTTTATTAAGTTCATTCACAATTTACATTTTTGTGACCTTACAGTTTTAAGTAAATATCCAAAAGCCTTTGAGTAATTATATTTAATTAAAATATAATTTTAATATAAATTATATTTAATATAATGTAATTATATTTAATATAAAACATGATTAAAGTAAATATGTATAAGGTCTATGCAGAAGTAGAGATAAACTATGAAAAGTTATTTCTTTAGTTGCTGCATTAAGACTGGGAGGTAGCAGCAGAAAAAAAGTTTTATATTTTAGAGTTCTAATTTATGTTGTTTCGTGGATTCACCAGATGCTTCAAATCTATTATTTTTTTCCAATGTTGTTGTTTCTTTGTGATGCCCTACGTATAATCTTAGTAGCGAGTATACAGTCGCACCCTCAATCCCAAAGAACAACTATTACTTAATGAATTTTTAAACATTATGTATTTTCATTGTTTTGCAAAGTAGTTTTGAAACACGTCAAATCTAAATTTTCTTTTCTCTTTTCCTTTTCTCTGGCAAGTTTTAAAGCCTGCTGATTCCTCTTCTAGAACTTTAGAAGGAATTCCACTCCATCTCCAGGACACCTAGTTTACATATCTGACCTACAGAAAAATTTCTCTCCAACTATTTCGAAGGCTAGTAGAAAACTCCATCCAGTGTGTCTCCCACAACCCCTCCTTTTAACCACCTTCACTGTCCCCTTCCCACCCTACATTCCTGTGCATTTTAACTTCTTGTCATCACCTTCAAGACTCCACTCCCCCCCTTGCCTGCATCTGCCTTCACTTCCTCCTACTCCCCCCCAATTCCTGCCAAAAGCCCCGTTAGCTGCCTGTTGCATAACTGCTCCCCCGTCACCGTCTCTCTGGATTGTCAGCCCCACTCCCGCCAGCAGGAATGCCCCTTTTTGTCCAACCCCTCCTCCCTTCTGCAGCACGCCCAGCGATTCCCCGAGATTAAGCTCCTCCGGGGATTCTCCCTCCAGGCCCGCGCTCCGGAGCGAGAAGCGGGTCTTAACTTCGGTGGTAAGCTCCGAGGGCAGAGGCGGCCCACTCCAGCCGGCGCAGTCCCAGCACACCGCAGCGCCCGGCCAATCACCGCCGCCATCCTCCCGCTGGGGTGATGTCTTCAGGTGTCCGGGGAGAAAGCCCTGCGTACTATCAGCTCCGCTGTCGGGCCAGGAGCCGCCGGCCTTGGGGCCCCGTGCGCAACCGGGGGAGGCAGAGGCTGGCCCCGGGGTCCCAAAGGAGCCGAGTGGCGGCGGCGACCGGGTGGACGCCGGCCCCAAGGCGTGGGCCTGCGAGGCGGGTGGCACGCGGCCAGGGATGGGCAGCGGTGGGGACGGATCGTCCTGGGCGCTGCGAGCCGCAAGCCGCTGGGCGGGCTGCCGGGGACCTCGCGGGCGGAGCCCGGCGCCACCGCAGGGCTGGGCCTCCGTTGTCGGCCGCCCTCGGTTTGGAGGACTGAGGTACAGGGAGGATTATTTGCTGCTGTCCCCGCCTCCGAAGTACGGGCTGGACAAGGAAGGGGGGGTGGAGGGCTGCACCTGTCAGTAGTGACGCGAGGACGCTGCCCTCCGCCAAGGGTGCCTCTTGTAACTGACCTTTCCCAGACCTTCCCTCTGTACTTCAAAACCGGATGCCTATATTCAATATCCTATGATAAAACATAATAGAAAAGAATATGAAAAAATAATGTATATATATTTATAGCTGAATCACTATGTTGTACAGCAGACATTAACACAATATTGTAAAACAACTATGCTTCAATTTAAAAAAAAAACTGGACCGTCACCCTCACGTACAAAACCATTGAACGAGTTGTTGAGAATACTCACCTTAGCAAGGCCCTTTCTCTTCCTTATTAGAGATGCTCACGGCCTTCTTCAGCAAATTCGACCCCACCTCACGTACAAAATGTCATCTCACCTCCCAGCCACATTTTAATTTCTCCTCATTTAGTAAAATTATCAGAATATTGTTCTCTGCTTCAAGCAGTAATGTGGTCTGGTCTGAAAGCCATTTTATTATTTGCAATTCTAGTTCAGAAAATTTTTATTATTTTCTTTTAGTTCCTGCAGTGATAGTTTTGTGACTGGTCAGTGGGCCAAATCAGACAGCCAGATTCCAAATTTCAGCTCTACCTCTTATTATTAGATCTATACCCTTGTGCTATTTTATCTAAGCCTTTGGTTCTTAGCTGTGAAATAGAAATTAGTCTGTATAGTAGTTATTATGAAGATTTTGCAAATGCATACAAAGTGCTTGACACATAGTAGTGATTCATAAGTGTCACTATTATTCTGAATTTCCAAATTTAAGAGACACTCAATTCCTTAGAGTCCTCTTGTTAATTCTGCTCTAAATTGTCTTAGGAAACCTTCTAGACCTCTGGATTTTTAGGTCTCCCCCTGCTACACAGGTGTTGAATCTTCAGGCAACTTCTAAGGAATTAGAAAAAAACAATTTCTTGTGCTTTGAATAATTGGTATCACCTATTAACCATTGCTTCAGCTTGCCTAGTACAGACCAACTATATGTTAAGAATATTTTAATTGTAGGTTTAGAACGAGAGTTTGACATCTGTCAGTGCAGTCTGTTCCCCTCTTCTATGTATGCGTTTATAGATATTTTAAATTCCAAGACAAAATTTGACTCTTGCAAAGATTCTGACTCTGTACAAATTATTTCTTCTGTGAAAGTTTGGTCACTACCTTCTCCCCTCTCATGAGTTACTTTGTATATACCAAAATTCCAATCTCCAGTCATCTTCATTTCTTTGTCTCATTTTAGTGAATTTAAAATGATGTCTCTGTGAGTCTGGTGTAAAGTGAAAAAAACTCTTTAAGTTGTCTACCTCCTGGGTTTTCTTTCTACCCTGAAATTACTTTCAAGAAAGCTACTCAAAGTAGTTGGATTCCCATTTCAGTGCTTATTGGGTAACTTCTTCCAGCAAGAACACTGGTATGTAAGGGGTAAGCACCAATATGGAGACAGAAGTGGAGTTGACCAAGGGCAGACAGGCAGAGAAAAGAATGAAAATGTGGTTCAGAATTAAGTGCTTCTAAAAGCCTGTTTCTTGAGGTACTACACATTACATTTTCCAGATCTCATGAGCAGAAGCTCTTTATTAGTTTATCATCTGAAGGGGAAGGATCCTGTCACATGACCAGCATTTGAGTTCATGCTGGGGAAGAGCAGTGGTAGATGATTTTTATTTTTTTTTGTAATTAATGGGACAGTGGGCTAAAGCATCAATTCAGAATACAAGCATATGCTAAAAGTTATGTATTTACTACTTCTTCAACAACAATAGTACCTCTTTCAAAAAGAGAAAAAAGCTAGGAGCCCAGGTGTTGCAGGGGATAATTTATGACGCAGCTCTCTTTAAAGGTCTCCATGGTTTAAGACCCAATTCAGTTAAGTGGTGACAACCAGTTGATTCTGAGTTTTCTTTTCAGATCATGTATTGCCATTAACATTTTATACTGTTTCAAAGGTCACATATTCATGTTCTCCCCCAGTTCAAGGCAGTGTGCATTACGTATGCCTAGGGTTATGTAACTACAATTTCTAGAAATGGTAAACAGCTCAGACTAACCCTAAAAATAAATTCCTCTGGGATTTTTTGTGCAAATATCCATCTGCCCTCACTGCAGGTTCATCATTACAAAAATCAGTTTGAATCAAGCCAAGAGACAGAGAAGTCATTAGACTCCCTCCTTTCTGTATCCTTCCTGTAAGTGCATACCTCTCTTTCCACCTGAAAGGGGTTGGGGAGGGACACACACACACACACTTTATCCCAGGAGCTCTTCCTAATCTTCACTACAAAATGGAAAGAAGGTCTGGAGAAGGAGAGTTCACGTCTGTAAGATTTTGGTAGAGGAGACATAAGAGCTTACTACATTTGCTTCTTTATAGCTAGTTCCCACTCCTTTGATGATCACAAGTCATCTTTAGGCCTAAATCCTTTGTTATTTCTACCACAGATTGAGCAGATTTAGATATTCCTTATTTTAGTTTCAAATAAACAGGCTGTATTTACCTGGCTTCCAGGTTCGAAGGATTTTTTTTCCTTGAACACTTTTGTATTGTTGAATATGGGGACAACTGAACTAGGGAAGGAAATAGCACGAAAAATACTTTAAAAAGTGATAAAAATTGGGCTTCCCTGGTGGCGCAGCGGTTGAGAGTCCGCCTGCCGATGCGGGGGACACGGGTTCGTGCCCCGGTCCAGGAAGATCCCACATGCCGCGGAGCGGCTGGGCCCACGAGCCATGGCTGCTGAGCCTGCGCGTCCGGAGCCTGTGCTCCGCAACGGGAGAGGCCACAACAGTGAGAAGCCCGCGTACCCCAAAATAAAAAAGTGATAAAAATTAATTTGGTCCTTCTGGATGGAAGTTCAAATCTGAACACTATTCGCTGTATTAAGTAAATGTCTAGAGTCTATTACTGGCCAGTGTTTTCTACTGCAGCGTTTATATTTTCCTCTCGTTACATGGAGATGAAGGTGTCCAGTAAATTTAATATTAGAAACAAAGATGAATTTTAACTAAGCCACATGTAAGATTACAGAAATGTCACTTATCAAACAGCACCAAAGGGCACTTCTGCATAAATTAGATAATTGCCAAGGCCTACTTCCTTCTACTTCTCAGGGGACGAACTATCACACTCTCCCTCTTTTCAATAAGGGACTATCAGGGATCATCTGAGTAGTAGAACACATAAGCTCCCAACTTTCAACCACTCTCACTTCTATGGAAGAGTTCATATAAAATAGATCATGAAACAGAATTCATTTGGCTGGTCAAGCCTTCCTCTTCTTAAGACACAGATAAACTTGAACAAATCACAAATAGACGCTTTAAACTAAAAGCTCATGACCACCTCTAACACACAATTCATCTTGACATGATTTATTTGCCTTGTTTGAGAATTCACCCATGTAGAGAATACCAGCATGGAAACAATCACTAGTTAAAATTTCCAATTGCACTTTTCACTGTCTGTAACTTCAAGTTTTTAAAAATTTGTTCAAGTTCCTCTTTTGGTGAGATTTCTGTGTAAAAGGAACATTAACAGGCAAGTTTAGCTCAAAGCTCTGGAATAAGAACTCATCAAAGGCTTCTCTAATCCACTTGTAAGAAGTGAGGAAGCAAAATTTAAATCATTGAGTATTGACTTTTTATTAGTCACTGTTCATAATTTGTTTCAACCAAAAGACAATACACACAGCAGAATTCTAATGCATCCCATGTAAATGTTTACATCCATTTTATTCCTCTCGCCTCTAAGACTTATCATTTAATTTAAAATTTTTTTTACATCTCAAAAATATGTCTGCAATAATTAGAACTTCATTAGCCGTCCCGCTTGGAAACAGCCTTTTAATATCTTTACAGTAAAGAAGATGTGATGGGGCTTAATGAAAATGTAACTTACAACATTATGAAAGAAAAGGGACTATACAGGGACACAGTGGGAGTTCACAAAGGAAAGAGTTCAGAAGCTCTTTCCCATGAAGCCCCCAAAGAGAAAACAAAAACAAAACACACAAAGCGCAACAGCAGGTTCCAAAAACAAAAACAAAAACAAAACTCCAATGTTCCATGTTGAAGTCAGAATCAGCCTCGTGGAAGTTCAAGAAGCAACTGTGCATGCTGCTTCAGCCTTTTCTTCTGTTTGAATGTTCCAGGTCCTGGAACCCTGTAGATGGGACCCACTCACTGCTATTGCTTGAAAAAGAGTTATTCACTTCCAGTTCTACAAGCAGGCCCACCCTCCTGAGCCAGAGCTGGTCAAAGCTTTTTAAACTGCAGGACTTTCTGAGCACGTCTCTTTTCAGTGATCCTCCCCATTACCAAACTCCTGAGTGCACAGACGTGTACCACCTCTCCACCAACCACAAAGCTCGTGAGTATCCACTTTTTGCTCTCTAGCTCACTCTCTGTTTAGGACAATGTGGGTAATACACATTCACTAGAAAAAAACATACGCATTCAAACTTTCCTCCCCCTAGTTCTCATAGCCCAAATATTTTCCAACGCAGAAGATAATGAAGTTGAACCTTGAAAACAGTATCCCCTAATTTCCAACCTCTCAGAACAACATAAAAATGGAAAGCATGTTATATAGTAGACGGAAATACTCAAACCGTTAGTGCTAGACAGTTTTCTTATATAAATGGGACAAAAAAGGGGTACGAAGCACATCTTTAATCTACAAGAGGGAAGGAATCCCCTCCCAAATGTTACAGTGAGGAATGTTTCTTTAAATTAGAAAGACCTTATAATGAACAGATAATCACTATACAAAGCATGAAACATTCCATGGCTGTCCAAATTACCTCGAGGTAACAGCACCGGAGCATAGTGGGAGAAGCTTCTTCTCGGGTAGAGCACCCTTCCTACAGTTTTCTGAGATTACTTAGATGAATTCTCCTTTAGGATTACTGTGGGGGTGGGGAGGGAGTACAGAATAAAAACTACTCTGGAAGAGGGGAAATAATGAGGTAAAAGTGCATGTGAAATTGTCCAAGTAAGTGTGTTCAGGCTCACTGCTTATCACCCTGGAGTCATGAAAACAGCCATGGAAATCACCCTTTCCTCACAATGGCTCTGAAGTTGTAAATCTAAACAATTTTGCTCCCCCATGAATGGTTATACTAGGGAAAGAAATAACTGAAATGTGCAAATATTCATAGAAATTAAGAGATTTCTCCTTTAGCAGCACGGCCAAATGAGAGGAGAACGAATTCTGATCCTAGAAACTAAGGCACACTGAAGCTTTCAAAGATCCAATCATTTGAAACAGTCTTCACAACCATCAGTATCCTAGGCAGTTAGTTACCTGGCTGCTAGTCCTTCAATACGGTGCTCAGGTTCACTCTCTGGAATCATTTCATATTCTACACAGCACCCTTTGTGTTAAGGCCATGATTTTTACTCTGTCTAGACAAAGCTATGGATGATCACATAACTCTACCTCAAAACTACATTCACCCAAGGAGATACTTTGTTCTGAGAGTAGACCCTTTCCAGCCCCATTAGCTAGCACTGTCTCATAGCATGATCTTCAGCAGATTTCTGAGATTCAAATCAGTTCAACTAAAGAAACTTGAGCTGGTTAACTATAAACGTGAGAGAGAAAATAAAGCCTCAACCACAAGAGGAATGTTAGACAAATTCTATTCAAGAAATCCACCAATATTATGTTAATCCTATCACGTTTCACAGCATTAAGTATCCATCGAATGAAATCAGTCTGCAAAGAAACCTTTAAAGACTATTTTTCATCACACAGGCAGAGCAGTTGTTTGAAACACACACTAGACCACACTTACTTTACTGAAAACTACGCACAAGGTAATATCCTGTTCTTGACTCAGTCAACCATTTACCCAGTAGAATAAGTTTTAGCAAATCTTGCTCTTAAATACTAAAATAAGACCAGAAAGTTCCCCCTTTGGAGCCTTTAGTTCAACTCCAGTTTGTCAAATGTTAGGAATAATCTAGCATCTGATACAGAGCTAGATTTGACAAGACACTGAAGATTTTAAGTAAAGGCTTGGTGAAATGGAGGGGGAAGAAATGGATATCTGTATCCAGTTTTAAGACCAAAGCCAAAGTGGTCCTTATACTGTACTCAATGCAGTAATGATTGCAAATGTTTTAAGAGCAAGGTGGGCCTGACTTTTCCTTTTCTTTAGTACATCAGACATGGCACCTGTGCACCTGAACATACACAGTACATTCAACACGTGCCACAGGAGAGTCACCTTACCTCATGCCAGCAACTCAGTGTTAAGGTTTGATAACATGAGGGTCCTTTCTAAAAGCACTCGGCACTCTCACTAGTTTAAAAAGCTCCAGATCTCAAGTCTTTGATGCAGATACTCATAAGATTGGCCTCTCTTGAAAGACCAACTTCTCGCACTCAGGAAAGGATATTCCTACCCTATGGTGTCTATAAGACTTCCTCTGACATAGGGGGCAAGGAAGCTACAAGGCTTCATTCCAACACCATAAAGTACGATATAGGAAAGATTTCTTTAACTGCGTGGTCTTTATTTCAGTGCCAGTGTTACAGATACAACACAAATGTTCCAGTTAGAAGAAGGAATTCAAACGGAATGCCAAGGTCCAAGCCAGGCTCAGGAAATAAAAAGGGAGATTTTGAGTAATGGAGAAGATGACTCCAATATGCTCTAGAGTGAATCAGATACTCACTCTTCCTGTGGGCAAAGGTGCTTTTTGTTAAGGAGTCTGTACTTTAAAAGTGGCAAACTCCTCTTACCACCCATTTACCATAGTTCAGGCAAGTCATGGGTTTGGGAGAAACTTTAAAATTTGTAGTGGGAATAGGGGCATTAATAACTATTAATATACCTTTTGTAAGTTGTCCACTTTGCACTTTAAGGGGAATCAATTTTGAAAATCATGGAGAGTACTCATGACTACAGCTAAAGAATGCAGAGAAAGGGGGGCTGGAAGAGCCTTTGAAGTTTCTATTACAAATAGAGCACCATATCCTTCATGCCAAATCTAAACAAAAGCTCTTTTTAACTGCATCTGTCCAGTGTTTACAAATAACCTTTCAAGGTCTGACCAGTTCTTGGTAACAAACATACATACATGTGTGTGTCTGTGTGTATACAGCAATGCACAGAAAAGGCTACCAGGAGCCTAATGCCTCTTTCAAACATTGGGGGAACCAGTAGAAAAAGGCAGGGCTCCCTGATGTCCACCGTTACATTTCCGTTCTCAATGCCAGATGTAAAAAGCGCCTGAAGATGGTAACCCAGCTAGTGAGGAGTAAATACCCCACCTCGCCCAGTCCACAGAGAAACACAGTAAAAGGAAGGGGCAACTCTGCTGCAGAGACAGAGTGAGTGTCTTCTTGCCATGAATTCCAGTCCTCTCCTCCAGACCAGCTGCTTATTTCCTCAGGGGCTCAGGGAATGTTGATTCTGGCTGTAAATGTAGGAGGGGTGGAGAAGTGCAGAAAAAGGAGAGGAGGAGGAAGAGTGCAAAGTAGCCTCCAGAAGCAGCCGGCCTCAACAGTGGAGGAGAAGAGATTAGTCTTTAACAACGCTTCAAGGTCAGCAATAACTTTAGGAAAATCCTCCTCAACAGTTCTCTTCAGCTCCTCATGCCCATGGTACAGTTGGGGGGGACTTGCAGCGATCATAATCTCCTTCCCAGAGTTCCTTTGATTGAGTGGGATAAGAATGAGAATGGTGCTGGACCCTCATTGCCAGGACTGAGGGGGAAAGTTGTTCACCTCTGCTAGATCTTGCATTGCTGAGCCCTTGTGATTATATGTGAGCTTGATCCGCATTCGCAGCTGTTGCTGTCAGAAGAAAAGGGAATAAAAAATTACACACTGAAATAAAATCTTTAGAATCTGCACAGTCTACAAATAGACTTTTAATCTTAGAAAACACACATTATTTTAAAGCAGAACTCTTAAAAATGAAACACAGGCAAAAAACAACAACAAAAACCACCTAATACTCTAGCTATTAGCCAACATCATGCAGTCAAGTAGAGAAAATGCATCTCCAGAACTCACTGTTGGCTTCAATCCTAGAACCACATTAACAGGACAGAACCACTCAGGAGCATTTTCACAGAAACATTTGCTAAGTGCTTTTCTCAAAGATTCAACCCTTGTATCCAATTTTCTAGAAAAATGAGGTAAACATACTCATCTTATGCTCTACATTCAGATATACTGGTTGCTTTGTCCCCCTCCCCATGCAAAAACCTAGACTTTTAAGCCTCTAAATAGAGGACTCTTTAAATGTGCATTTTAAAGATTTTTTTTTTTTGATGTGGACCATTTTTAAAGTCTTTATTGAATTTGTTACAATATTGCTTCTGTTTTACGTTTTGGTTTTTTGGCCATGAGGCATGTGTGATCTTAGCTCCCCGACCAGGGATCACACCCGCACTCCCTGCACTGGAAGGTGAAGTCTTAACCACTGGACCGTGGGGAAGTCCTCTAAGTGTGCATTTTAATGAGATGCCACTAAACCATTTTGTGTGTCTGGGCTTCACTCATTATCTACAAAAGAACAAGGAGGTTAGACCAGACATTTTAAAAGATTTCTTTTCTGCTGTGAGTCAGAAAAAGCTTTGAGAAACAAAGCAAATTTTATTTCAGGGAATATGCTTACACCTTGCTCAGATAATGTCTTCAAATGTGCTACTCACCTTCTGTGGGTTCAGAACTTTAATGACTTGTGTGATGGTCCCCGTATTAAATGCTGGGACGATGCTGCTGCTAGGAGACAGAAGCTGCAGCTGGAATGTCTGGGGGGAACAAAGGGCACTCTTCAGAAAAATACACTTAACACTATGTCAGAGATGTCAACAAATACAGTCAGACACGCAGATGATGGTTCAATTACCAGATTTACCTACTACTAAATTCTATTTGTTTTTCAGATATCAGCAATTCACAGCATGTGGGCTATCACTTCATGGCATTTATAAAACGCCATTGTTTCTAGCAATGAGCTACTCTTTCCTTCCTGGTAGAAGCAACTTTAGCCTACCACTTTTCAAAAAGTAACCAATTCTTGTTCTGGCAACCTCACTTAATAGTAACTGATCAACTATGTAACTAAAAAAACAAAACAAAACAAACAACAGCAACAAAAAAAATGGGTCCCTGCGGTTAAAAAAAAACTAGAAAGAAATGAAAAGCTTTCTAAAAATAGTAAACCAGCACACTAGTCACCAACTACATGCCTTCAAACTTTTGTGTATTTGGACAGTTGGGATCAGAGACTTGAACCTTTGTTTTCTAAAGCCTATATAATCTGGAATGTGTCAAGGGTTACTCCTACAGGACAGAGGTAAAGGAAAAGCTAAAAAAAGCCAGTTTGTTAATACGTATGTGGAACACATCAGGATCTCTACATTGGGGGCACAAAGCCCTAACAGAAAAATTATGTGCAGAACTAACCCATACAGCAAAAGACCTGGAAAAGCCAAACACCATAATTTATTGAGTGCTGGTGGATTTTGTTTTGTTTGTTTACAGGGAAGAGAGATAAAAGTGCTGTGAGCAAGACAGGTAAGTCATAGTTAGCACTATATAGTATGTATGCAGCTATTTTACAGACTAGGGTTACAAAAATTTTCCTGAAAGTTTAGTCTCCTAAAATATTAGAGAGAGAGGAGAATTAGAGAGAGAGAAAGAGAAAGAAGAGAAGAGGGGGAGAGAGAAAGAAAGGGATGGAGGGAGAGAAAAGAGAGAAGGGCAAAGGGGAGAGAAAGAGAGGGAGGGAAGGAAGAAAGGAGGGAAGGAGGTTCGTGGGTCTAGGTCTTCTCTAAGGCCAAAAATTATAAGAGCAGAAATTTAATCTCAATGCACAGGTTTATTACTTTGGGACTTATTCATAAGTCTACTGTCAAGATAAATTATGTAAGCTAAAATTCATTTATTTACATTTATTTCATTAAATGTTAGATGGCATCAACTGTAATTCACACCATTATTTTATATACCACTGAGAAAGAAAATAGGCTGCCAATGATACTATGACAAGGGTATCAATTTTAAAATGTACCTCAATTTCAGAAATAACAAAACGTAAAAATAGTATTAGTAGAATCTAAGAAATACAACGTTTTGAAGTTCAAGATACATCATGATATGCAAATAGGCATTGTGTAGTACAACACCAAGAAGAAGGCCATACTTTAAAGCAGAGACAGTATGTTGCTAGAACCGCAGCGTAAAATAGTAAGTATAAAACTCTAAGTTGTAGCAACTAACATTTACTGAGCACCGAACATACGAAAAGTGCTTAAAACAGTACCTGGCACATAAAACTCATTTATTCCTCAAAGGAACCCTATGAATTAGATATCACGATGACACACCCCCTTTGCAAATGAAGAAACTGAGGCATAGAGATTAAGTAACCTGCTTAATGTCATACAACTAGTATTGAAACCACTAACTACTGCTTGTAAAACATCTACATTATTCTGACTCCTAAAAATCCAAGTAAAGAAGGTTGCAAAGTCAGCAGTAACCACAAGTAAAAGGTCTTCAATTTCCAAAATTGTGTTGTCTGAATGTCATACTTCACATGTCACTGAAAAGATCAGATTAGCCTAATCTATCCCAGGGGTTGGTAAAATATGGTCCATGGGCCAAGAATGAACTGACACCTCTTTCTGTAAGTGTTTTATTGGAACAGAGCCACCATCTTTATATATCGCCCATGACAGTTTTGGCACTATGACAGCATATAGCCTAAAATACTCACTATCTCGTCTTTTACAGAAAAATTTTGCCCACTCCTCATTCTACATTTTCCTTTTTCAAAACTTTTCATTATTCAATGATGAACATAAACACTCTTTAAACTAAGATTTGGTATAAACAAAACTTCAATTTACAAAAACAAGCAGTCATTGCATCAATAGTAAACTAGATGTTAATGAAGGAGGAATGTTTCTCTCACATTATCAAGAGGCAAAAACTTTTAATTCTGATCCAGTGACTAGAAGAGAATATCAAATACATGAAGTCTCTCATCTCAATTGAACTTTAATTCCACATTACAATTTGTGCTTTTTAGGTCTTTACCACTGTACTACTGAATCCCAACCTATCCTCAGTGCCCTGAGCATTAATGAATCACCTTGTAGAATTCTGCTCTGTCGCTATTAGGCTGCCCTTCCTTTATCCATTGTAGACAATACTAACTGTAAGAATATTTTTGACTAAGCAGAAAGTATTCATTAAAAATAACATGCTTAGTTAAAAAAAAAAAAACATGCTTTAATGAACCATAATAGTTAATTACTGTTAGTTTGAGTTAAATCTGCAAATTTAGTTTGATCTCTGAACATTAAAATATATCCCTTACCAAATACATAAAAAATAATCAGCCAATTTTTAATTCAAGGAAAAAGGCCAAGAAGACAATTATAGTACCTTTGGTACTGCAGCCTGGAAAACAAAGTCCGTCATGTCCAGCTCTGTGCTGTTGGAGGCCTGTATCGTTATCACTGTGACACTGGGGTTGGTGTTTGACCGTTCAAAGGTGAATTCTATCTTCAAGCCATTCTTACTGTATGCTGTGATGGAGGGGATGCCTGGGAAAGCACAGGGAGATCAGTCTAATTGTAGTCAGCCTAATGCTTCCAAAATTATTACTTCCTTTCTTCAACAACTATCTCTCATTGCTCTAATGATGATAACACCAGTGATCGTACCTGTAGCAATGTCATTGAAGAGAGGTTGTGATGAAAGCCCATCCAACAAGAAGGGGGGCTGGGATATCTGTGGGACTGAGGCAGGGGCGGGAGCAGCAGCTGGAGCACCTAAATGAAACATCCCAAAGTTAGGTCAATCTTAGCCAGAATGACAAATCTCACCAAGAAAATATGGAAGAAAATTATCATGATCTCAAATTAAGGGAAGGATGCCTTAAACAAGATGCAAAAATCATAAACCATAAAAATAACAAAAAATCCAAATACTTTAAAATGAATAACTTCTGTTCATTAAAAAAAACCCATAAAAAAATAGACCAGGGGCTTCCTCGTGGCGCAGTGGTTGAGAGTCCGCCTGCTAATGCAGGGGACGCGGGTTCGAGCCCTGGTCTGGGAAGATCCCACATGCCGCGGAGCAACTAGGCCCGTGAGCCACAACTACTGAGCCTGCGCGTCTGGAGCCTGTGGTCCGCAACAAGAGAGGCCGTGACAGTGAGAGGCCTGCGCATGGCGATGAAGAATGGCCCCCGCTCTCCGCAACTGGAGAAAGCCCTCACACAGAAACGAAGACCCAACACAGCCATAAATAAGTAAATAAATAAATTAAAAAAAAAAAAAATAGACCAAAGGCAGAAGAAAATGTATGCTACAAAATAACAAATGGATGATTACCTAGAACTATATCTTTTACAAATCAATAAGGAAAAAAGTTAACCTAATTTAAAAGTGGTAAGAGAAATGAACAAGCATTTCACAAGAGAAAGAATGCTTTGATTAATTCTTGCATATTTACACAGGGAGACATGTTACAAAAAGTGTGCATAGCAAGATAATTTCTAACAATGAAATTCTGGAAATAAAATGTCCATCATCAAAATAATGGGTAAGTAAATTGCGGTACACTGACAAAATAAAATACTATACATATACAGCAGTAAAAATGTGAATGCACTAGAAATGCACTTAGCATGGATTATTCACAAATACAATGTTTAGCAAAAAAAAGCAAGGTATAAAAGTACTCATGCAGTTGGATACCAGTTCTAAAAAGGCAAAAAATGAAAAAAAAAAAAAAAAAAGGCAAAAAATGGCAAAACAATACTACACGCTGTATCATTCTAGAAATACACATGAATGGTAAACACCAAAGCTAACACTAGTTTAGAATAGATAGTAGTTACCTCTGGGACCAAGAGGGAAGGAGATAAGGGGGCAGTACACAGGGAATGTCAACCCTCTTAGTGACATTTTATTTTACAAGCTAAGGAGATCAAGGCATTTATTAATTTTAACACACACACACACCCTGGGAGAGGTGGTGTGGAGTGGGGGAAAGAAATCATCAGATTATCATACTTATTTGATCCTTCCAAATAAGAACAAGTTAAGGAGGGCCAGGGATAGAACGTGATCATGAACTAACAGAAATCAAGATTCTAAGAAGAGGCATAAGAAAATTCAGCAAAAGAAAGAGAATGCATTTTATGCTTAAATAGATTTCAAACTACTTATAAAATTAACTGAAATTACACCATTTAAAAAATTCACAAAATGAAATAAAGGCTGAATTAGCTTAAAAAAAATAATGCCCAAGTACACTCGAAAAAAAATCGCATACTAAAAATTAGCAAGGAAGGTAGAAATACATAGGGCTAAGCAAAGCACAAGGAGCTAAAACAAATGTGGACACTACAGGATGTGCAGTCAAGCAGATTACCAATGAAGAATATAAACAAATATTCATATAGTTATCCTAGTTTTTATAAATCTAATCTAGTAATTTTCCCACAATTTCCATTTTCAAAACAATTTTAGAAACGTGTTCCCATGGAAAATCACAGGCTACCCAAGACACACAGGCAACATATGAGTCCCTAAGTCCTCCAAATTTTAGCTGTTTTCCTCCTGCAATGGTACAATACGTAGTTTTGAGAAACAACAGAAACTCACTGATCCAGTTCGTCTAAAAGCTCATACTAAATTTATTTCCTACTTTCTACTGATTTAAATTACTGTGCATTGCGATATGACTGTAATGATGGCTTACAGAATCTAGAACTCAAAATTTTTTTACTTAAAAATTTAAAAAATGGGAAAACGTGTTTAAACTCATTATGAATAAGGAAAGTAAAATCTAGACTTTTTAACATTTTATCATTTTACTTTTTCATTTAAGACTAGAAAAACAAGAAAGTCAGAACAAAAACAAAACATTAAGACCCCATGATAAATGAGTTAAAGGATACAAAAGGAATGTACGAAAAGGAAATTCATGTATAATGCACATATGGATAAATATAAAACATTCCCTTGAATGAAAAAATAAAAATTAACAAAATGATAGCATCAATCTTTCAACTGTTAGGGCTTTTTAAAAAAGATGATAATATTTATGACTATACAGTGAAACTCATGGCCATATACATTGAGGAAACGATAAATAACATTTACCAAGTGCCTACTATGTGTCATGCATGTACTAAGTCACTGTTCCTCACAATACCCTATGACGTTAAGTATTTATCCTTCTTACTTTAAACAGATTCAGACAGATTAAGCCTAACTTAACTTAGCCTAAGAATGTAAACCCAAAATAAATTTGGACAAATTTATGTAATAACGGTATGTTGAGGCATCAGTTATGATAAGAAAAATCTGGAAACAAACAAAACGCCAATAGTAAAGAACTGAATAAATAATGGTTCACACTTAATGAAATATTAGACAACCATTTAAAATTATAATTGGTAAGATTATGTACTAACATGGAAAGGCTATTATGTTAATAAATAAAGCATATCATCTATACACTACGGTTTGTTTTGGCCATGCCGCACAGCTTGCAGGATCCTAGTTCCCTGACCAGGGTCTGAACCCAGGCCCTAAGCAGTGAAAGCACATAGTCCTAACCACTGGACTGCCAGGGAATTCCCCATACACTATGTTTTAAACATGGGATTGTTTTTGTTTTTCCATATATCTAGGATAGCTTTGGCATCTCAAGATTTGAAAATGACTATTTGTAAATGGCTCTAAGTACATGACAAGTAACATTTTTAAATTCTGTTAAGACAAATATAAACCATAAGCTCTGGGAGGCTGCTACGTTAGGAAAAAATTCATTTAGCTTATGATAGCCAGTCTAGATGAGCATTCAACAACTTTTATCCTATGGCTGTTTTCTACATAAGGTCATGTATGCTGTAACTCTCCATTATACTTTTAAAGAAGTCACTTAAGATAGAAATTATATGCTACAGTGATACTCTTGGACTCTTTTTTTTTTTTAGTTTATTTATTTTTGGCTGTGTTGAGTCTTCATTGCTGCACGCAGGCTTTCTCTAGTTGCGGTGAGCGGGGGCTACTCTTTGTTGCGGTGCACAGGCTTCTCATTGAGGTGGCTCCTCTTGTTGTGGAGCATGGTCTCTAGGCATGTGAGCTTTTGTAGTTGTGGCACACAGGTTCAGTAGTTGTAGCTCGCGGGCTCTAGAGCGCAGGCTCAGTAGTTGTGGCACGGGCTTAGTTGCTCTGCAGCATGTGGGATCTTCCCGGACAAGGGCTCGAACCCATGTCCCCTGCATTGGCAGGCGGATTCTTAACCACTGTGCCACCAGGGAAGCCCTCTTGGACTCTCTTGAACTCTTGTGTTCACAATATCTCTGAACACATTAATTACAAATGTCTACTACATATAAATAAAGATAAGAAAAGATATTCCCAAATGAAAAGTTATATTTGAATATTATAACCATGGATGACTTTCTCCTTCCATTGCTTTAATACCAAGGAGAGAGACGGAGAGAGAGAGGGAAGGAGGAAAACAGTTGACATCTCTCCACTCTCTACGAACAGCCACAGTTCTTGGAAACTAACCATGAGTAGAAAGAAACCTAGAAAAAGTAATGTATTTCTTGGGATGTATTTCTTTTCTAACCTGAGACAGTCCTTTCTATCTTAAAATGCTATGAGTAATTTACTCTCCAAAAAATTAAAAATTAGACTTTAAGGAATCCCTATTAATTATCTCCAGAGTATTAGTATGGCAACATATCCCAGATGTTGTGAAGACTCTTGCTTTTCACTTAGCCTCTCCCATCTTCAACTGTTTCATGTGCTAGATAGAAAGGCTATGTTCAGTACAGTTTTTCCCTAAGGCCCTTATCCCTAACAAAGCATGAAATAACTCTAGTCTGGCCTCACCTGTAAGGTTGATGTCTCCCAGCAAATCAAGAAGTTCTCCACCAGCAGAAGCTGGTTTGCTTGTAGGTGCAGTTGGAATAACGGGTGTTATGTCATTTCCTCCCAACAAATCCAATAAATCATTGGCCTAAACAAGGAAATAAAGTCTTATTCATTAGTCATTGCCTTATCTGTATCTGATGCAAAGCCCTTTCAACACTTAAAAATAAGGAAGAGAACCATCAATCAATCCAGGAACACTGAAAGGTATCAGCTAAGAGATAGGTTCTAAGGAACTATAAGATCATGAAGATCCCCAGATAAGCAAGGGAAAAGCTACCTGGCTGGTGGGCTGTGGCCCAGAGGGTGGTGGCTTGGTCTCTAGAGGAGCTGGTTCTGTCTCTCCATTTGTCTGCACAATCTCAGTAGGGCCATTTGTGGTTACTTTTTCCATGACAGGCATTCTCTCAAGCAGAGCAGACCTGAAAGAATCTGAAGTGGTTAAATTCTAGGCAGTTAACCTAGCTTCCCTACCCAAAACAATCACTGTAACTATATTGGAGGCAAACATGTAGAGACATCTCCCCTCCCCACATCCCAACACAGACACTAAAATAGAAGCTGGATTACAAGAATACATGACCTAAATTCCTGGCTGGATTAAGGGCAGGCAAGAAACAATGAATGGACAAACTGTCCCTCTAAATCCCGAGACACTGGGAATTCTCAGTAATAGAGAAATTGGAATGAAAGAACAGCAAATAAGTACGTATTAGAAGTTTCCAATTAAGAAGATACTGGGGCTTCCCTGGTGGCGCAGTGGTTGAGAGCCTGCCTGCCGATGCAGGGGACACGGGTTCGTGCCCCGGTCCAGGAAGATCCCATATGCCACAGAGCGGCTGGGCCTGTGAGCCATGGCCGCTGAGCCTGCGCGTCCGGAGCCTGTGCTCCGCAACGGGAGAGGCCACAGCAGTGAGAGGCCCGCGTACCGCAAAATAAAAAAGAAGATACTGCATAACGGAAGACACTGCACACCAAAATGTTAATAGTAATGATATCTGAATGCGATTCTCTTGAGAAAAAAACAACTCCCACTTCTTCACCAAATAAAATGGAAAATGAAGCAAACTTTCTCTACCAAAAGAAAGGTGGGAAGGGGACTAAAGGAACATAGTTCACTTATTTCTTTAGAGGCTAGGCAGAATAGAAGATGGACAAAACACAAGGGGCCAAGCAGTTAGAACTAAACAGAGTTGTGAAGTCCAGCTAATAAAGCACGAGGGATGAATCTCCTTTACGGGTTTATCGTGACAATTTGTTTGAGACGCTAAGAGGCACATGCATTGTTTACTTTCTTTTACTTACCTCATATGGTCATATTTCTTAAAAAGTGCATTATATTCTACTGCCCTCTGCTGGAGCTCCACATCAATGCTGCTTCCATAGATGGAAACCACTTTCTTAATTCGGCTTTGGGATAAAATGACAAACAAATTCAAATACCCAAAAGAAAGTTCATAAACAAGCAGAGAGAATAATGTTTGAAACAGAGGGTTCTGGTTAAAATTTTGAAATGCTCTTTTCTTAATGTACATAACTTTTCAAAAACAAAACACTTTTCCTTTATGTTCATTCATCTGACATATAGCTCAAGACGATCATACTTATTACCATCATACTTATTCTAGTTGTAATACTAGATTTTGTCTGTTAAATATCTCATACCCTAAAATTTGCTAGACAAAAGTACCGATTATTAATTTGCTACAAAAGAATAAATTTATAGTGTTCACTCTCTTCTTTAATAACTTTAAAATAAGCTTTTATCAACAAATGGGTCATGGCATCAGACTTCTTTCAACAAAAGGTCATTACCTGACACCAAATTCTTCTACTTCACAATTTAAATAGTAAAAAATACCATTCTTCACAAGGCTTAACATTAAAAATTAAAGCAGAGGGCTTCCCTGGTGGCGCAGTGGTTGAGAGTCCGCCTGCCGAGGCAGGGGAAACAGGTTCATGCCCTGATCCAGGAAGATCCCACATGCTGTGGAGCGGCTGGGCCCGTGAGCCATGGCCGCTGAGCCTGCGCGTCCGGAGCCTGTGCTCCGCAACGGGAGAGGCCACAACAGTGAGAGGCCCGCGTACCACAAAAAAAAAAAAAAAAAAAAAAAAAAATTAAAGCAGAAGGTCTAAGAGAACTAAGTTTAAATATGCTTGGCTCGGAGACTGACCCAAGAATTGACTTTTCGTCAAAATAGTAAAAAAAAAAAAAAAAAAAAAAAAAAAAAAAAAGCAAAATTTTAAAGAGTTAAACACCAAAACCTTCACAATTTTCTTCCTATTCAGACATCTCAAAATATTATAATAAACCAGAACCCTTATATGGGAAAATAACTTCGCTACTTTAAAAGAGAAAACAGGCATGGGGGATGACAGGGAGCAAAGTATAGATAAAATAAGGATTAACCATGAAATGATGATTGTTATTGAGGAATAAAGGTATATGCAATTGATTTTACTATTCTACTTTTGCTTTTGCTTGAAATTTTCCATAATAAAGTTTTTAAAAATTACAAAACAACATGTTCACCCTACTTTTTCTCCATACTCACTTTACAGTACAGGTGAATCGAGTAGAAAGCTTCATAATGGCAGTGAGGGCATAACCTCGTGTCACTGAGGTGGACATATTAGAGATTAGGACACTTTCTAAAATATCCAACACTTCATCCTCTGTTACCTGTGCAGAAAAAAAAAAAGACAATGTAAGATGAATTTTAACTGTAAATATCGACATCTGATATTAAGTCACAGGATGTCACTAGAAAGACAATCCTGCCATCATCATTACCAAAGCTTCTAACATAATCTGTGCTTTGTCAGGGTAACTGTACAACCTAACCCACCAACCAGAAGCATGTAGGAGGAGGTAAAAAGGATGGAAAATACCCATTGGGGGCTGAGAGGCATTTTATGACTTTCAAAGGCAGAAGGAGAGGAAGAAAGGGAAAAGATACATAGAGTTAAAGTGTTGTTGCCACAACTTCTCTGAAATCCAGTCCTTTAATGAGCAAATGGAAACATGGATACACTCTCATTTCTTATCAGCCAGAGGGTAAGAGAAACAATGTAAGTCAGTCTGATGGGATGGAGGGTAGGTCCTAAACGCAGTTTTAATATCTCACAATGGCCCAGTAAGTTCCAACTCAAAAATCAGCAGGTTTTCCAATGTAATTCTGGAATTGCTTCTTTAAAAGGTTTTCAAGGGGGCTTCCCTGGTGGCGCAGTGGTTGAGAGTCCGCCTGCCGATGCAGGGGACGTGGGTTCGTGCCCCGGTCCGGGAAGATCCCACATGCCGCGGAGCGGCTGGACCCGTGAGCCATGGCCGCTGAGCCTGCGCGTCCGGAGCCTGTGCTCCGCAACGGGAGAGGCCACAACAGTGAGAGGCCCGCGTACCGCAAAAAAAAAAAAAAAAAAGGTTTTCAAGGAATCAATCTCAACTGATTAAACACTACTCTCTTAAAACCAAAAACATTGTTTTTCCCCCTCCTTAACCAAGAGTGACAAAGGGTACCTGAATAGGCTCTTCCTCTTCACATTGGCCAGACACAAGAAGATCTCCATATTCACCTATACACCAGGCAGCTACTTGCACCAAAGGTTGCTGTCAAAAGAAAGTCACCGTTTGTCAAAGATTTCAGTCCTTTAAAGGATTAATACAAATCACAGGTCATCTCATCATAAAGGTCAAAACTGAGGCACCTCTAGAGTGACAGTAGTAAGAGCATATCAGGAAAATAAAGGGCAATTTCCCCCCAAAAGTGAAAGTACTTACCTGAGAATAATCACCAAGAATTGCTTTGTACAAGCGCTGGACAGTATAGGCATGCATCTCCACACTATTGGTTATTAACTGGATCAAGTTGGGAACTGCATCATCACGAACATAGCTTCCTGCCTAAAAGGAAATGCGGACAGTTACCCCTAGAAACACACAGTAATAATAAGAAATGTTAGCTAGTATTGTTGCTGTTCAAAGGAGACTACTACAAAACACCCTCAAAGATAAAGTCGTTTCCAATTCTCATGTTCATAAGCAGTTCAAACTTCAAAGTCTTTTTTTTTTACTGGAGTAGAGTTGATTTACAATGTTGTGTTACTTTCAGGTGTACGGCAAAGTGAATCAGTTATACATACACATATATCCACTCTTTTTTTAGATTCTTTTCCCATACAGGCCATTTCAGAGTATTGAGTGCAGTTCCCTATGCTCTACAGTAGGTTCTTATTAGTTACCTATTTTATATATAGTAGTGTGTATATGTCAATCCCCATCTCCCAATTTATCCCTCCCCCCTTAAAGTCTTATTTAAATGAATATTCTAAAGTTTTAAGATTTTATAAAAAATAAAAACTTCTCTTTGTCCAAAGTAAAAAAAAAAAAAAGTTTAAAATTTAAGAAGCCTTCTCTACTCAAAACAGGTAAGGTCTACGATTACAAAAATTTAAGAAATACATTCACTGGGAACTTAATTACAACAACCTCTCCCTTCCCACAACTCCCCAACACAGGTGTTAAAATCACATGAGCTAGCTATAATAGTCACGCTACTCTGGGGGATGGAGAAAGGAGTATACATGAACAGTTCAAAAAGGCTTGTTAAATAAGATGAGACTGAAATAAATAGTAACTTTTAAAAAACCTGAGTTTAGGGGACTTCTTTGGTGGTCCAGTGATAAAGAATCTGCCTTCCAATGCAGGGGACGTGGGTTCGATCCCTGGTCGGGGAACTAAGACCTCACATGCTGCAGGGCTTAGAACTAAGCCCGTGTGCCTCAACAAGACAGCTCACATGCTGCTAACTACAGAGCCCACGCACTCTGGAGCCTGCGTGCCACAACTAGAGAGAGAAAACCCGCACACCACAACTAGAGAGAAGCCCTTGCACCACAGTGAAGAGCCCACACGTCGCAACGAAAGATCCCGAGTGCCTCAAGAAGATCCTGTGTGCTGCAACTAAGACCCGACGCAGCCAAATAAATACATAAATAAGCAAACAAATAAAATACCTGAGTTTATTCACACTCCTTTAAAAACTAGTTTATAAATATAGAACCAATAAGTAGTCCCAGGAATAGGAAATATTTTGTATTTAATTATCCACATTAAAAAAAAAAAGAAAACCTTGATCTCTTTATTGTCCTCTTGACTAGTGGAATCTTGAGATTTACAACCACAAAAACAAAATACAGCTATTTAACCTATGAGGAAACTAAATTTTGGCCTTACCAGAGCATGATGATAACCAGGCTGCACAGGACATATAAACAGTGGAACCTGTGCCTAATATCAGCCCACCTTGGTCAATCTCCCATTACTGGACAGAAGAGTTGATCGGATTTACAAGACTGAGACCAGGCCTACCCATGTGTACTTTAGAGAGGAAAAAGACAAAGAAAAAATCCTAGGTGGCTGGGATACCCACTCCTGTTAAGAAACACAAAGACAGGGCTTCCCTGGTGGTGCAGTGGTTGAGAGTCCACCTGCCGATGAGGGGGACACGGGTTTGTGCCCCCGTCTGGGAGGATCCCACGTGCCGCGGAGCAGCTGGGCCCATGAGCCATGACTGCTGAGCCTGCACGTCTGGAGCCTAAAAAAAAAAAAAAAAAAAAAAAAAAAAGAAACACAAAGACAGAGGGAGAAGTTTAGGGAAATGGTCAAAAAGGAAAGGTGAGAAGCTAAAAAGCAGGTAATTAGTGGTGTGACTTAGATATTTACATTCTTCCCTACTAGGAAAAAGCAGAGTGTTTTGTTCTATTATTTTTTTAAATAAATTTATTTATTGTATTTATTTGTTATTTTTGGCTGCATTGGGTCTTCATTGCTGCGAGCCGACTCTCTCCAGTTGCAGTTAGTGGGGAGCTACTCTTCGTCGCGGTGCACGGGCTTCTCATTGCGGTGGTTCTCTTGTTGCAGAGCACGGGCTCTAGGCGCGGGGGCTTCAGTAGTTGTGGCTCGCAGGCTTAGTTGCTCCATGGCATGTGGGATCTTCCTGGACCAGGGCTCGAACCAGTGTCCCCCTGAATTGGCAGGCAGATTCTTAACCACTGCTCCACCAGGGAAGCACAAGCAGAGTGTTTTAAATAAGAGAACTCATCAACATGATCTAATTGACATTTATAGACCACGCCATTCAACAACAGCAGAATACACATTCTTCTCAAGCTCACACAGAACATTCATTAAGACAGATCACATTCTGGGCCATTAAAAATAAATTTAAAAGAACAGAGGGACTTCCCTGGTGGTCCAGTGATAAAGAATCTGCCTTCCAATGCAAGGGACACGGGTTCGATCCCTAGTCGGGGAACTAAGATCCCACATGCCGCGTGGTAACTAAGCCCACGCACCACAACTACTGAGCCTGCACACCTCAACTAGAGAGCCTGAGTGCCACAAACTACAGAGCCCACATGCTCTGGAGCCCACGTGCCACAACTAGAGAGAGAAAAACCCAAACGTCACAACTAGAGAGAAGCCTCTGTGCCACAACTAGAGAGAAGCCCAAGCTCCGCAATGATGAGCCCCTGTGCCACAACAAAAAGATCCCGTGTGCCACAATGAAGACCCAATGCAGACCAAGATAAAAATAAATAAATAAATATTTTAAAATAAATAAATAAAAGAATAGAAATCATGCAAAATTAAACTAGAAATAAGTAATATAAAGATGGCTGAAAAGTCCCCAAATATTTGGAAATTAAATAACACACTACTAAATAACACATGGATCAAAGAAAACATCGGGAACAGAAAACTATAGACCAACATCTCTCATGAACACAGATGCAAATATCCTTAAAAAAATTAGAAAATCAAATACAACAATAATGCATTAAAAAACCTATATGTCACAACCATGTGGGATTTATTCCTGATATGGAAGGCTGATTCAGCATTCAAAATTCAATTAATATAAGCCAACTATACTTCAATTAAATAAATAATTTTTAAAAAAATCAATTAACTTAACCTAGCACATCAATAGGCTGAAGAAGAAAAATCATATGATCATATAAAAAGAACATTGATTGGAAAACCGAAAAGTTGGAGCAATTTTTTAAAAAAGGTTTTGATTTCAATAAACATTTTTCTTCAGGAGCTCTAATTTTTCCCTTCTTTTGAGCCTTACAAAAACCATCGTATTTTTTGTTAGAATATAATTTCCCAATTAAGTATACTGACTTTTAAACTTTTACAAAATTAATTCATTGTAGGTAAACTATTTAATTGAAATTTTTAAAATTTCAATGGTATCATTCCCTCCTACAGATGTTTCGTAATTTACTTAACCCATGCCCACTTGGAGACTCCTGGCTGTTTCCAGCTTTCCCCTATTATAAACAAGATTAGGATGAACACTTCTGTAATATACATTTTTGTACAGTGTCCTTTTACTTTTCCAACAGAAAGTCCTAAAAACATAATTAATAAAGTACTGCCTGTTCTCTATTTTCTAACTAGCACTAGGAATTAGATTAAAAAGTATGACAAGTGAAAAATGACACCTCACTTTTATTTTATTTACTATCTCTTTAAGAGTAAGGGTATTTTTCACTGTTAACTAGTCATTTCTTCTTTTGTCAAATGTATGTTCAAATGCCAGTTTTTCCTTTAGTGTTTCACTTTTTCCTATTAATTGTAAAGTATTTATAGATTAAAAATATTAACACACTGTCATATGTTACAATGGTCTTTCCCCTAACTGTCATCTTTTAACTTTGTAGATTTTTTTTTCCTTCTGCTATACAAGTTTTAAATTTTAATGTGGTCAACTCTGTCAACGTTTTTTACTTCTGGTGACATAATTAGACATAGATAGTTATGCCACTACATTTTCATTTTTACTCTTAAATCTCTAATCCCTGTCTATTAATTGATCAACTGAGAAGCTCCAAAATTCTGGAAGACTACCAAAGAAAGGATATTCTATAAAATCATAATTTAAAATCCAGAATTTAGCCATTCAAAACGTTCCAATGATTTCCTATCATATTCAAAATAAAATCCTAACTCCTGTAAGGCCTTATAGAATCTAGCCCCTGCATCAAGCTTACCATTCTCTGCCTCTGTCACTCTACTGGCTTCACTGGCCTTCTTGATGCTCTCCAGACAGGTCAAGCTTGTTTGCTACCCTAGGGCTTTGCAACACTTACTGCTCCCTCTGATTTGTACACTCTTCACCCAAATCTTTGCACAGCTCCTCATTTAACCAAGTTCTCTACTCAAATGTTACCTCCTCTGAGTGACCTGCCCTATTCTACCTAAGACACCTGGCCCACTGCCCCATATCCCATCCTCTTCGGCCATCAATATAGTCCCATATGCTACTTTAGTATTTTTCATAGCATTTTCCCCTGCCTGACAAGAGAGTGTTACATATTTCCCCATGAATTTCCTACCTCCCCCACTAGAATATAAGCTTCATGAGAACAAGGGCTTTGTCTGACTCATTAATCGACACATCCAGCCCTTAGTATATGTTGACTTAAGAACACTACTTACCGTTGTCAGAACGCGCATAATTGTGTCTATATGCCACCGTTTGGAAGGTGCATACCTGAGAAAATAATGGCACTAGGTGAAAACACTGGAACCTATAAACTAAGCTCTGCTCAGTGACTTTCAAAAATCCTGTCCTACAGCATTTTTTAGGTTCACAGGTTAAGTGATTATATCTGGACCCATTTCACCTTCAAAACTAGCAGCAATTCCCATTTCAAAGGGTGATGAAGTGGTACATAGTCAAATTCAGATGTTCCATGTAATATGCAATAGGAGTTGCTGAGCTGAGAACTGGGGACTCTGTTTCCAGTTTTTCAGAAAATAAATCATAAAGTCAGGACAGGAGAGGATAGAGAAGAAAGAAGAAAAGGGACTCTTCCGAGACCCAGGCACACCAGGACTAGAAACTTGCTCCCTTAAATTCACAGTGAAAAGAGGTGAAACAACCATACTACCAAAATCTTGAGGTACTTCTTCCTAAAAGTTTTACACAGAACCACCATCCAGATGCTGTAACTTTTCTATTCTTTTCATCAAAAGGACATCATAGATGAGAGGTTAAAGAACAGATAAAAGAGGAGATTTTATAAAAGTGGGATTATTTTGGTCTTAGCATAATGCTTAACATTAGATACTGGCTAGAATGGCCTTCTCAAACCTAATTTCTAATGGGAAGCCTGAAATAAATGTTACATGTTTAAACATGTTTACAACATTTCCCCCATGTTTTAAAGATGCTTTCCAAAAAGTTCCAAGCATTTTTTACCAATGAATATAAAAATTAAATCTTACTTTTCTGCAGCAAGGAAGATTCCAGATGCACAGTCTGCTTTAAATTCTGGCTCACATGAATCCAGAAAATAAAGCAATTCCTTCATCATGCCTCGAATATTATTCCCATTTACCAGGGCAAAACTCAATTCCATTGCACGCCTTGCAGGGGGGAGGGAAAAAAAGTTATGATATTTACAGTGGGAATGAAACAAAGACCCAGTATGTTGTCTTTGAACACCAAGCACTAGTGGATGTATTGATGTCTTTGCATGATCTTATCATCCCAATCTTTGCACATGAGATAACCAAAGTTATCAAATTTATTTTGAACGTTCATTAAACACTTTTCTTCAAAAATCCCCAAGAGATATACTACTAAAGACCAAAAATGCAGTTTAACTTCAGCAATCTATTCTATGAAGCTGAAATTTAGAATACTTAAAAGGCTCAAAAAGAGAGGCAACAAAATTATTACCCAATGATAATACCTCTGCATTATTCATTAAAAACATGATATATAGTCACCATACTCTCCTTTTATTACATCCACTTTAGTCCAAAGATGATGTAACATAGTTTACATCAAAAGGTACATAGAAGAGTAGAATAAAAACAAACCTTGAGAGCTAAGTGAAATAAGTTAGAGAAAGACAAATATTGTACAGTATCACTCATATGTGGAAGCTAAAAAAAGCTGAATGCATAGAAACAGAGACTAGAATGGTGGTTACCAGGGTCTGAGGGGTGGGAAAAATGGGGAGATGTTTGTCAAAGAGCACAAACTTCCACCTATAAGATGAATAAGTTCTGGAGATTTAATGTATAGCATGATGGCTATTGTTAATAACAATGTATTATATACTTGAAAGTTGCTAAGAGAATAGATCTTAAATATTCTCACCATGAAAAAGAAATGGTAAGTATGTGATAGGATGCAGGTGTTAACTAATGCTACAGTGATAATCATTTTGCAATAGATAAGTGTGACAAGTCAATGTGATGGACATCTTTAACTTACACAATTATATCTCAATAAAGCTGGAAAAAAAACTGAAAAAGAGAATAAGAGCCATGAAAAGGAAAAAAAGGGTATGTGCTATGAGAGCAAATAGGAGTTTCTAAAACCGCCTATCAAATTTGGCAATGAAGGCAAATACGGACATGTTTTACATATAAAAGTTATAAGGTTACTACAGGCATCTTTTCACATTTGGTCAATAATGTCAAACATGGCATATAATTAACTTTCAAAAATCCCAATTTAATAATACTTTCATCTTAGTTAATCTACAAGCAACAAAAACTCAATCCTTACAGAAATGCAATAATAACTAATTCTTACACAGTGCTTAAGTACTTTACATATGTTAATCCAGTTAATCCTGCACATAACCTTTTGAAGTGGGTGCTCTTGTATCCACATTTTGCATATGGGACAACTGAAGCACAGGAAAGCTAAGTAACTAGACAAAGTTTATTAAGGGCAGAGCTAGGATTTGAAATGAGGCTTTCTGGCTCCAGAGTCTAAGCTCCTACTGTTATATAGCCTGTCAAAGAGACCCAGGTTTTACTTTTGAAATGCAAAGCCCAGTCATGAGCTATACAGAAACAACACAATAGAAGTCAGAAAGTCTGATTTCTATTCCCACGTCTGCCATGTCCAAGGGGTAAGGTTTGGAGTGAGTCATTTGATTCCTTTGGTACTGTATTTTAATCTGTTAATTGGGGATGGAAGTAATTGCCTAGTCTCTCTTACTGGCTTGCTCTGAGAACCAACTGAGAGTGCTTATAAATTCTTTGCAAAGCACTATGTAAAAGTTGTTATTACTGACTCTAGGTCTTATCTTTAGTTTGCCCAAGCACTTAGCACCTGTTCTCTGCAAATAAAAGGAACACAATTATCAATGAATGTTTGTTAAGTGAATAGTTTCAGAGATCATTTCAAATCTAATTTTTTCTGGTTTGAACAGTAAACCAAAAGTTCACTGAGGCCAACTATAACTAGGTTTTACAAACAACTACAGTTATTCTAAGACGAGAACCAGTAGAATTACTACATCAAGGAAAAAATATACATGCCTTTTCTAAGTCCTATGTGCTGCCTAGAAGTCATTCCTAGATGCACTGTTCTAAGAAACACGGCCACCTCTAGTATCTTGAAGTACTGTGAGAAAACGTGTGCTGTCAGCAATTTGAGTTTCAGCATTGTGATAAAACACTCAGCCGATGGATCACTCCGTATTTTCATCCTCCAACACACAGAACACAGTACCTCTGTTGAGTAAACATATGCCCAGCTTATCTGTACCTGTTTTACTCATCAAAGAACCAAGGACAACTTCAGTGTGCACTTCAGTATTCCGTACTGGCCTCTTTCATTAATCTAAACTTCTCCCTGCCAATCCTTTCGAAAAAAAGGATTTACTCTGTGAAAATAATGACTAAATACATAAATGTCTACATTCTCCCTCTCAAAACTATTACAAAGTTATCAGGTGATGGGTGGGGAGCAGAATTTTCAATAATCTGTTACCGTTTTATTGAGACATCCAAATCTTTTAGACAGTCCACAATGGTACTTCTGTGCCTCTGTACTGCGTTATGATCTGTCTGCACAGTCTTCAACAAAGATGTTAAAGCTACATATCTGGATGACATAAAGTTGCAGAAGAACAGAATTAAAATGTAAAATTCAGGATAATTCTCTGCTTAACAACAAAGAAGATGTCCAATGACTAAGGGAAAGCATACATTGTTAAATATTTAAAAGACAAGACAGATTAGTGAGTAAAATGGAAACACAGTAAAGCCATAAAAAATACCATAATCTAAAGCTGTGGCAACCAGAAGCCTTGGATTTAGATTTGTATTCATGGTCAATTCCATTTAAACTTCTAAAAGTGACTGACTTGATTCTTCCAAACTCTTTCAAATAGTACAACAAAATAAGTATATAGTATGCCTTTTCAGGCTGTCTGAGCCCCAAAACACAAGAGGAAATTATTTCAATTTTACCATTTATATTTCCTCTGCTTTTGTTTGATACCAGTACCAAAACTGCCCCTGCAAAAATTTGAGTTTATGATCCAAGTATTTAAAAATTCTTCTGGAAGGAGAAGATAATTTAGGGTACCATAATGATTATTTCCACATTTTTTCAATCGTTAACATGACAAGAAAGAATAGAAGGTAATACTGATAAATTCATCCACTTTAAAAAAGTAGCTGGAGTTCACAAACATGTTCCAGGTTTGCAACTGAAATGTTATATTTTTCTTCTTAATTTAGAGCAGGGGTCAGCAAACTACATCCTATCTGCAAAAACCCAGCCCTCTGCTGTCTGGTTTGGTAAATCAATTTTTATTGCAATACAGCCATGCACATCATTTACACAGTCTATGGCTGCTTTCACACCAAGAGGCAGAGGTGAGTAGTTGCCAAATAGAC
Source organism: Neophocaena asiaeorientalis asiaeorientalis (assembly GCF_003031525.2). Taxonomy (NCBI): domain Eukaryota; kingdom Metazoa; phylum Chordata; class Mammalia; order Artiodactyla; family Phocoenidae; genus Neophocaena; species Neophocaena asiaeorientalis. The sequence goes on along the minus strand of NW_020185335.1, from coordinate 1,693,813 downwards.
CCTAAGGCCCATGGAGTCTAAAATACTGACCATCTATCTGGTCCCTTACAGAAAAAGTTTGCTGACTCCTAATGCTAAAGTATAAAGAGGACTAAAAATTAACTCACGAGGCAAATACTTAAATTCTTATCAAAACGGTTTTAAGACCAGACTAAAAATAAAAATCCTGAGTTGAAGTTCTAGATATGTCACTCAATACATGTGTGATCTTGAGCAAAGTCACTCTTGAGTACACTGAGTTTATAATAGCCAGATACAAGACGTTTTTCAGTTGACTTACCTAATATTCTTGTCGTTGTTCAATAAGAAACGACCCAGGATATTTATGGCTAGGACCTACAGAGAAACAGCATAGCTTAAAAATTTAGGAAAATCAAATATCTATATTGTTTAAGGGTCACTTTCTGGCCTCTGATAGGTGCAAACTATTTAAAGGTGGTAGTTTAGTTAGTACTTCTATAGATTGCTAGCCAAAAAAAAATTCTGAAGGTAAACTCCTAAAACCATATTTTACTTCTGCTGAAAGATTGTTTTAAAGTTTTTATATCGTTAGCAGAAAAATAATATTGTTACAGCCTCACTGGAGGGAAACCTGGCAGTAACTATAAATATTTAAAATGAGGAATTCCCTGGTGGTCCAGTGATGAGGACTCTATGCTACCACTGCAGGGGGCATGGGTTTGATCCCTGGTTGGGGAACTAAGATCCCGCATGCCACATGGTGCGGCCAAATAAATAAATAAAAGCTACAAAATGAAACTGTATCCTCTGCTTCAACAATTTCACTTCTAGGAATTTAGCTGACAAATGTACTTGTACATATGCACAAAAATCTACTGCAACACCATCTATAACCACAAATGATAGGAGAGTCCATTAATAGCAAATTTGCTACATGTACTATGGCACATCCATACAACGGAATACTATGCGACCATTAAAAAGAATAAATCCTGACACATGCTGTGAAATGGATGTACCCTGAAGACATTATACTAAGTGAAATAAGCCAGACACAAACACCCCATATTATATGATTCCATTTATGTGAAATGTCCTGAACAGGCAAATCCATAGAGACAGAAGGTAGAACGGTGGTTGCCAGGGGCTGGGGACAGGCAATAAGGGAGAGTTATTGTTTAATAGGTACGTAGATTCAGTTTCGGAAGGCCAAACAGTTCTGAAGATAAATGGCTGTGTAGGTTGCAAAACAATGTGAATGTGCTTAATGCCACTGAACTACAGAATTAGAAATGGTTAAAATGATAAATTTTATGTTATGAATATTCTACTACAACCTTTTTAAAAATGAGAATGGTCTCTATACATGAATATAAACTAGCTCCAACATAATGTTTTCACTTAACATGAAATGTGTAAGGTGCAGAACAACCCAGATGACAAAAAGAACTATACACAAATACTGTAGTGTAGTTAGTAAATTTGTTTCTTACAAAGCTATGGCTTAGCAATTATTATACTAATAAATGGTTGAAAGAATGAATAAATTCTTGAGGGAGAGTTTTTCCTTATAGAAGAATTCCAATTATTTAATGAGGAAAAAATGAGGGAAATAGAAAGGTATCATTAGAACACCACCCTAATAACTGTTGCAGACAAGATCCTCTGATGGGTACTGAAATGGTGGGTAAAAGTCTGAGGAGAACAGAGTATCTGCATAGTGTCAAAGTGTTTCCTCCAAAATATTATAATTACAAAGGGGAAAAAAACAATTATACAGTGGAGAGACACCACCTTAACCAAAAGATCAAGCTTAATATCACCAGTAATGAGACAAACAGATAGCAGGTACCTCCTGATATGAAGCTGAGAAGGGCACACCACTTCTGTGGTAGTCTTGCCAAAAAAGCATAACCTCAAACTAATTATAAGAATGTATCGGGGGCTTCCCTGGTGGTGCAGTGGTTGAGAGTCCGCCTGCCAATGCAGGGGACACGGATTCGTGCCCCGGTCTGGGAAGATCCCACATGCCGCGGAGCGGCTGGGCCCGTGAGCCATGGCCGCTGAGCCTGCGCTCCGCAACGGGAGAGGCCACAGCAGTGAGAGGCCCGCGTACCGCAAAAAAAAAAAAAAAAAGAATGTATCGGGGGGGGGGGACTTCCCTGGGGGCCCAGTGGTTAGGAATCCGCCTGCCAATACAGGGGACACGGGTTCGAGCCTTGGTCCAGGAAGAACTCACATACTGCAGAGCAACTAAGCCCATTTGCCACAACTACTGAGCCTGCGCTCTAGAGCCCGCAAGCCACAACTACTGAGACCATGTGCCACAACTACTGAAGCCCCGTGCCTAGAGACCGTGCTCCAAACAAGAGAAGCCACTGCAATGAGAAGCCTGCATACCGCAACGAAGAGTAGCCCCTGCTCGCCGCAACTAGAGAAAGCCCGCATGCAGCAACAAAGACCCAAAGCAGCCAAAAAATAAATTTAGAAAAAATTTTTAAAAAAAGAATATATCAGGGACTTCCCTGGTGGTGCAGTGGTTAAGACTCCGTGCTCCCAGTGCAGGGGGCCCGGGTTCAATCCCTAATCAGAGAACTAGATCCCACACGCATGCCACAACTAAGAGTTCGCATGCCACAACCAAGGAGCCCGCATGCCACAGCTAAGACCTGGCACAACCAAATAAATATTAAAAAAAAAAAAAGAATATATCAGAGCCAAATTGAGGGACATTCTACAAAGTAACTGATCAGTACTCTTCAAAAGTGTCAAAGTCACAAAAATGAAGGAAAGACGAAGGAAATGTCATAGATTGGAGGAGACTAAGGAGACATGACAATAAATGCAATGTGGGATCAAGGATTAGTCATCAGTAGAAAAACTGGTGAAATCTGAATAAGGTCTGTAATATGGTTAACGGTACTGAACCAATATTAACTTCTTAGTTTTGATAATTATACTACAGTTATACAAGATGCTAACATTAGGGGAAGCTGAGCGAACGGTAATATTGGACTCTGAACTATTTTTGCAACTTTTGTGTAAGTCTAAAATTATTTTAAATAAAAAGTTTTTAAAAGTGGGATAGACAAGAAATACACATGTACAGACACATTTAAATATGGATAAAATATCTCCAAAAAAAAGTACATTAGAAAATGGTGAGAGTAGCATTAACACATTTACACTACCAAATGTAAAACAGATAGCTAGTGGGAAGCAGCTGCATCAGCTTGGTGCTTTGTGACCACCTAGAGGGGTGGAGTAGGGAGGGTGGGAGGGAGACACAAGAGGGAGGGCATATATGTATACATATAGCTGATTCACATTGTTAAACAGCAGAAACTAACACCATATTGTAAAGCAATTATACTCCAATAAAGATGTTAAAAAAAAAAAAGAAAATGGTAACCGTATTTCCCACTAGAAAAATTGAGAGTCTACATGTGAAAGCTACAGACAGACATCTTCCTCCCTGCATACCTTTTGTACTGTTTGAATTCTTTTACTTTGTGTTTATTTCTCAAATAAAAATTTAGAGAAATGAATTAACTCAAATATCATGTCTTATTTGAAGTGATTGAGCCCAACTCAAATCATGGCTCTAAAAAAAGCTCATTCAGAAATGCTTCCTTGGGACTTCCCTGGCGGTCCAGTGGTTAAGACTCCCCGCTTCCAATGCAGGGGACATGGGTTCCAGCCCTGGTCGGGGAACTAAGATCCCATATGCCACATGGTGTGGTCAAAAAAGAAAATAAAAAGAGAGAAAGAAAGAAATTTTTCCTTCACTTAACATTGTCTATGTATCTAACCATACCTAAGCTCTTCCAATTTCTATTATAATCAATATTAAGCCTTCATTGGAGAAAATGATACTTCAGATACCAAAAAAAAGCACTATACATTCTGCATCATTCTTTACTAAAGTTAATTTCCAAATGGAATTCATTTCCAAAATCCAAGTCAATTATTTTAAATAAAACGTTTAGAGAAGAAAAGATTAAAAAGACTTACTCGCAGTCCACTCTCTGACTTAATATCCATGATAGTCAAAACCGTTTCATAAAGAATAGCATTTCCTACATTTTTACTAGTCTCCGTATTAGTGGCAACCTGAAAAGACACAGAGGGTGTTACAAAAGTGACAAAACAATGCTTCCAAAAAATATCCAGAGGTAACAGGAGACATTTTGTGACTGATTACAGCCACCAATGAGAAAACACAAATAAAAACTGCTCCACATACTCACAATCATTCTACTCCTTGCTTTACTAAAATGAGTGTTTACTTAAATGCAAGTTTAAGTACTCACCTGTGCTAATATATCATTCATAGCTTCACTTGAGTCATCATCATTTCGTCCTAAAATTCTTAATAACCGCAAAATTCGTACCTAATATGCAAAATACGACAAATGTCAACAAATTCCGCCTGGCACAAAGGAACTTTGCTTGATATGAAATTCAAATAACTTAAATGAAGTCTTAGATTCCAACAGAAATGGTAAAATTCAAACAGAAGAAATTTAAACATTATCTTTAGAGAAGTTATATATGGTTCTATGTCTTAGTGAAGTTATTAGACAACCCACACTTTGACACTTCACAGCCAGAGGATACCACCACCTGCAGAGCTGTATTATATTGGTAAATCAAGTCTCCATGTAGTATACGATTTGACTATTACAACTATAATTTTACCCTATTAATCTCATACAGAATTGTGTCACTATTCATTTGTTAATGTAATTAGTTTAATCAATTAACTACCAAATCTCTACCCAACACAAACATAAGAGGAAGGAAAAATCTATTCCAAAATATATCATTTATCCAAAACTTTCTTTCGACCTCACCTGCAAAAAGGGGTCACTGATCCCAGAAACATCATGTTCTGGTGAATATCCGGACATGATGAGGTTCTTTAGAATACGAACTAACTGGGGCACAAGCTGGGGGGAAGAGAGATGCATCAAAAAACAGTGAACATCAAAGAATTTCTCATGAATAGGCAGGTAATTTGACTTAGAAAAAGGATGCAAGGGTCTGAGTCCAAGCAAATTCTACTGATACAATATACTAGTATACTGTTGATGTTTGATAAATATAACTTAGGAGCATTTTGGCAAAGAACTCAAAAAGGAATATCTGAATTAAAAACAAACCAGATATTTTTACTCCAGAGTTATACATGCAAAGGTACTATAAATAACAGTAGGTTAGAAAGCCTCTGAGAACCAAGTAAAACAGGTACCTATGGGGCATATTGCATTTCTACTTCTATAGGACTTGACACACCAAGGTTGCACAAATATATTCAGTTTTTAATACATTCAACACATGTGGATATAAAATGTTAGTTACCACACCCAAAATACTGGTGATTTTATTAAAATTATAGTCTTAAAACAAACTATCTCAAATAGAGAAAAAAATTCTCCCCTCTTAATATTTGGCTAGTTATATCCTTTTTGAACAAACAACAGGGAATACAAAAGCCTCCAACACTGACTAAGTGGAAAAGACACATGAAAAATTGTATCCTTCACTTTAGGAAGACAGCAAGGCCATGAATAACGTCCTTTTCCTATTCTTAACTCATATGACACAATTTTAGGTAAAATTTAATTTCAGCACCTAATTATACATTTGTTGCCTGTCTTATCTCACTGATGAAACTATACATTCCCTATGGTCAGAATGCCCTTCTTCTTTTTTTTAAATTTATTTATTTATTTTTGGGTGTGTTGGGTCTTCGTTTCTGTGAGAGGGCTTTCTGTAGTTGCGGTGAGCCGGGACCACTCTTCATCGCGGTGCGCGGGCCTCTCACTGCCGTGGCCTCTCCCGTTGCGGAGCACAGGCTCCGGACGCGCAGGCTCAGCAGCCATGGCTCACGGGCCCAGCCGCTCCGCGGCATGTGGGATCCTCCCAGACCAGGGCTCGAACCCGTGTCCCCCGCGTTGGCAGGCGGACTCCCAACCACTGCGCCACCAGGGAAGCCCTGCCCTTCTTCTTTTTACTCTGTCCATTAGACTGACTGACAGCACATAGTAGAGGCAATTTTACTGCCAAGCTGAACTTAAAAATGCTTTAAATATTATCATTCATTTCAAACTCTGTTGATCAATCATTTAAGGTTAAAACCCTATTCCAAAATGTTTTCCACAATAAGAACATTTCCAGTCTCTAACTTCAAACTCAATTTAGCTATATAAACAATTCTAATCACCTAACATTAAGAAGTGTCCAAAGCAAACTGAATCCTATCTCTTTTGGAGGCAGTCAAAACAGCCCCAACTTTGCTGCAACTCAATTATTTTTTTCTCATCGTATTTGGATTCCTCCCTACTCTCCAATTCTAAAAGGGGATCAAGACTGAAACAAAAGCCAAGCTCTGCCCAAGGTACACACTCAAAACATTTACAACACTAAGTCTATTGCTAAATACAAGACAACATAATCTGTGGGAATTTAAATAAGTTTGGCCATAACACTTCAATTAAGCACTTCATAAGTCACCTAAACAAAAATCTAATTTGGACAATTCCAAGATTAAAACAAATCTAAGCTATAATGACCTGTAAATTCTAAACAGAATCCTCATTAAATCTGTCAACTGTGGACAGATTCATATTAGAGGTCAGAATAATATAACTGTATAAATTGCTTTAAAATGTAATAAAACCAGGATCATCTAATTACCAAGCTCTGCACAAAAAGTAGCTCGCCTTGCATACTTCCCAATGGTCTCCTTTTTTGTACTACCCATATCCTCAATTACTTTTTAAAATCTGGTTTCTGGGGACTTCCCTGGTGGTCCAGTGGTAAGGAATCTGCCTTCCAATGCAGGGGACACAGGTTCGATCCCTGGTCAGGGAACTAAGATCCTTCATGCCGCAGGGCAACTAAGCCTGTGCCACAACTACTGAGCTCACGTGCCTCAATGAGAGAGCCCGCATGCCACAAACTACAGAGCCCATGCAGCCTGGAGCCCGCGTGCCACAACTAGAGAGAGAAAAACCCGCACACCACAACTAGAAAGAAGCCCATGCACCACAATGAAGAGACAGTGCACCACAAAGAAAGATCCCACGTGCCACAACTAAGACCTGACGCAGCCAAAAAAAATTAATTATTTTTTTTTAAAAATCTGGTTTCTCTCTCAGAGAAGTCCTTTTTCCTTCAGCTACTAAATTCACACCACATAAGAGCACCCCGGGACAAAAAGCACAAATGTCTAAGTGTTCTGCATACAAATTCCTGGAACCCAGCTTTATTTTTCCGACAAAAATGCAAGTTACTAAAACTGATGACAAGACAAACAAAATAAAATGACAAAGGGAAAGGCTGCAGCCATGAAAATCAGTTGATGCCCACCCAGTCTACCTCAAAAATATTTTAATATTCCAAAACTTCAAGGCAAGATTGAGGGCAAGTAAGGGGGAAATTAAAGCTCTAAGTCTGAACTGAAAGTTCAGAAGTACGTACGGAGCTTTTTAAAGCATGGGGTTACCCACACGGCTCTAAAATATCTGCTTCAAGAAGAAGCAGTGTTTGGTGTCAAGGATCCAAACTAATCTGGAACTGCCATCACCAATGGGAAACTGCTCAAAGTTTCTCAAGTGAAGACAAAGGAAAGGCAGAGAAGGAGGCTTACAAATCAGGAAAGGCTGCAACTGAAATCCAAGGCTGACTTTGGAGTCAGGAGTTTAAGTGACAAGACAAAACCTGGACTAGGAAGTTAGCCAAAAATGCTAGGACAAATTACATAGTATTAAGCACAGCTTCAGCATTAGTATATTTTTAAAAGCCACATTTGTGGATGGATACACAAAAGCCACTAAGGACCTAATGCCAGCATGCACCATCTAAAAGAGGGTTAATTCTTACCTTTTCATTCTAACATACAGCAGGATTCCAAACAGACAACAGGAACAAAACATACAAAGCAAGCATTAGGGACAGATACGGGCCTCATACTATTTTATAATTTAATCAATACATGAACATCTAAGGGGGCAAAAAAGCCTCCCCAAAAAAGAGCTGCTATTAGAGCTTCACTACATCTAAAGTACAAAGTAAGCCCAATTTATGGAGTGATCAGCACCCTATAAAAGGAACTGAAATGCATGTAATTACCCAGAGAACAGTCTTTCTCTGAGTCCTCCTTACTAGTCCCTTCTAAACATAAGTGGAGAAAAAATTTCCACTTTAGAATGCTCTAAGAAAGGGAGGGAGGGACTTAAGAAAGCTAGAGACTTCCATCACTGGAGTCACCACAGCGTAAAATGAATAGTGGGGGACCCTATGTTAGGTAAAAGTAATGTCAAATTTCAGTTTGCAGTTTTCACCTTTTAAAAAAAAAAATTACCTGCCTTAAACTACATACATACACACATACACACACACACACACACACACACACACAAACACACACACACACACACACACTTCCTGTGTGTAATTTGACCTCAGGCTACATTTCCTAACTTCAATGTGAAAACAGCAGGTAAAGCACATGAGAGACTGGTGTGTCTGCCAACAATGAGAGAAGACTTCTATTATGAAAGGGAAAACACTGCACTATTGCCAGTTCTTATATGCCTAAATCTGGCTTCCAGCCCTACCACACAGCAGGGCTGTTTAAGTCCTTTATTCAGCTCCACAGCTTTCTTTCAAAAGAAAATTCATAGGTGAGAAAATCATGTACTTTTCAGGAAAGCCATTTTCAATCAAGAAAGGCTTAGATATACAGAATGGCACCTACCTTTCTGAAATGTGCAAGCATGTCTGGGCTTCGCTCACACATTTCTGTGAGGAGGACTACAGAAGTGTGAAGGACACCTGAAAGAAAAGAACCAATGAAAACTAATAATGAGGCTATATTATTCAACTTCATAGTACAGGGCTCTGAGTTTTGAAGGTCAATTCCAAAAGGATAGCTGCTATTTTTTTTTAATCTCTCAAAGAATCTAAGCATTGAGGTGAATACAAAGAAGGTATTAATAGATACCTGCTGATTTAATACTGGTGATGTCAATCAAAACAGAATATTCTAAAGTTATATGACCAAAATAATTGCTAAAAAATGAGAACCAATACACATGTCTCTACATTTGAGAATATCCATAAAGACATGCTCCTAGTCAATATAAACTGGACATCACCTGCTCCAGACTTAATAAGCTCTTAGCTGAGTTTTGATAGATATTTCAAGAAGAAAAATCTTACTAAGATTTTAAATTTCCAGATAAAATATACGAAAAACCCAAGGTAGTTGTGAATGACAAAGTAAATTTGCTTGGTCAAGAGTGAGTGAAAAGAATCACACCATACTTTTCACTAAATAATAAATAAGTACCCTAAACATTCATTTGTTCAACAAGTATATTTTGAGTCTTCTAGGCACTGGACTGCATTAATCAAATTAAATACACGTTAACATTTTTTCTCTTAGCATTTAGGACACAAGAATTTTCTTCACTCAGAACTTGTTTCACTGACTTCAAAATAAGAATAAAATGCTCAGTAAAGAACTGCCACATTTCATTTAATTTCTCTCAAGCTTTATAAAAATATATCTGGGTAACCATTACAAACTCCTGTTACAAGTAACCTAAAAGTAGTTTCACAACTCTTACACTACTATGGCAAAGCAATAAAAAAATAACTTTTTCTTCTATTATAAAATAGCCAGGAAATCAAAGGGTTTTACACATGAAAATCAAGGCTAGGATCACTTGTAATTACACTATTACTTAATATAGTATTTTTAATATAGTAAAAGAGGACCAGAAATGAAAAACAACAAGCTTACTGTAAAGGAATCAATCTCTAATTACAAAAACTAGGATATGGGAGTAGAAGAGAGATTCAACCCATTAGCCCTTCCTGGAAAAGTGTCCAAGCACAGTAGAAAGGTGAGTCCACTGCATGAGACAGAAGGCCAACACTGCCTGAAGCCTGTTCTCTTTCCCCTTCTCCCTCAGTACTTCATGAGTGCATCTAAATCACATTACCATGGTTCTTTTCATTCAATAAATTTTTTGTTGCTGGTAAGAACATCTCCATAAGTTCAGGAACCTTCCTGATGACATGAACAGCACAAAGTGCTGCCTATAAAAAACATAAAAAGGACAAAAGAAGATTTATTTCGATTAAGTCAGGACAACCAATCTTATAAACAACAAAACCTTATCAACTAGTTCACCTACATGAAAAAAGAAAGGACTTAGGTATCAGATTTATTATTTATCATTATCAGACTTATTAGTTATTAACTGGTTAGGGCTTTCCAACTTATGCTTACTGCATTAACGAGAACTTCTAACTCACCTGTCTCTTCGGTCATATATTACCAAATAAGTAGACAAAAGCTTTCTCGACTAGACCATGGTTAAACACAAACTTATCAAACGTGCTAAACATAATTTATGTGGAGTTTTGCAAAGTAAAAAATAAAGACTTCCATCTGTGATAATCATTCTTCTGAGTAAAAAGACCAAAAGGTTTTATAAAAACATTATGCAAATGAAAGATATATATACTGCAGATGCTTTAAATCTGCTGCTGCTTTTAATAATACCTATACTTTCCCCAATTCACTCTCTACTGAAATCAAGAAAATCATTTGAAAGTTACTTAGGATCTTAGTTAAACGCCTCTCAGTTAGCTAGTCTCTACTGAAGAAACTTGTTCACAGGAAAGAAAGGCATTCAAAGACTGATTTTGGTTAAACCCCCCCACCCCTGGCAAAAGGAACCATAACTACTATTTGTTGGAATTGAATAACATAAAAGTTTAGATACATTAACAAGAAAAGATTTCAGCTAATTCTTCCCATGCTACAGTTGGGGGAAACAATTTTTTTCCTAATCTGTAGGAATTATTTTATTTAATAATTGTTAATCTTTATTAATATTTATTTAATCTTTCTGAACAAGAGCAGCCCACACATTTTTTAAGAGAAAAGACTGGCTTTGGTCTATAGCCATCATTAACAGTACATGATCCTGGAAAACAGCTTGGCCCTTTCAACAGCTTTGTCTCACACCATTAATACAGAGGCACAATAAACACCAACCAGACGATATTATGTGACTCACTTCTAAAGTCCTAAATTTTACCCTTTGTTTATGAAGGTTTTAGGATTCAAGCACAATGAAATAACAACAAAATGTTTATATCAACAAATAAAAGCAAATAAGTGAATAAGATCACTGTCTTCCATTACTATTCCATTTAGATATATCAGTTTTAGGAAGTATGTTCTAAATCATTCCCTAATAATTATCTAGGTCCCAATGGAACTGCACTTCCAAGATTCAAAGGCCCTAATACAAAGACATGGGCACTAAAATAAATTTGTAAAGATCTGTTCATTATCACTTTGTTTAATACTGTTTAGAATCAGGTAACTTAGGAAGTAATTAGGTATGCCATCTAGGGTCCAATAACATTTGCTTGTTTATAAATCATTTCCTTGAAAAATGACGAATTAAGAGAATTAAAGTGTTCACAATCACTTATTAATTGGAGAGTTAAATAGCAATAAAAAAAAAAAAATCACCTCCGGGCTTCCCTGGTGGCGCAGTGGTTGAGAGTCCGCCTGCCGATGCAGGGGACACGGGTTCATGCCCCGGTCCAGGAAGATCCCACATGCCGCAGAGCGGCTAGGCCTGTGAGCCATGGCCGCTGAGCCTGTGCGTCCAGAGCCTGTGCTCCGCAACGGGAGAGGCCACAACAGTGAGAGGCCCACGTACCACAAAAAAAAAAAAAAAAAAAAAAAAAAATCACCTCCAAAATTAGTATAAAAAAAAGATTTTGATTTATAAACAACTGATTCATATATAATCATTTAAAATACATTTACTGCACAGGGAAAGATAAGTTATATTATCATTTGAGCTTTCAAATATGAATAATCTGCCTTCTCATCTCCATAATACTCCCTAATCCAAACGCATACATTCGGTTTCATGGAAAGTTACCTTTTTTCTTAAGTAAGAGTTGGAGGTTTTCAGGAGTTTCTCTACCTCTCCTGCAAGATCTCTGCACATCTCTGAGGAGCCCATGCAGCCGAGGGTACAAAGTGCTAGCCCCTGTACATATTGCGTGCTATGATTAAGATCACTGCAAAAGAAAGAAGGTGGCAGAAATGAACATGCCCTGCCTGGTGCTCCCCATGAAGAAGCTTCACAATCTAACGAGGTAGCTCTGAACGATTCATGATTTCTCTAATATGGAAAATATTTATTAGGATTATTTTTGCAAAAAGTGTTTATTCTAACTTTATTACAAATTACAACACAAGAAACTGACTGACATTCTGTTCTACATGCTTGCAACCCAATGTTTCCAAATACCAAAGCAACATAAACTGGACAACATGCTATCTGTTGGATGTTAAAAGACAACTCTCTTTAGGAAACTCAGCAAACCACTGAAAGTAAAAACTAGCAATGACAGAATACGAAGCACAACTGTATATTTAAAAGATTTTAATATGCTCTATTACTAACTACAAAAAAAAAGTAATACAGTAACCAAAACCTTAAAAAAAATCAGAAAACAATCTCTACTGCTAGAGCATTTAAGATGACTTAAACATCACAACAGAAACACTCTATACTATATACTCTATACTTGGGGCTTCCCTGGTGGTGCAGTAGTTGAGAAATCTGCCTGCTAATGCTGGGGAAATGGGTTCGAGCCCTGGTCTGGGAAGATCCCACATGCCACGGAGCAACTAGGCCCGTGAGCCACAACTACTGAGCCTGCGCATCTGGAGCCTGTGCTCCTCAACAAGAGAGGCCGCGATAGAGGCCCGCGCACCGCGATGAGGACTGGCCCCCGCTTGCCACAACTGGAGAAAGCCCTCACACAGAAACGAAGACCCAACACAGCCAAAAATAAATAAATAAATATATACTCTATACTTAAACACTGTATACTCTAAATACTATACCATAAGGTCTCTGATCTTATGATATAGTATTAACCTTGATGTTACATTAATTTTTACACTATTTATTCAAAAGAAGAAAAAATTAGTAGCTAAAAAGATAGCTAATTAAACCATCATAAACTAAGCTAGATGTTTACAGTGAGGCTCAGTATCTAGTGATACAGATACAAAAAATTCTATTTCTAACAGGCATTGATTACTGTACAAAATTATTTCTAAACCAGCCTGAAGTATACTTTCAGAAAAGCTGAAATATTAAAAGCTTGAACCACTAAACTCATTTATATATTATAACCAACTCTTACCATTCAGAAGCTGAATTATTGAGTTATGCTACTTCCACCAGCTTCAAGAGCATTTTAAAATCGTTTAGCTCAGTGGTTCTCAAACTGTGATTAAAGAATCTCTGGAAGTCCCCAAGGCTGTTTCAGGGGGTCCACGAGATACAAACTATTTTCACAATACTAACTCATTATTTGTCAGCTTTACTGACACCCGCACTGACAGTGCAAAGGCAATGGTGGGAAAAACTATGCAATGTTAGCACAAATCAGGGCAGAGGCACCAAATAATAGTAGTCACTGAATACACTGCCACACACTTAGAGTGAAAGAAGGGAGGGACGGAGGGAGTTTCACTTAATACTGCTCATGACAAAGCAGTAAAAATGATTAGTTTTATTATACCTTGACTCTTTTTTTTTTTTTTTTTTTAAGCCACGCCACACGGCTTGCAGGATCTCAGCTCCCTGATCAGGGATTGAACCCGGGCCACTGCAGTGAAAGCCCAGAATCCTAACCACTAGGCCACCAGGGAACTCCCATATACCTTGACTCTTGAGTGCACATTTTTTAACATTCTGCGTGACAAAATGGAAAGTATGCATAAAGTACTTCTGATGCATACTGGAGTAAAGTGGCAATCTCAGAGAAAAGCACTTGTGTATTTCTTTCATTTGCAAGCTAAACTACAAACTAGCTACTTTTAAAATGAACATCATTCTTATTTGAAAAATAACTGACAACTATAATTATTAAGATGTGATTATTTGCCAAACATTTTCTTGAAGAAGAGCCAAGTAACCTTATCACTTCAAGAGCAACAAGTGACAATATTTGTTGCCAATGATAAAATCTAAGCTTTGAAGTGAAAATTAGAATTTTGGAATATTTTTATTGCCACCATGAACCTGACAGTCTATCAATACTTTAAAACTCAGTGAACCAATTTTCTCCAAATGCTTTAAGCATGATGTTTAAAAAGCATGCAAGAGTAAAAGGTTCATTCAAAGTGTAAGACAGACCAATGGGTTTTAATATAACAAAGAACCAAACTTCACTGATATGGTTTCAGACTCCACATTGTAATTAACCCTAAAGAAACTACCACTTATGGAGTTGTGATATACTATCATAGAACATTATCCATAGTTAATCTGAAAGGTTATTAAAGTCCTCTTTCTTTTTTAAACTACATTATCTGTGAAAGGCTAGATCTTCTTCATATACTTAATCAAAACGTAACATAAGAAACTGAATGCAGAAGCAAATATGAGCATCTAGCTTCTAGCTTCCATTAGGTTAGATATTAAAGAGATTTACAAAATTGTAAAATAATGCCATTCTTCTCACTGAAATTGTTCTTGTTCTGAAAAATAGTTTTTCATAAAAAAATTTATTTCTGTTAACATTGTAATGGGTTCATTATTGGTCATTTTATTTTTATTTATTTTGGGGGGTGTAATTTTAAATGAACTAATAAATGGTTTTAGGCTTCCCTGAAGAACAAAGAAAGGAAAGGAAACAGAAGGTAAAGTGTCAATCAGTCAGGTTTGCTATTGTCTACCAATTTGAATATTTAAGGTAAAAATTACTGATAAAGTTTAACTTAACTATGGCTTTACCATTTAGTGTCCTAGTTCCCAAGAGTACTTAGTTGACTCTTCATTTTTCAATGATTAAGAATATTTGCATAATGCAAGCTCTTAAAGTATTATATTTAATTTTTAAAGATTTAATTCCAAGATAATTAATGTCAGAGTTTTTCTAGGCCAATGAACAATGAGGTAAACATTCATCATTAAACAGAAAAACTATTGGTACATATGATGCCCCATAAGCAAAATGCAAAAAACCTCACAAATAAAAAGACCCATTCATTAACAGATTAAAAAAAACATGGGCTTCCCTGGTGGCGCAGTGGTTGAGAGTCCGCCTGCCGATGCAGGGGACACGGGTTCGTGCCCCGGTCCGGGAGGATCCCACATGCCGCGGAGCAGCTGGGCCCGTGGGCCATGGCCGCTGAGCCTGCGCGTCTGGAGCCTGTGCTCCGCAACGGGAGAGGCCACAACAGTGAGAGGCCCGCATACCGCAAAAAAAAAAAAAAAAAAAAAAAAAAAAAAAAGAATCCGCCTTCCAATGCAGGGGACGCGGGTTCAATCCCTGGTTGGGGGACTAAGATACCACATGCCACAGGGCAACTAAGCCCATGCACCACAACTACTGAGCTTGCGTGCCTCAATGAGAGAGCCCACATGCCGCAAAGAACACAGCCCAGGCACCCTGGAGCCCATGCACCACAACTAGAGAGAGAAAGAGAGAGAAAACCCATAGGCCACAACTAGAGAAGACCACACGCCACAACGAGGATCCCGCACCACAATGAAAGATCCCACATGCCTCAACGAAGATCCCACGTGCCGCAACTAAGACACGACGCAGCCAAAAAAATAAAGAAAATAAATTTTTTTTAAAAAATGAATTATCCGAAGCCCTTTAACTGAGCTTAAACTTAAGTGCCAGATCAATTCCCAACTATTATTAGCTCTCTCCTAAATTCACTTGGGGCTTAGCTGGGTCTCATGAAAATTAAACATGAAGATTCCTTATTTGCCTGTATGCCTATTCTTCAATTTTCATCAAGCTACAAACCTATACTTGAGTTTGGTATTAAGTCTCTAATATGAACTTGCTGCTAGGCAGAACTGCCAAATTATCAACATATGATTGAAGGCTTGAACAATAAGGGCACAGAGCATGCAAGAACAAAAATTAAAGAAACTTTCAGAGGCCTGTCCAGAATAAATATGTAAAGTCACATTAAACATCTAAAATGTAACCTCCATGACACCAAGGATTCATGTCCATTTTTTACATTCTCCATCCCCAAAGCTCGTAACATCTCCTGGCATACAACAGGTATACAATAAATATTTGTTGAATAAATGAATCAACTTAGTATTTTCATTATTAATATTTATTTCAAGGGCAAAAAGAACAAGATTCTCCCAAGTTAAGTCACAGAGTCAATGTATTTACATGACACACTCTATATTTACAAGCAATCATAATTTTCATTTTGAAATTTTTCATTATTCATTGGGAAATTTTAAATTATAATTTTTACCACAGCAAAATACATGAGTTCAGTGTCTTCAAATTGATTACCTATACCCTCCTGATTCTACTTTCTGTCAAATACAGAAATACTATAAATGAAAAAGAAATCTAAAAAAGGAGATTAAACCAATAGACAAATCAAAACCAAATCAAAACAAACCAAAAAGTACCTTTAATCAATATGGCCATCAGAACTTCCATAACTTTCTTTTTTTTTTCTTAAATTTATTTACTTAATTTATTTATTTTTGGCTGCGTTGGGTCTTTTTTGCTGCGCGCGAGCTTTTCCTCTAGTTGGCGGCGAACAGGGGCTACTCTTCATTATGGTGTGTGGGCTTCTCATTGCGGTGGCTTCTCTAGTTGCAGAGCATGGGCTCTAGTCATGGGGGCTTCAGTAGTTGTGGCTCGCGGGCTCTAGAATGCAAGCTCAGTAGTTGTGGTGCAAGGGCCTAGTTGCTTCGTGGCATGTGGGATCTTCCCGGACCAGGGCTCGAACCCATGTTCCCTGCACTGGCAGGCGGATTCTCAGTGGCTGTGCCACCAGGAAAGACCCCTCAGTGTCTCTCTTATAATAAATTTCTCTTAGAAAGTTATGGAAGTTTTAGGGTTTCCCTGGTGGTGCAGTGGTTAAGAGTCCGCCTGCCAGTGCAGGGAACATGGGTTCGAGCCCTGGTCCGGGAAGATTCCACATGCCACGAAGCAACTAGGCCCTTGCACCACAACTCCTGAGCCTGCGTGCCTAGAGCCCGTGTTCCACAACAAGAGAAGCCACTGCAATGAGAAGCCCGCCCACTGCAACGAAGAGTAGCCCCCCCTCGCTGCAACTAGAGCAAGCCCGCGTGCAGCAACAAACACCCAACGCAGCCAAAAATAAATAAATAAATAAATAATAAATTTAAAAAAAGAGAGAGATACTGAGAACTGTTAATCCCCTACTCACAGGTCCTCTAATTTCTCCAGAATGGCAAGCATTAGCTTTGTAAGTTAAACACATAACTGGACTAGTGAATCAGTAAAGCACCCATTAGAGAAAAAAGGACTTATACACAAAAATTCACAGGGCTAAATATAATTCCCAGCAACTGAAATCTGGGATTAGACTGCTGACAAACAAGACCTCTCTTTTTACCTTTAAATGGTATTTATTAAGAATATACACTGGTAATTATTTAATAAACACAGTGTTTCATTACTCATGGTATTCAAAAAAATATATGATAAGAAAGCTCAGATTTACCAATGCTCTTTCTATTCTATGAAAGTCCAAATGCTTATTCATGGCTAAATAGTTGTTATGACTCAAGATGTACAGCAATACCTTCAGTTAAATTATCCCCTACAGAAGTTTTAATCCTTTGCTTAGCCTCTTTACATATAAGCTATAGAACCAAAAGCAGCTCAAATACATTCTAGACAATAAATATAAAATCAATAAATAGAAGCTTTTTATGTCTTATTATAAAAAGACCTAAAAGTACAAAGTAGTTATTGGAAGAAAGAAATTAAGACTTACTTCTTGATACAGTTGGTCATGAGAAGATGGACATCTTGTCTTTCATCTAACAGCAGCATTGCCCCTAAATAGCCAATGCGTTTGTCTGTGAATTTTTGAGAGGCGATAAGCTTGAGGCACTCCAACTACAAATAAAAAATAAATAAATAATTTTTAAAAAGAAAGAAAGAAAAAAGGAAAAGAAAAAAATCTAAGAAATTGCTACCATAATCAGGAAAGCAATGTTTTTAACCCAGAGTCAATGGTCAGCTAAAGTACATAGTTATAACCTGTATCATCAAACCACCTAAATAAAAGGCAAAGGTTTAAGATCGTTCAATATCTTGATCATAATAATCAAGTTCTGGAATAGATCATCTTGTCAAGGTCCTATGGTATCTGCCATCCAAATAATCTGTGAAGTTTACCTTAGATCTACATATTCATACAAACTACTAAAGTGTTGTCATAAAGTTTTAATAAACCTAATTCCTAATTTAATTCCCAGGTTATATTAAACGAGCACCAAGCTCATGTGTGTATTTAACGTCTGGTTCCTATTGTGAATATCAAAAACTCAGTTAACTGGAGGTGCCAAACAGTGTCCTAAACACCAGAAATGTAAACTGAAGAAGAGATAGACAATAACTAACTTTAACATAATGTGGAAAGTGCTACATTTAGGGCTCGAACCAAGTACTATGGAGAGGTGAGGTTTTGGAAATCAAATACAGAAGTAAACAAACACACACAAGCCAGAGGAAAACCCAGTAATGGAATTAACCTAAAATGTTTTATATGATTTCTTCTTTACATAATTCTTTACACAATCCTCAGAGCTTAAGAATCCGTGTAGTTATTTACAATAGCTAAGACATGGAAACAAGCCAAGTGCCCATCAACAGATGACTGGTTTAAGATGTGGTGTGTGTATGTGTATAAAAATATATATGTATATATACATATAATGGAATATTAGTCATAAAAAAGAATGAAATAGTACCATTTGCAGCAAAATGGATGGACCTAGAGATTATCATATTAAGTGAAGTAAGTCAGAGAAAGACGAACGTTATATGATATCACTTATATGTGGAATCTAAAAAATAATACAAATGAATCTACTTACAAAACAGAAGCAGACTCAGGAAATAGAAAACTTATGGTTACCAAAGGGGAAAGAGAGAGGGAGAGGGATAAATTAGGAGTAATTAATGGATACAAACTACTATACATAAAATAGATAAGGAACAAGGATTTACTGTATAGCACAGGAAACTATATTCAATATCTTGTAATAACTTATAATGGAAAATAATCTGAAAAAAAAAAAAATATATATATATAAAACTCAATCACTTTGCTATACACCTGAGACAATATTGTAAATCAAGAATACTTCAATTAAAAAAAAAAGAGTCCTTGTATTTAAACAGTTTGTCTACTTAGCCTTTCTTGAACATCACAGTCACTCTGATATACTTGATCATTCCATCTTGACTAACATGGAAGAGGCCAAACATTCCCTCTCGGGCAGTGGTTTACAAAGGGCATACACAAGTTAGACTCTTCAAGAGGGGTTTTTCAAACTATGCTCCCATTTAGAATCACTGTATTCCAAGGAAAGGGGCTCAGATGCAGACTGGTGTAGACAGGAATGTAAGATCACATGAGACTACTTCCCATACGAATCTGCCTGTAAGTATGAAAGTCAAACTGAGAAATGTAAAAGAGTTTACAAATAAACCTGTTTCGAGCTATCTAAAAACTGCTCTCTCAATGTACCTACAATGAAAACACCTAAAGGTTGTGGGATGACTACACCATCATGAGCAAGTCAAAGAAGCCTCAAAGGGAGAATAACCAGGATCCCAAGGAAAACTGAAATGCCTCTGAGATCAACAAAGATTATCTAACAACCCTTCCCTTCCGTCTACACATTCAATTTAAATTTCAAAAACAACTTCTGAAATAGAAGATGTTTATAGTCATTCTTACAATGTCAGCAGAAAAATTACTGCTGAGGTGAATGAGAAAATCACAAGTTAAAATGTTATTAGAAAAATCTTTCTCTTTTTCAAACTGAAGGTTTTTAAATCTTCCCATTTAATCATTCTATAAATAAATATTTTAGCAGTAGAAGAAAATGTTCTAAGAATCAGGTATCACTGAAATGTTTATCATCCTCACTGAATCATGCTTCAGGCAAACAGCAAGCATTACACAAACTATCCAAATTTTTTTTTCTTAAGGTGAACTAATGAGAAGGACACTCAGGCATTAATATTACTTCATATTTTTAAAGGCCAAGTTTTAAGACAGTCACACTAAAAGTCATTGATGACTGGTGAGTACAACTTGTTGCTTTTTGTGACAGCTGTTAAAACTTACCTAATAACTAAATAGCCAAAAGAAAAACTAAAATTAAAGGGACAAATACTAAATTAATTCTTTTCTAATATTTCCTGTTGGTACAGTGACTTTGCTCTAAGAATGAGCTGCTGTTTTTTTTTTGAAGGTGACAAATTTGCAGGGAAAATACAAGATTATATACTGGAAATGGCCTCTGAAATACATACTCCAGTGAAGGATTAACTCTGATCACACTTCACACTTACAGTGGCCAGTAAACAGAGCTCAGACTGTACTACGTGTCATCATTAAAAGTGTTATCAAGGTTTTCAAATGTTGAAAAAGAAAATGATTGGAGGAGAATACAATGGGATGTCAGTAAATGTCAGGAGAGGGCATTCACTTTTGAGCAGCAATCACTAAAAACACAACTCAACACTTACATGAGTTACAGAACAGAAAAAAAATAGTAACCAATTAAATGTATCTACCCCTTAGACAACAACCTCAACTTCCATCTAGTACTACTGCTCCTCACTTAAAGCTACTTGAAACTGCCACCTGAAACACTGCTAACCCACAAATCTGGCTTTAAATCCACCATAAACAGTCCACCACCAAGGTAACAGAAAACTTTTGCTTTTACCCCAAACTCTGTGAGCAAAAGATAAATGACAAACTTGGAAAAAATATTTGCAACTCATTTCACAGACACGAAATCCTATACAACAGGATTCTACAAACTTATTTTTAAAAAGACCAACAATGGGGCTTCGCTGGTGGCGCAGTGGTTGAGAGTCCGCCTGCCGATGCAGGGGACACAGGTTCGTGCCCCAGTCCGGGAAGATCCCACATGCTGCAGAGCGGCTGGGCCCGTGAGCCATGGCTGCTGAGCCTGTGCGTCCAGAGCCTGTGCTCCGCAACGGGAGAGGCCACAACAGTGAAAGGCCCGCGTATCGCCAAAAAAAGACCAACAACGAATATAAAAAGTCAAAGAATTTGAACAGACAGTTCAAACTAAGAAATAATTCAAACATACAAAATGAAGTTCAGTCTCCTTATAAAACAAATGCAAACCCATCTAGGAAAATTAACTAAAACATCATTGACCTGTATACCTGAAAAGGGTGTGATATATGATATGCAAAATATGATTCAATGAAGTTATTAAAAAAGAAAAAGAAATGCAAATCAAAACCGTATTGAGATACCACTTTTTAACCTATTATATTAGCAAAGATAAAAAACTGTCGTAACAGTGCAAGGACATTAGTAATGGCAGTATAAACTGGCACAAGATGCAGTAAGAAAGATTTGGTCTATTTAAATTACAAACACACATACCCTTTGACTCAACAAATCCACTTTTAGGAACTTACAATGCATTTATATTCACACATGAGCAAAATAATGGATATTATTCCATTGTAGTATTACTTTAAACAGTAAGATTGGAAACAAATGTCCATTAATAAGACATCAGTTAAATAGATTCACACATGTAACAGAATATTATGCTGTATTTACTACCATGAGCATGTCAATAAAGTTGGAAAAAAATAAGTATAAGAAAGCTTATATATTGGTATGGGTTAATCTTCAAGACAGATTAATAAGTGGACAGTGCATACAGTATGTTACAATATATTTTTCGAAGAGGCGAGAATATACATGTCCATTGCCTGGAGATGTATAAAATGTCTCTAGAAGTATAGTCAAGAAATGAATACCACAAGTTGCCTATAAGGAAGGAAACTAAGTGATTGGAAGAGGATAGAAAGCAGAGTTTTCATCATATATCCTTTTGTATCCTTTAAATTTTGCATCGATGAACTGTCATTATTTATTTCAAAGATAAATAATATTGGGCTGGGAGAGAAAAAACTGCAGAATAAAGAGAACTTACATCTAACTTGTAGTTAGAAAAGTTAATACAATAATATTATAATTAAAAAGGAAAAAAACAACTGAAATAATTTGTTCCCCCTCCAAAGTTAAACATATATTTCAAAAAACAGCAAAAAAGCATTTGAGTCTTGGAATCATTTCATGAAAAAGCCTTTGAAAAATTTAAGAAAATCATATGAAAATATAACTCAGTAAATGGAAACTACCTTTTAAAGATAACTTAAATTCATAATGAGCAATTACTGTGTTATTCTATCATACCTGCGATGCCGTAGGAACATGTTAAGTAGTATGCTCCCTTCTTATCTCTATTCCCCACAAGGGCTGTGCTCTTTTCTGCTGACAGTTATTTTGTATTCTTCACCTACTATCGATTTCTTCCTTAACAACAGGTCTTAATATATTGATACTTGCTTATCCACAGCAACCTTCTCCCTCTCCCCCCACCTACATCCCAAAGGGTTGACTGTGGTAACTCTTTGCTACTCACTGATTTTTTTATATTTATTTTCCAAGTGTTTTGAGACACTGTGGTTTTCCTTTAATTTAGAAAGCTCCTGCTGTGTCCAAACCAATGTGCTAGTCATTCTCACTGACACACAGAAGGACACATAAAAGAAAACCAGCATTTGAATATTTATCATAAAATATGATAGATATATACCGTGACAGTCATGCACAAGCTACTGTGAAAACAAAGTAGGAAGGGCACCCAATTCAGGTTAGAAACTAAGAAAACATCTGAGAAAGGTTTCTATCTCTTTATATAACACTTAGTGGAACAGAAAGAAACCAGTTAGGAGCTTTGCCTCTCTTATCCTGGTTCTAGCTAAGAGACCTAAGTGAGTTATTTCAACAATCTGGGCCTAGTTTCCTTATCACTTAGGTAACTGAGCCACATCATGGAAGACAGCGCCCTAACAGCTGTCCTACACTCCATGTCTTCCAAGGCAAATCGTCCCTAATTCTCTCCAGCTGATCCTTGAATTTTTCTCAGAATATTTTCTCAGCAGAAGCATTCCAGAAAGCCATAAGCAACAAGCCTTAAGGGACTGAAGTTATCAGCCTCCTTTAGAACAAATACAGTGCCTTAAAAATCACTAATCAAAATCACCTGTGAGGTTCCTAGATGACTCAATGCTCCAATTTTCCTTGAATTTCAAAGCAATTTTTAATAGGAGAACTTTACCAAGTTTCTGGCCTTGTTACATTTTTCTGAAGTACAAATATATTGTACAAGTACAAATATATTGCCTTTTATCAGCATTTAATCTGGTTGCCCTTTAGAAAAAGCTGCACTCATTTTGTTAGCTTTTAGAACAATTTCCCAAAAGGTCAAATGCACATATACATTTGCTTTTAATTTAACATTGAGCTTTATGATGTGAACAATCATCTTGATGAAAAGATGCAATTAAAATATTGTAAACATTAACCAATCTGCAATTGATTGGTTAGGTCTTAGTTACTTGTATTTCATTTTAATGCTCAGAAATAACTTTCCAGTTTATACACATACACACACACACACACACACACACACACACACACTCACTCACACACACACAATTTTTGAAGAACAAGATTATAACTGCTTTACCACTGTGTAGCTTGGCAACATAAAATCTATATGGACCAGAGCCTGTTTTTTCATTCTTCTGGCATTAACATTCCTATTGTATCCCATTTTTTTTTTCTCTTGAGAAAATTTATCATGAAATATTTTACTCAAAAATTTGACCCACCAACGAGCTTTATCAAATCTTAACATTTTACCCTATTTATTTTAATAAATTTAATATTACAAATTCAACTGAATCCCTCTGAATATCCCTCTCTCTATCCCAGGACTGACCAAAACTCAAAACTGCTGTTGATCATTGTCATGTCATGTCCTTAGCTATACATGTAGAGACAATTGTTTCTGAATGTTTTAGACTTTACACAAAGTATCATATTGTATTCCTGCTCTTTTCACTCAACATCTTTTGAGCACTACTCACATCCAGACAAGAAGCTCTAATTCAGTCATATTCATTGCTATAGAGTATCCCAGGTATGAATATACAACTTACCTATTCATTTTTTAAAATAAATTTATTTATTTTATTTATTTTATTTTTGGCTGTGTTGGGTCTTCGTTGCTGCACGTGGGCTTTCTCTAGTTGTGGCGAGCGGGGGCTACCCTTCATTGCGGTGCGCGGGCTTCTCATTGCTGTAGCTTCTCCTGTTGCGGAGCACAGACTCTAGGCACGTGGGCTTCAGTAGTTGTGTCACACGGGCTCAGTAGTTGTGGCTCACGGGCTCTAGAGCGCAGGCTCAGCAGTTGTGGCACACAGGCTTAGCTGCTCCGTGGCATGTGGGATCTTCCCGGAGCAGTGCTCAAACCCATGTCCCCTGCATTGGCAGGCAGATTCTTAACCACTGCGCCACCAGGGAAGCCCAACTTACCTACTCTTTTTGTGGAGATACAGATTGTTCCCAATGCTTTCCTAACAGAAACAAAACTACAATGGACACTTATAAAACGTCTCTTTTTAAACAGACAAGGAGGCTTGATCAGATTCAGGTTTATCAGTTTTTCTTTTGTTTTGATTTAGCAAATATAATTCACAGGTGGTGGTATGAACTTTCATCAGGAGGCATATAATTATTTCTGGTGGTTGTCTCTCCTGTGACATGAGCAGCACCGACGATCATCAGGAATTGCAAAATGGTAATATCCTAATTCTTCCATTCCTTCTTCATTAGCTGGATTATTCCTCTAAGGAGCAATTTCTCTATGTATACCATTGGATCACCAATAGTTCCTTCAGAAGGAACTTAGCAATAATTCCTTTACAAGGAACTACTGGTAAGGAAAGGCATGATAAATGTTTGTTTCTTTCATTTATCAGTTTTCAAAATAATGAGTCAGTTCCCTAGTATCCTCCAAAGATGACCAATAAAGTTTTCAAAAAAATTTTTTAATTATTATGAACTCACTGATATAAACTTACTTGGTATGTTTCAACTACAATTATTACTTTTATTAAAAGCTCAAACTTTCTCATTTTGAGGCATGACAGCCTCCTCTTGTGGCTACCATATCCTTTTTTTTTTTTTTTTTTTTTTTGTGGTACACGGGCCTCTCACTGCTGTGGCCTCTCCCGTTGCGGAGCACAGGCTCCGGACGCGCAGGCTCAGCGGCCATGGCTCAGTGGCCATGGCTCATGGGCCCAGCCGCTCCGCGGCATGTGGGATCTTCCCGGACCGGGGCACGAACCCGTGTCCCCTGCATCGGCAGGCGGACTCTCAACCACTGCGCCACCAGGGAAGCCCTACCATATCCTTTTAAAATGACCTCTGTAGTTTTTCTTGACTTCTGGTGCAGTACAACAGTCCAAGCTTATTTTGTACATTTCCTGCCCCAGATTTGGGATCAGCCATCTTTCTAATGGGCCTGACCCTTTTAGAATAAAAGGGTATTTGGAGACCACAATCTGAGCTTAAGTGTGCTCAAGGCAAGGATGCCTACTATCACCTCTTCTTTTCAATATTGTTCTACATGTACAGTATAATAAGGAAATAAGAAAATGTTTAAGGATGGAAAGGGAAGGGAACTGCCATCATTTGCAGACAGTATTGTTGACCATTATGGAAACAACAGAGTCCACAGGGACTCTTAGAACTAAGTAATGTTGCTAGGCAGATAAATAGACAAAAATCAATTATATTTCTATATACCTACAACATAATTATTAAAAAATTTAAAGAATGCTATTTCCAATAGGAACAAGAGCTCCAAGGAACCTAGCAATAAGTTTCACCAAAGATGTGTAAGACCTTATGGAGAATACTGTAAAACTTTATTAGAGAACCTAAGGAAGTGAAATGCTATACTATACTATATTGATGGAGAGGAAGACTACTGCAGACAGGTAATTGGGTACAGCAGGCCAGGATGGAACTGGGGAGAAACAGAATGCATGCCCAGCCTGGAGAAGGTCCCTAGCCTACTACTACCATGTGAAAATGTGGATCCAGTGTTGCCAAATCCTCTGACTTTCCCAGAGAAACTAGAAATCCAGATTTCCATGAGAAGTTCTTTGATTTTTATACATAGGCAGCAAACTCAAAACAATTTTAAGTACTGTGCAGGACAAACAAAATACATCTGTGAAGAATTTGGGCCCTGAGTCACCATTTTCTACTCCTGCAATCTACCCACTTCTTCAGATATTCAACTTTATTTCTGGGTTGTGTTTAAGCCAGACACGTGAAAGGTTACACACCCTACAGGAAATCTATCATTGCTTTTGCTGTAAAAATGTTGAGGATACTGTCTCTTACATTACTAAAAGAGCCCTAAATAAAAGACCCACGAAAGAACATCCCTTTTAGAATTCAGTACTTTTCCTAAATTTTGTTTGCTGTCCCTTAGGAAATGGTAAAATTGGTAATGTCTGACAGTTTTTTAAGAACAAAACATAAATGTTTAACATTTATTAATTTACTTAACCTTTAGAATAACCCTATAAAGTAGTATCATGAATATCCCCGTTTTACATATGAGGAAACAAGAAAGGTTAATAGGTTCTTGCTCAAAACCACACAGAGAGCTAAGTAACAAAGCCAATTCACATCGAGGCAGTCTGGTTCCCGCAGCTGTGCTCTTAAATTCTAGTAATAACAACCACATAACTGAATCTTTTTTTTCTTGCCTGAGCTGCCTCCCTAACAGCAACTACACAGGCCTTGTGTTCTGAATTCTTCCTTCTCCTAACTCTTACCTTCTACTATTCTTTTTCCCTTTTAAATAGATGCTGGTAACATAGGCCATCTCAAATCCTTTTTCCTGCAAGGCAGGGCTAAAATAATTAACTTAATACAAATAGCTATTTATAGATTTAAACTAAACACAAAGAATGAATAGGTTTTAGAGTTATACAAGGTTGAGTCACTTAAGTCTAAACTCTAAATTTCTAAACACTAAACTCTAAATTTCAGTTTAAACAAGTCACTTAAACTCTAAATTTCAGTTTCCTCATCTGTACTATGAGGATACTATCTACCTCATGGGTTTTATTGCAAAATTTAAATAAGACTCTTAAAATATGGTTATTAGAAATTTTTAAATTATACATCTGGCTCATATTTAATTTCTGTTGTACAGTATCATGTTAGATACTGCAGTGAAAAAGAAACAGGTGAAATTAGCTTTAATAATACATTTTATTCAGCCCAATATATCTAAAATATCATTTCAACATATAATCAGCATATAAATTGTTAGCTATTTTACATCTTTCTTTTGTACTAAGGCTTCTAAATACAGTATGTATTTTACACTTACAGCACATCTTAATTTGTACACTACATATCCATCAGAAATATGTGAACTGTATTTAGATTTCATAAAACTCACAACTGATAAATAGATTCACATACCCAAGTTTTAAAACATATTTAAAAGTTTTCCAATAACTGCATCAAGTACCCACCCAAAATTTATTTTCCTTTAATATTCACCTCAGTTGAACTAGCCACATTTCCAAAGACCACTGGCTACACAACTAGTGGCTATCATAATGAACAGTGCACATCTAACAAATAACATGTAATTAAAGGCTGGCTGTTTTTACACATAATTAAATGAAAATGACACTGTGATTCATATATGCAGGAGAGAGAATCTTGATAGGAACCTTTTTATGGGTACATAATAAAGGCAATTCCAATGGGTAGGGCACCAAATTACTGATACGGATAGGGCCGTGACTTATTCAGAGGGAATGTCTGAATTCCCTTATTCCCTTATCCAAACAGAATGAGGGCCTTAAAATTATGATTCCTATTACCACTCAGAAAAATCTTTATTTTTTTTGTATCAAAACTTTCCTTGAGTGTGAACACTCTCCGCCTAAGACTTAAATGTTTTATCTAATTAAGTTCCAAAACACCTAGACAGACCTGAAAAGCAGTTTTATTTAAACATGTTATAAAAATAAATCTTAGAGATATATAGAGAAAGCTCCTTTACAAAATGAAATATCACCAAAGTCTATCCTATGATTTTAAATTCAAGAGTTTGTCTTTAAAGTACACCCTTTGGGGTTTCCCTGGTGGCGCAGTGGTTGAGAGTCCACCTGCCAACGCAGGGGATACAGGTTCGTGCCCCGGTCTGTGAAGATCCCACATGCCGCGGAGCGGCTGGGCTTGTAAGCCATGGCCGCTGAGCCTGCGCGTCCGGAGCCTGTGCTCTGCAACGGGAGAGGCCACAACAGTGAGAGGCCCTCGTATCACAAAAATCAGTAAATAAATAAATAAATAAAGTACACCCTTTGGAGTATATAAATCTACTGTTTCCATGATGTTAACAGCAGTACACTCTGAGTGGAAGGATCAGGAGTCTTCCCTTCACTTGACTATCTAACTTAATGAGTCTACTTAAAATCAACCAAAAAGAATATATGAATATCTACTTGCTTTATACTAATTATGTCACATACTACATGCATAACCACACCTAGATCCATTTCTGATATAGTAAAAGCATATGACGTTTATTTATAGAAGACAGCTGTTGTTTTTGACTGCCTAGTATCTGGTCCTTTCCTCTGATATTAACGCCTCAATTTTCCTTTGGGGAATTAATGCTCTCCCACTCTCAACCATGTATTTCTAGAGAGGCTGATCTCATTTCCTGCCCCAAAATGAGCATAAAAGTAACCCAGGTCAGCCTGGTAAGATTCAATCCCATTACTTTTGCTCCGGACACACAGGCTCAGCGGCCATGGCTCACGGGCCCAGCCGCTCCGCGGCATGTGGGATTCTCCCAGACCGGGGCACGAATCCGTGTCCCCTGCATCGGCAGGCGGACTCTCAACCACTGCGCCACCAGGGAAGCCCAATCCCATTACTTTTTTGTTTTAACCTAAGGGTGAGGGAATTTCCTTCCACTGAAGTTAATGAGCTGAACAGAAGATAAACTGATGACCATCTTTCCTGATAAATACATCAAAACATTAACAACATTATCTCTGAATAATGCAAATATGGGTAGTATTTTTTTCTACTTGTACCTAATATTGCACATTGCTTCTTCTGATTTTGCAGTCTTTTCCATAAAAAGACTACTTAGCATATAATTAAATTCTTAAGTGAAATAAAATTTAATAGCATTCATAAGAATTAAAGAGCAACCCACTATACCCTTCTCTGTGACTCAATCTCCCTTACCACATACAAACGTGGAAAGAAGAAAGCACTTATCACCAAGAATATCATGCCCAGACTGGCTGTATGTGTTTGTATGTGGGAGCAAATCAAGAGGCAGACCTGTACAGTGGTTATAGCTATCAAGGAATGAGGTAATTAGGACAAAATCCTTAAATCCTATTACTTGGCAACCACCTAATTTCTTTTACTTAAAAACATCTGTTGGAGTGTTCCTCATAATATCACTGCACTGAGGAAATAAGAAAACATTTAGCAAACTTTTCTTAAATGTATACTCATTATAGTCCAGGCCCTCTGTCAGAACAATCACAATCTACTGGTTAATCCCGGTCAATCTTTAAACTCACTGCCACCATTAAAACATACCCTAATCCACATAATGAGAGATTCCCAATGGAAAGGAACTGATGGTAATATCATGCCTTCCCAGGTCTGCAGCTTTCTCTCTCAATTCTACCCTCAGTCCACAATAATCAGACTACAAGGACATCAAAAATAGCCTGTCCTCCCCAACAGGAAAGACTAACAATCCCTGACCTATTGACATTAAAATAAGAGTACCCTTGCTAGATGTGGTCTCAGCCCAGCCTACCTGTCCAAAGTGAGCAGGGTAGCCCAGCATGTGCATATATAGTAATTTTGCCACATTCCGACACCGGTATGTATTGTCTTCTTCTCTAAAAGATGACCGAATTGCAGCACATTCTTTCTGGATCATTTCTCGTTCTTCGGCTTGGGTTCGGGCTGTCCGGATGGTCCGGATCAGCTCCCGCAATCTGATGGGGGCTGGCATCCTCTGGATATGGAAAGACATTAAATAAAGACGTTCACATTTTTTACTACCAAAACCATTCACACAACTTCCCACACATATTTCTGATTTTTAAGAATTTAAGACTTGCTGAGTCCAGTAACACAAAGTTCCAGCAAAGCTATTACATACAAACCCCTCAATTCATTAAACCTCTGGAAAGAACACAAATAAAAATGTTAAGTATTAACTAAAGCAAAATAAGACATAAAATACACCAATGACGTAAAGCCTATCACTAATATCAAACTATCTTAGGAACTAACTCAACCCAAATCTTTAGGCAATCCTTAAATTAAGGAAAGGCCTATGCCTAACCTTTAAGAAGACAGATATTTTCTGCTCAACTGTTGTTAAACTCAACAAAGCTCAACAAAGTATCAGAGAAATACTGAATATGATCATAATTAAAGCTCAATTCAACAAAATGAAAGTTTAGGAGAAAAGACCAAATATCAGATTTAAACACCTTTCCAAGAAGCATAATCATCTCAGTATCCTAGGTACTCTTTGAAAATGTGACGAGGAAAAAAATAATAAACTGATCTCAGCATACAAAACTGTCAACTGAAAAAAACGCACAACCTAAGAGCTGAGAACTATGTTTTATTCAGGGCATTACTGATGCCCAGGATACAGCATCTCAGATAGCTCTTCCAAAGAAGTAAGGGAGAAGCCAGGATATATAGGAGGTTTTGTTGTGGAAAAAAAAAACATGTAGTTGAACATCACAAAAACAGACATCTCAAGGTAATGATTTTAGTGCTTTTCTATGTATGGGAAGATGCAAGAGTCTGGGCTGACTCAAATCATTCCTTTGATATGCATCTTAACTATCTAGGGCCCGTATCCTGTTTTTCTCCATCCCGAATTCCCCTCAAGGTGCACCATGCGGGACAGCTGCAGTGGCTGATGGTTTCACAGCTACAACATCCTTTGTTTACTGAAATGGCAGCTGACAAATTTTTGTCCAAAAGACTACTGGTGTCATATTCTCATGAATATTTTTAAAAGTAATAATAATAACAGAGGACCTATAATAGACAAAACAATTACGAAAAAAAAAACCCCACAGGTGGAGAATTTGCACTACCTAATTTCAAGAAATACTACAAAGCTACAGTAATCCAGACACTGTGGAACTTAATTTAAGGACAGACAGAGAACAATGGAGCGAAACAGTAAGTTTAGGAATAGACCTACACAAATATGTTCAACTGATTTTCAACAAAGGGGCCAAGGTTATTCAATAGGAGGAAGGATAGTCTTTCAACAAATGGTGCTGGCACAACTGGATATCTACATGAGAAGAAAAAAATTAACCCTGGACCCTAACCTCACACAATATACAAAAATTAACTCAAAATGGGACACAGAAGGAAATCTTTGGAAATGTAAGTTTAAGCAATCATTTCATACACAAGCAAAAAATACAAAAGAAATAATTAATAACTCGCATTTTATAAAAAATTTTAACTTTTACCCTTCAAAAGATGTCATTATAAAAATAAGGCAAGCCACAGAAAGAGAAATAATACAATTCCTATCCTACAAAGGACTTGTATTTAGAATATATAGCTCTACAACTCAAAAATAAAACAATCTTACTTAAAAATGGGGAAAAGATTTGAATAGACACTTCTCAAAAGAAGGTATATGAATGGCTGTAAGCACATGAAAAGATGCTAACATCATCAGTCAGCAGGGAAATGCAAATTAAACTATAAAGAGATATCACTCCACACCATTAGAATGGCTAAAATTGTAGGCAAAAATATAGAACAAATGAACTTTCACAGGCTGCTCATGGGAATGTAAAATGGTTCAAATACTTTGGAAAACAGTTTGGCAACTTCATATAACGTTAAATATACACTTGGCATATGATTCAGCAAATCCACTCCGTATTTACCCAAGAGAAATGAAAATATATATTCTCACCAAGACATGTACACAAATGTTCAAAGAAGCTTCATTTATAATTGCCACAAACTGGAAACAACCCAAATGTCCATAAACAGGTGAATCATAATCAGTATACCCCTATAAAAGAATACTTCTCAGAATAAAACAGAACCAATACACAACATACAAGAGTCTCAAAAACATTCTGCTGAGCAAAAGAAACAAGAACAAGAGAGTACATGTTGTATGATTTCACTTATATGAAACTCTAAGAAAGACAAGTCTCACCTACAGTGATGGCAAAGAGATCAATGATTACCTGAGAGGATAAAGACAGGGACTGGACTGGGATGCAAGGAAATCTTCTGGGGTGATAGAAATGGATATATGCACTTCTTGAAATTCACCAAACTGTATACTTAAAACAGTTGCATTTTATTTTATACATATTATACCTCAAAGTTAAGAAAAATGATAGAATTAGATAATCATTACAATCACCTTCAGTACATACTAGCTGTGGAATCCTAAACCAATGATTTTCAATGTTGTTCTAATCTAATATACCAGGAGGATGTCCCACTCCAATCAGTTCACTATGGTATCAATCCTCAAGGTAGGGATAGTACATTAGGAATTTAGAAAAGTTCCCTAGGTACTGATATGCTCTGGTATATTGGCCCTCTTAAGATTGTGTGTCCTAAACTATGCAAAACTACCTGTATAAGGCTGTTTTGTTACTTTTTTTTTTAATAAATTTATTTTATTTATTTATTTTTGGCTGTGTTGGGTCTTCGTTGCTGCCTGCAGGCTTTCTCTAGTTGGGGTGAGCAGGGGCCACTCTTTGTTGCAGTGTGCGAGCTTCTCATTGAGGTGGCTTCTCTTGTTGCAGAGCATGGGCTCTAAACACGTGGGCTACAGTAGTTGTGGCTCGTGGGCTCTAGAGTGCAGAGCTCAGTAGTTGTGGCGCACGAGCTTAGTTGCTCCGCGGCGTGTGGGATCTTCCCGGACCAGGGCTCGAACCCGTGTCCCTTACACTGGCAGAGAGATTCTTAACCACTGCGCCACCAGGGAAGCCCCTGTTTTGTTACTTTTTAAAAGAACTATTCAAGGGTCTAGCGTTTGTAGTTTACAAAGCACTTCTACATTTATTATCTTCATCATCTCATTTGTTCCTTAGATCATTTTGAAGGGCAGAAAATCATTATCCCCACTTTGCCTTTGATGAAACTTGGTCTTAGAGCAACTATTCAACTTGCTTAACGTCACAAAGGCGGTAGCTGACAGAGCTAGCACCTGAACCTGGTATTAAAACTCCAAGAGTTCTTCCCAATACTTCAAAAATAAACATTATATTGGACTTCCCCAGTAGTCCAGTGGTTAAGACTCAGCACTTCCAATGCAGGGGGACATAAGATCCCACATGCCGTGCGGTGAGGCCAAAAAAAAAAAATTTTTTTAATAAATAAATAAACATTATATATACATGAAATAATATGATTGCTAGGATTTGTTTTAAACTACTCCCGAGGGAGGAACTTCCCTGGTGGTCCAGGGTTTAAGAATCCGCCTTCCAATGCAGGGGACGCACGTTTGATCCCTGGTCGAGGATCTAAGCCCGTGTGCCACAACTAGAGAGAAGCCCAAGCACTGCAACAAAGAGCCCGCACGCAAAGAAGGATCCCGCATGCCGCGATGAAGATCCCAAGTGCTGCAACTAAGATTCAATGCAGCAATAAATAAATAAATATTAAAAAAAGAAAATACTCCCGGGGGAAAAAATATTGAGGAAGGAAAATAGGAGAGAAAAATATGCAACAAAATGGGCAAAATATTGATCACTGATGAAGGTATACGATAAATACATGATGGTATATTATATTATTCTCTATTTTCATGTGTATTAGAAATTGTTCATAACCAAAAGCTTTTCAAAAGTCAAAAAGCCTCAACAGGGGCTTCCCTGGTGGCACAGTGGTTGAGAGTCCGCCTGCCGACGCAGGGGACACGGGTTCGTGCCCTGGTCTGGGAAGATCCCACATGCCGAGGAGCGGCTGGGCCCGTGAGCCATGGCCGCTGAACCTGTGTGTCCAGAGTGCTCCGGAACCGGAGAGGCCACAACAGTGAGAGGCCAGCGTACCGTAAAAAGAAAAAAAAAAAGATGTTAATCACAAAAAACAACATCTTAAGTTAATGATTTTAGTGCTTTTCTATGTATGGGAAAATGCAAGAGTCTAGGTTTACTGAAATCATTCCTTTGATATGCATCTTAACTACTGAGGGCTGGTATCCTGTTTTTCTCCATCCTGAATTCCCTTCAGGGTGCACCACTGAGGGGCTGCAGGGGCAACAGTGGCTGATGGCTTGATGGCTGGAAACGCTCTTTGTTTACTGAAATGGCAGGCAACATTTTTTTTTTGTCCACATAGGTATGAATGAAAAACAAAAGTTTATTTACATAGTACAGAATTTAGTTTATATTTAGTATATTTCAGAATATATTCTAAGATCAAAACTAAACAAAAAGTTCTAGTTCCAGTGAAGATGGGTATAAACAACACTCCATGGAGACTCCTGCCTCTCTCTCCTCTGAATGCAACTAAAATCCTCGACAAAATGCATGCCACAGCTACCTGAGGACTCTGAAAAATAAATGACAGCAAGCAGACTAAAATCTATCATTTTCCTCCAGTATTGCCCAGCTTGTACCCAAGGGCTTGTACCCAAGGGCAGCCCAAACCCCAGAAGTGCTCGCTGGGTACAGAGAAGGAACTCTAAGAAAAACCCTCTCTTTCTGGTCCAAGGAGCAGGGAAAGAAATATAAACGACAGTGGAGGAAAAGGCTCTCTTTTGTTTAGTTTTGTCCTTCACTCCACCCGTGCCCCTAGGCAATACTGCAACGGTGCTTGCTGTGGCAGAAAAGCAATGGCAGTAACAGCCAGGCAGGCGAATTCACCCTTGATAAAGGGTGAATTCGCCAAGAAAATACAACAATCCTAATTGCAAACATATTTGACAGTAGTGCTAAAACATACATGAGGCAAAAATTGACGGATATGAAAGGAAAAATAAACCACCACTCAATTATAGTTAGAGACTTCAACATGCTTTCTAAGAATACAACTATAGACAGAGTATCAGCAAAGGTGTAAAAGACATGAATGCCACTGTCAACTAACTGGATCTAACCAATATCTATAGAACACCCCAACCAACAACAACAGAATATACATTCTTCTCAATTACAGAACATTCACCAAGATAGACCATGTCTTGGGCCATTAAAAAAAAAAAGGGAAATTCCCAGGCGGTCCAGTGGTTAAGGGTCGGTGCTTTCACTGCCATGGCCAGGGTTCAATCTCTGGTTGGGGAACTGAGATTCCGCAAGCCACGCAGCCAAAAAAAACATTAATAAATTTAAACGAATGGAAATTATACAAAATATGGTCTCTGACTATAAGGGAATTAAACTAGAAATCAGTAACAAAAAGGTAACTGTAAAACTCTCTGTGTACTTGGAAATTAAACAATACATTCCGAAATAATCCATGGGTAAAAGAGGAAATATCAAGGGAAATTCGTAAATACAGTGAACAAAAACATAAACACACATCAAAATCTGAGTTATACACTAAAGCAGTGCTTAGTGTGAAACATACAGCATTAAATGCTTGTATAAGAACAGAAGAAACGTGTCAACAATCTGACAATGTACGGTTCTACTTTAAGAAACTAGAGGGAATTCCCTGGCAGTCCAGTGGTTAGGACTCCAAGCTTTCACTGCTGAGGGTACGGGTTCAATCCAGGTCATCCGTGGTCAACCCTGGTCGGGGAACTAAGATCCCGTGAGCTGT
Source organism: Neophocaena asiaeorientalis asiaeorientalis (assembly GCF_003031525.2). Classification (NCBI taxonomy): domain Eukaryota; kingdom Metazoa; phylum Chordata; class Mammalia; order Artiodactyla; family Phocoenidae; genus Neophocaena; species Neophocaena asiaeorientalis. The sequence continues at coordinate 1,657,944 of NW_020185335.1, read as the reverse complement.
GCGGTGCAGCAAAAAAAAAAAAACAAAAACCAATACTAGAAAAATAGCAAAATAAACCTAAAAGAACTAAAAAAAAAAGCAAATAATAATAATTTTTAAAAATCCAGAAATCAATTAAATTAAAAACAAAAAAATATATCAAGTCAATGAAACCAAAACCTGGTTCTTTGAAAAGACCAATAAAATTGATGAACCTCTGACCAGACGATAAAACAGAAACAATACGAATTACCAATTATTAGGAATGAAAGAGGGGATATCACCACAAACATTAGAAGGATAATTAGGTAATAGTACGAACAACTCAATGCACATCACACCTGGACATCCATATGCCAAAAAAAAAAAAGAACCTTGACCTAAATTTCACACCTATTAACTCAAAATGGATCATAGATCTAAATGTAAAACATACAACTATAAAACTTTTAGAAGAAAATATAGGAGAAAACCTTCATGACCTGGGGTTAGGCAGAATTCTTAGACATTATACCAAAGGCACAACCCACAAAAGAAAAAAATGATAAAACTGTACTTTTTTTTTCATAAAAAGTACAAACTTTTGTGCTATGAAAAACACTACTAAGAAAATGAAAAGACAAGTTACAGAGACTGGGATATTTGCAAATCACATATCAACAAAGGACATGTTATGTATTCAGAACATATAAAGAACTCTTTGCGGTACGTGGGCCTCTCACGGTCACGGCCTCTCCCGTTGTGGAGCACAGGCTCCGGACGCGCAGGCCCAGCGGCCACGGCTCACGGGCCCAGCCGCTCCGCGGCATGTGGGATCCTCCCGGACCGGGGCACGAACCCCCGTCCCCTGCATCAGCAGGTGGACTGTCAACCACTGCGCCACCAGGGAAGCCCTAAAGAACTCTTAAAAACACAACAGTTAGGGCTTCCCTGGTGGCACAGTGGTTGAGAGTCTGCCTGCCAATGCTGGGGACACGGGTTCGTGCCCCGGTCCGGGAAGATCCCACACGCCGCGGAGCGGCTGAGCCTGCGCGTCCGGAGCCTGTGCTCCGCAACAGTGAGAGGCCCGCGTACCGCAAAAAAAAAAAAAAAAAAAAAAAAAAAACACAACAGTTAAAACAAACCAACCCAATTTTTTAAAACAGGCAAAAGATTAAAATGGATACTTTACCAAAAAGGTATAAGGATAATAAATAAGCATATTTAAAAGATGCTCAACTACATTAGGCATTAGAGAAATACAAATTAAAACCACAGTAAGATACTGCTACACACCTATTAGAGTGGCTAAAACACCAAGTGCTGGGGAGGATGCAGAGCAAATGGAACTCTCATACACCACTGGAGGGGATGCAAAATGGTACTGCCATTCTGGAAAACAGTTTGACAGTTTCTTATGAACTTAAAACATACGCTTACCATATGACCCAGCAATCCCACAACTTGGAATTTATCATAGAAAAATGAAAACTTTTGTTCACACAAAAACCTATACATAAATGTTTATAGCAGCTCTGTTCATAATTGCCAAAAACTGGAAATAAAATGCGGTAAATCCATAAAAATGGAACACTATGTAGCAATTTAAAAGGGAACAAACTATTGCTACATGGCATTACACAGCTCTAAGGTATTATGCCTAATGAAAGAAAACTGTCTCAGAAAAGGTTACATATTGAATGATTCCATTTATATGAAATTCTGAAGAAGACAAAACTATAATGATGGAGAACAGATCAATGGTTGCCAGAGGTTAAGGTTGGGAAGACTAAAAAGGGACAGCCTGTGGAAGTTTTTCTGAGATGATAGAACTGTATGCTAATTGTGGTGGTTATTACATAAATCTATACATGTGTTAAAGTTCACAGGACTGTACACTCCAAAAAAGGTCAATTTTACCGTATGTTAACTAAAAAATTAGAGTTTTTAAAAAGTAAACAAAAAAGCCTTCAATTAAACAATTTAGACCTTTTTGACCAGGTATAATAATATACACTTGGGATATTAAGTAGGCTAGTGAGAAAGTTACTAATTGTTCCAACCTGCTTTAAGACACATTTAACTGCTAATGAAACAAAACTGTTCAGCCTATAAAAGATAATAGCAAACACTTATTTAAGGGGTGGCTGAAGGCAGGTCTCACCTGAAAGATGAAGTCATGTTCTTTGCCAGCAAAGTAGGGATGGGTGACAGGGAACTAAAAGGTGCTCTACTGAGCTAACCCCCATGAAGCTGTGAAGGTGTCAAGCTGTCTAGAAAGGAGTTCCTGAGTGGCATGTTGAAACGCAGTGCTTTCCAAACACAGGCAGGTCAGAAAAGCTGTCTGTTAAGCCTGTTAAGCTGTATCCCTTTTGGACTTCTAAACAGGTGAACTGAGACTAAAAGAGGATAATGCTTTAATTACATGGAGAGGGACAATGACAAATCTTTGAGAACTTGTATTTCTCTTTATTTTTACCTTAGGGCTTCCCTGGTGGCACAGTGGTTAAGAATCCGCCTGCCAATTCAGGGTACACGGGTTCAAGCCCTGGTCCAGGAAGATCCCACATGCCGCGGAGCAACTAAGCCAGTGAGCCACAACTACTGAGCCTGCGCTCTAGACCTCGGGAGCCACAACTACTGAGCCCGCGTGCCACAACTACTGAAGCCTGCACGCCTAGAGCCCGTGCTCCGCAGCAAGAGAAGCCATCATAATGAGAAGCCCGTGCACCACAACGAAGAGTAGCCCCAGCTCACCGCAACTAGAGAAAGCCCGCGTGCAGCAAAAAAGACACAACACAGCCAAACATAAATAAACAAAACTATATTTCTACCTTAGATATGTAAGAAAGTCTATTCTAAAATTCCAGCCATTTCAAATCCTGCAAAAGAGAAAATCAAAAAGCTTGCGTCTGGTCTTCTCTGGTGGCGCAGTAGTTCAGAGTCTGCCTGCCAATGCAGGGGACACGGGTTCGAGCCCTGGTCTGGGAGGATCCCACATGCCGCGGAGCAACTAGGCCCGTGAGCCACAACTACTGAGCCTGCGTGTCTGGAGCTTGTGCTCCACAACAAGAGAGGCCGCGACAGTGAGAGGCCCATGCACCACGATTAAGAGTGGCCCCCGCTTGCCGCAACTAGAGAAAGCCCACGCACAGAAACGAAGACCCAACACAGCCAAAAATAAATAAATAAAATTAAAAAAAAAAAAAGCTTGTGTCTATGTTTTGGCCAAATCACTGAAAGGAGGGAGGCACACCACAGGAACTATGCATTGGAAGTAGTAGCAATTAAAGTCAAAGAATTAACAAATGGAAGGAAAAATCACTGGGCTACAGAATTGGGCCTAGTAAGGTAGCCTCTCCTCTGGCCTCCTCCCCAAGTCTTCTTACATTAATAAACCTTAGAGATTATGGTTTTATATTCTGAATGAAGATTTTGAATGACAAAGTTCTTAAATCTTTCAAATACATACTCTTAACATGTTGAATATCCCTCAGACACTGTTTCTACAAAGAACATATTTAAAAGAAATGTTAGCACCAAAACAATAAAAGAAAGATCCTAATAATCAACCACCATTGTCGGCCAAGCTACCTAGGGCAAAACCGCCTGACTTCTCCAAGTCTCTGTTCCATCAACTAAAAAATAAGGGTATCGAATCAGCTTTAAAAATCTCTGGGCGACTTCCCTGGTGGTGCAGTGGTTAAGAATCTGCCTGCCAACGCAGGGGACATGGGTCAGAGCCCTGGTCCGGGAAGATCCCACATGCTGCAGAGCAACTAAGCCTGTGTGCCACAACTACTGAGCCTGTGCTCTAGAGCCCACGAGGCACAACTATTGAGCCCACATGCCGCAACTACTGAAACTGCCTAGAGCCCATGCTCCGCAACAAGAGAAGCCACCACAATGAGAAGCCCACACACCGCAAAGAACAGTAACCCCATTCACCACAACTAGAGAAAGCGTGCATGCAGCAATGAAGACCCAATGCAGCCAAAAATAAATTAAAAAAAAAAAAAAAAGGGCTGTTGGAGAAAGTTCACAACTCTTTCAAAAAAAAAAATCTATGAGAACAAATATTTGATGATCACATTACATATCATCCTATTCTCAGTTTGTCAATTTTAAAAGTATCATTATTTATAAATCAAAGGTACTCCCTTTATTTGACTGTTTGTACAGTCAAAGCATCTGTACAGGCATCTCTGTACAAGGAGATAATAAACTAAACCAAACTCCAATAAGGAGCAAAATATACTATACTTAACTGAAATACAGCCATTAAGTTTGAAAATCCTGAATTCAGAAAGCAGCAGGATCAAGGTCTTTAATCAGAAAATGAAAATGAAAAAAAAAAAAGTTTAACAGTTCAGGGCCCATTAGACTACAGTTATAAAACAGAGAATACAACATCATAAATGACATCAACATTAGCATCATTTAAATCCATTTCAAAATGGAAAGGGAGAATGTAAAAACTTTGGAATCAGAAGTTAGCTTCATGCACCTCTTCGTTTTCCTCCTTGTTCAACTCAATTAGTCACACTACCCCAGAGATGACCTAAGTAACACGTAAGGGAAACACGTTATACCAGTAAGTGCCAATCACTCATTCAACAAATATTTGCTGAGCATTCTCTATGCCAGGCATTGCAATAGGTGCTGGGGACTGGCAAGGACACAGTCTCTGTCCTTAAGATCTCAGTCTACTGAGGAAAACAGATTTTTAAATTCCAGCCACACAATAAAAAGCAGAAATTGCTAATCAATGACAGAACAGAAAATTGTATAAGCCAAATTTTGTCATGGCCAAACTCAGTATAATTAGAAATTTTTTCTTTTGTGAAATTTAGTGATTTCTGGATCAGCCGAACAAATCCAAAATCCCATACAGAAAGATATTTGTAGCACAGTACCAGTACACAATTACTCATCCAAAACCTTTTAGGGAGAACTGAGAACTTCCTGAATTTTAGAAAGGTAATACAGTACCTACACTGTATTATGACACTGTATGTCATAATTTGCCCACTATGTCTGGAGCAGCAGACATAGTTCCATTATCAAACAATATTTCTGCAGTAACACATAAGAATATTCACACCAAATGAGAGAAATAAATATTATAAACAGCCTCATATCTGGTCAGATCAGACTTTAACACCAAAAGAATTATGAAGAACATCTGGTTTTCAGTATTTTGGGGATTTCAGAACTGTTAAGAGATTGTGCATCCTTATCCTTATCCAATGACCCTGTCATTGTTTAAAATGATGACCCTGGAGTAAAATTACCTAGGTTTGAACCCCAGCTCCACCACTTATTAGCTGTGTGTCCTTGTGTAAATGGCTTAACCTCTCAGAGTTGTGTCCTCATCTGCAAAATGGGGGGCGGGAGTGTGTGTGAAGTACCTACCTCAATGGATTGTTACAAGAATTAAATTAGAATACATGTAAAATTCTTAGAAAAGTGCCTGGCACCCAGTAATCACTAAACAAATGTTGGCCATAATGTTGGCTATATGAACAAATTATTCTTGCATAAAATAACTGAGCAAAAATAAGTTGAAGAAAGATACACAGTATCAATACTTATAAAGGTTTAAAACACATGAAAGTGCCTATTCTTTAGAGATACTACAAAAATGCATTAAGAGTATATATATAACTGAATCACTTTGCTGTATACCTGAAACACTGTAAATCAACTATACTTCAATTTTAAAAATGCAGTAAGAGAATAAGAAAGAACATGAATGTAAAAGATAACGATCAAATCCAACACAGCGGCACATCTGGGAGGGAGGGGAATATGATCAGGGGCAGTGATACACAGGAAACTTCAGCTATACTAGTGATGTTTTATTTCTTAGACTAGGTAGTAGGTAAGTGAAGGTTTATTATTTTCCAAATGCTTTATATCTGAAACATTTCTAAAAATTAGATTCAAATACATCTAATCTATGTAATGAATGTTGCAGACTATGTAACATACTTTTATTACAGTGTTGAGGATTTCCTTATTTTTTGAAAGTTTTTACTTGCTTTTCAAAATACTCAAAAACCATGAGATTCCTTAAAATACAACAGCTTAAACACCTATCATAAAAAACAATAAACTTTATGCTTTTTAAAAAAATTTGTAAGAATATAATGTATATAGTAATGACTCAGCTATATGGAACATAGCTGAGAATCCAAAACACATTTTCATAATCTCGTGCAGCCAATAGAGAGCATCACATCAACACACATCTACACAGAATATCTACTTTACTGTATTTGCAGGTTCTTATTCAGCCTTTTCCAGAATAGAACAAATTAGAAAACTAGAGCAACTGAAGAGGTTGGGGGCCAGGAGAAAGAAGCTGTTTTGGGAAAGGACACTGATGGTAGTTAAAGTGTCACCTAACAGCAAGGGAAAAAACAAAAACGGTAGCAAAACAAAAAAATAAAACTTACATATAACAGAAAAAAGCATTCAAAAGCATAGTAGCAAGACTAATAAATTCTAGAGATCTGCTATAACAACACTGTGCCTATACAATATTATACTGTGCAACTGAAAATTTGTCCAGAGGATAGCTCTTATTGCATTCTTACCACAATTTAAAAAGTAAAGTTTGTGCCCTTACTTGATTGACTTCTATACCATTAAAAGAAGTTAAATGATTAATCAAAAAGGAAAAGATCAAATCACTGGTAAATCTCTGCCTTTGGGGCTTCCCTGGTGGTGCAGTGGTTGAGAGTCCGCCTGCCGATGCAGGGGACACGGGTTTGTGCCCCGGTCCGGGAAGACCCCACATGCCGCGGAGCGGATAGGCCCGTGAGCCATGGCCGCTAGGCCTGCGCGTCCGGAGCCTGTGCTCCGCAACGGGAGAGGCCACATCAGTGAGAGGCCCGTGTACCGCAAAAAAAAAAAAAAAAAAATCTCTGCCTTTGACTTCCACAATAATTACCTTAATTTACAGCTTTTTAAAAAATATCCTCAATTAAAGTATTTATCTTACACACACACATACACACACACAGAGCATAGTAGTCTGATGATACTTAAGTGTGCTAGCAAAAAGTCTTCAAGTCTCCCTATAGTCCTAAGGGTATTAACAAATTACAAACAGTACCATAATCCATTTTTATAATAAGGCCCTGGTTCATCAAGGAATGGTTCACAAAGATCAACATTTAAAGTAGAAGGCAGAAAAAACTGAATATAAAACTATATCCTAACTCATCAAATGATACATTAAATATGTGCAATTTTGTCTATTATACCTCAATAAAGCTGTTTAAAAAATAAAGGTAACAATTACATGAAAATAAAGAGTATCCACTGAATAACCAATTTCTAAAAATTATGTAGTTCAGATACTGTCTGCTCTTATTAATTTAACTACCTGACCCATCAAAGGCTGAGAAAGATATATTTAAGTCTATTACCATGACTATGTGCCTGTCAACTTCTCCTTTTACATCTAACCACCTACATTTAGTATTTCAGTGGTTTCAGCCAATGATTAAATGTCTATATATTTTATATGTACATGCTTGTACACTTTTTCAAAATAAAATGTCCTTCTTTGTCATCTTTTATAAAACTAATAATAAAAAGTAAAACACTAGGACAAGGACAGAAGGGAAACACAGAAAAATTAAAAGTCTGACTTGTTAAGGTACAAGGACTGTGGTTAAATATATTCTATTTAATTAATGGTTATGATAAATAATGATGAAAAATATAAAGAAAAAAGGAAGTGTGAAATTCATTTTGGAAAAATTTCTATCCAAAATGGTTAAACAAAATTAGGTTTTGGAGCTTAAACTAAATTAGATTACTTTACATACCCAAAGTAATCAAAATTATAAATGCTTCATATAGGAAAGAAAAATTTTAAACAGTATAAGAGACCAGAAAAAAAAAAAATGACTACATATGTTCCAATTCTCCTAAATTTTATCCCCCAAATGGAGAAAATTGTTATTTTCCAAAATCTCTGCAAATCCCTTTGTGGGATAAAGATTTTCCTCATACATCAATACCACCTCCAAGCCATAATCTCCTCTTTTTTTCCTTTGAAATACCTATTTTTCCCACTCAAATATAAGTTCCCTGAAGCCTGATCCTTATTTGTTTTATTCATCCTTGTATTCCTCTTGCCTAAAAGAGTAGGAACTCACTAAATACTGTATTTATTGAATTCTAAAGGCTAGAAGTCTTATCTAAAGAAAATACACTTGTCCTTTCCAAAGCATACAAAATAAAGTGCACTGGCTGCTAACACCTATGGGAAAGGACTCAACCCAGTCCTCTATTCTACCCTGCTCAGTTAACTTTCTTCCTACTTCTGACCTCACTCCTGGGCTGTGAGCCAACAGTCAAAAACATATAACCAGGACTTCCCTGGTGGCACAGTGGTTAAGAATCCGCCTGCCAATGCAGGGGACATGGGTTCGAGCCCTGGTCTGGGAAGATCCCGCATGCAGCAGAGCAACTAAGCCCGTGTGCCACAACTACTGAGCCCGCATGCCACAACTACTCAAGCCTGGGCACCTAGAGCCTGTGCTACACAATAAGAGAGCCCCAGCAATGAGAACCCCGCGCACTGCAATGAAGAGTAGCCTCCACTCGCCGCAACTAGAGAAAGCCTGTGTGCAGCAACGAAGACCCAACGCAGCCATAAAAAAAATAAATGTACTTGTTTATTTAATTTATTTATTTATTTATTATTTTAAAAGCATATAACCAAGAGGCTGGGGCTCCTGCTTGCTATTTGGTCCTTCTTCCTCTAAACTTAAAGCTTAGATTTGAGCTCTAAATCTAAAAAGAAATCCTAAATTAAAAGCGATTTTCAATATTAAAATTATCTCCTTTTCTATCCACTCACTATACTTGAAGTCTTTCTTGCTAAACAATCAGAAATTAGATCTCAGTTAACTTTACCACTCATTACTGTGTAACAATCCAGTCACAGATTTCTAAGTATGGCTGAAAATACTCAAGGGACCTAAGTTAATACTGGGCAAAACCCTCCAAAAGAAGTTACTCTGCTTTCTCTCTCATACTCTCCATATGGCCTATAATTTCAAATTATGCTCCCCTCAGAACCTCTATTTCAGATTTTTATCTTGTATGTATATTTGAATTGCTTTAGTGCATTTAAAACTTGCAAAATACTATGACCAAAACAGTAAGAATGCTTAATAGTAAGAAACTTAAACCAAATTGATCAACAGTATTATGCTTCAATCAGACTTTTACTTTCCAATATATCTTACAGACACCACCTGTCATTAATATGACTTAGCTTTCTCACTGTGTTTTTAACTTTTTTTTTTTTTTTTTTTTTTTTTTTGCGGTACGCGGGCCTTTCACTGTTGCGGCCTTTCCCATTGCGGAGCACAGGCTCCGGACGTGCAGGCTCAGCGGCCATGGCTCACGGGCGCAGCCGCTCCGCGGCATGTGGGGTCCTCCCGGACCGGGGCACGAACCCGTGTCCCCTGCATCAGCAGGCGGACTCTCAACCACTGCGCCACCAGGGAAGCCCTCTCACTGTGTTTTTATGGTTTTCTTTCTTTTGGGGAAAGTGGGCGGGGAGGGGGAGGCAGTGCACATCTATTTCTCCTGTATGAAGAATGTGTTCATAGAAGGGAATGTTCTACAGAGTGAAGAAAAAGGAGAGACCAGTGTTAGTACATCATTGTTTGAATAAAAGAGATTAAATCTGGGGATAAGTATTTTGGTCTCTGGAGAGGCAAACACCATTGTGGGACAGGGACAGTTCTTTCATCAAGTTTCACACTGGCCTAGAATGATGAAACACTCAAGACCAGCCAACTTTATATGCTCTGGTTTCAGGCTCACAATGCAGCTTTCTGATTATTAATCACCTTCTTAAGTACCTTGCCTCCCAAACACCTCCATACAAGGAACAGAAGAATGTCCTGGAAAGTAGACACAGGTAATTCAGTAGAAAAGCATAACCCCTTATGAATTACAACACTGTTATTTTAACTTACACATCAGTGAGTTCAATCAAGATAAATCATTCCAAGGTGAAATACTGAAATGGAATTTCTGGATCTTCAAGGCTAAGGCTGTGAAACGAGTGACCACGTTAAGATACCACCACACCCTGTCTAGGCAGCCAGTCGGCATCCCTCTGAGAGATCTTAAGCTCAATTCTCCCTAAAATGCCACAGTGTTACAGGAATCTTCTTTTATGCTTAATTATCCATAACCAAAACTGAGATTTTAAAAATGGATGTATGTAAATGCAAATGTCTACTGAACGATTCGATCACATTAATTCACATGAAAAGAAATAAAGGCCGAATAGGGCTTCCCTGGTGGCACAGTGGTTAAGAATCCGCCTGCCAATGCAGGAAACATGGGTTCGAACCCTAGCCTGGGAAGATCCCACATGCCGTGGATCAACTAAGCCCGTGTGCCACGACTACTGAGCCTGCACTGTAGAACCCATGCGCCACAACTCCTGAAGCCCGTGGGCCTAGAGCCCATGCTCTGCAACGAGAAGCCACCGCAATGAGAAGCCCGGGCACTACAAAGAGTAGCCCCCGGTCACCGCAACTAGAGGAAAGCCCGCATGCAGCAACAAAGACCCAATGCAGCCAAAAATAAATAAATAAATTCATTTTTTAAAAAGGCCCAATAAACAATGATAGATGAACATGATCAACATCAAATTTGACACAAATAAAATAAAAAGCAATTTTTCACTCTCCTAACCCTGATTTTAGCAAAGATATCCTAGAGTCCTCAATTATCAAAAACTGTCACAAAATTCTCCAAATAAAATCTTAATTTTCTTAAAGATATGCTCCAAAGGATAAGATAAATTTTAAGGGAAATATCTGTGCCTAGTGTTAATATAGATGCATTTTTAACTTCTGTATATTTTGATATCTTTCATATAATGAACATGCATAATTTGAGAATTCTTGCTTTGAAGAGTCAAACAAATTAACAAAAACTACAAGAATGGATAAATAAAGCAAAACTGCAAATTTTCAAAATAATAAGATGGTATTCATCCTAAAAGGACAGAGTCACAGTTATCTATGGGCATTTTTCTACACAGTGACATTAGAAAGTTATGAGAAAATGATTTAATACTAAGATAACAAATTCTCCCTAGCACATTCTTCATGAATCCAAGTTCTGTTAATTTGGGATAGCAAGAAGGGGGTGGGGATGAGGGGCTCTGGTCTATAAGAAATGAAAGATTCATTTTTAACCTATATTTGACATTAGTCAGAAATAGAGGGGGGGAAAGTCCCACTTACAACAGTGCCGAAAACTATAAAATATCTAGGAATATATTTAGCAAGAAAGGTACATGAACTAGATGAAGACAGGTATTAAATCTATGAAACCTTTACTGAAGAACCTAAAACTAAAATAAGACCTCAATAAATGGAAACATCATAAGGAAAAGTTATCCTCATTAAAAAATGTCAGAAAAAAAAATGTCAGGCTTCCCAAAATTAATATATGAATACAGTGCAATTCCAAACACTGAGCTTGGGCTTCCCTGGTGGCACAGTAGTTAAGAATCTATCTGCCAATGCAGAGGACGCGGGTTCCAGCCCTAGTCCAGAAAGATCCCACATGCTGCAGAGCAATTAAGCCCATCTGCCACAACTACTGAGCCTGTGCTCTAGAGCCCACGTGCCACAACTACTGAGTCCACATGCCACAACTACTGAAGCCCGTGCACCTAGAGCCCATGCCTCTCAACAATAGAAGCCACCACAATGAGAAGCCCGCGCACTGCAGAGGAGCCCCCACTCACTGCAACTAAACAAAGCCCATACACAGCAATGAAGACCTAACAGCCATAAATAAAATAAATTTTTAAAAATTAATTAAAAATAAAAAAACACTGGGCTTTTCTGAGGTTTTCTGAACTCAACAGAATTATTTCCAACCCATACAGATATAAGAATAAATGTTTAAGAACAGTCAAGAAAATGGAAAAGTACAGTGACAGGAGCTATTCTTAACAGAGTGTAAGTTTCTATAAAGTTATGATATACAAAACAGTAAAATAATGGTACAGGAAGAATAAAACAGAACATCCAGAAATAGAGCAAACATATATGGGAACTTTACATATGATAAGGTGGCATTTAATTCATTGAGAAAAGGATGGTTTATTTAGTCTAGACATAGTTGGCTCTCTATACAAAGGAAAACCATAAGATCCCTTCACACTATATAAAAATTAACTCCAGATTAATAAACGCATGTGTTATACAACAAAGAATTAATGTACCATAAGATGTTCCTACAAGATAAGGAGAAAAATAACTTGAAAGAAAAATGAACCAAGGACATAGACAATTCTCAGTAAAGGAAATCCAAAAGGCCAAAAATCATATCAAAAGAGGCTAGCTCCAGCAATAGTCAAGGAAATAAAATTAAGACAAAACTGAGAAACCATTTACCAACTAGCAGAGCAGCAAAAATTAAATTAAGTAATTACGTCTAATGATGTGATGTTATGGAGAACCCACTGCTAGTGGAGATGGAAATTATGACAACCTATTTAGAGAGTAATCTGGCAATAATAACATTTAAAATATAATTCCTTAAAAAATAAAATAAATAAAATAAAATAAAATATAATTCCTTTAACTCAGAAATCCCACCTTGGAGATTCTAGCCTGTAGAAATAATAGCATCAGCAAATAAGGTGACATGTACAAGGATGTTTACTGTAGCGCTGTTTGTAGTGGCAAAATCTAGAAACAGCCCAAATGTCCACAAGAAAATAACTGAATAAGTTACGTAGAGTACATCCATACTATGAGACATAATAGGGATATTTAAAAGAACAAGATAGAATTATATTTACTGACTATGATGTGTTAAGAAAACCTTGTTACACGGTAACATAAAAAGTATGGTCAAAAAAAAAAAGGTATGCTCTACCTTTTGTAAAGACAAAGAATCCCTATATATGCACATTTATGTTGTATATATAGTACTTAACAAAGCATGGAGAGAAATGTTGAAGTATACCCATAACCTGGTAAAATGGCTGGGCAGTAATAACAAAGGGATTAGGGAAATGAACAGCTTTTTTAGAAGTATGTCTTTAGATTTTTTTCATTTATTACAATGGACCTCTATGATGTTGTAAATTAAATAAATTAAAGACTTCTAAAAATCCTCAGCACTATTAAAGTAGATTATTCAAACACAAGGGGAGAGGGACTTCCCTGGTGGCGCAGTGGTTAAGACTCCTTGCTCCCAATGCAGGGAGCCTGGGTTCAAGCCCTGATCAGGGAACTAGATCCCACGTGCATGCCGCAACTAAGAGTTCACATGCCACAACTAAGGAGCCCGCATGCCACAACTAAGACCCAGTGCAACCAAATAAATATTAAAAAAAAATTCACTTTGTTATACAGCAGAAACTAACACAATATTGTAAAGCAATTACACTCCAATAAAGATGTTAAAAAACAAAAAACACAAAAGGAGAGTCAGTAACAAATCACTGAACTATCAACATATTTCCATTTTGGGGGAAAAGACTGAAGTTCTCAACTTACTATTAGTTTCTTCAGTATAATGAATTACATAATAGGTATTCAAAAGAAAGAAAAAAGATGGCAGGAAGAGTAGATTTCTTTGCTGTCACTTGAAGCTTCTGCATAAGAAAGAGTCTGAACAAATTGCAAAGAGGAAAGGATAATATCAATTTTAGAATTAAACATCTAAATAATATTTTCAAAGACACGGAGATAAGGTTTTGTATATGTTCTAAACCTGAAAATAAACTTCACTAACATCAACTCTATCGGTCACAAGTAAATGACCTGTAGTAAACTTCCATAGCTCACTTAGGACCCTGACTGCTTTTGGCTTGACCAATTACCGTATATCTGAGGACCTGAACATGTTTCCATATTATTTTCATTCATATCATCTATTCTGCAGAGTAGCTACTAAGTGCCAGGCACTGTGCTATGTACTAGGGATGCCATCAATTAGATAGTTCTTGTCCTCTGAAGCTCAGGAAAAACAAACAATTCAACAAATACTAAAAAAAAAAGTACTATACTCCTTTGCCTGGTGTAGAGAGGAAGGAAGAATAGGTTCACCAGATGGAAGGGAGAAAGAAAAGCATTCCAGGTATAAGCAGAACAGGTACAATGAATGAAAGAACATGGAGTATTCAAGGAACAGCAAAAAGTTCAGTGTGTGTAAATAGAATAATACAACCAAGTGCTAGTAAAGTCAAATTGTAAGCAACTTCCTCATTCTACTTTCTCAAATAATCAACACCATCTATTAAGCTTTCATCATGTAAAGTTTCTAAAGAAAATACAGAGGTCATGTCTTCACTGACAGAGAGAAATACACATTTAAAAAAATCAAATATATTTATTGAGTACTATCAGAAAAAGAGGCTCAGGGACTTCCCTGGTGATCCGGTGGCTGGGACTCCATGCTCCCAATGCATGGAGCCAGGGTTCCACCCCTAGTCAGGGAGATGGATCCCACGTGCTGCAACAGAGAGCCTCATGCCGCAACTAAGACCCCATGCAGCAAAATAAATAAATAAGTAAATATTTTTGAAAAAGAAAAAGAGACTCTTTCTTTTTTGTTTGGTTGACTGTTTTTTAAATTTTTGGCCACGCACAGTGGCATGCAGGATCTTAGTTCCCTGACCAGGGATCGAACCCACACCCCCTGCAATGGAAGCATGCAGTCTTAACCACTGGACCACCAGAGAAAGCTCAAGACTGCTTCTTCTTACAACAGTTTTTCTTCGGTAATCATACCCAAAAAACCCTAATATCTACAAAGATTCAATTAACTCTACACAGTGTACCTATTTTTTCAGTTAGTTTCCCCATTTATTTCAAACGAGTATTTTCACCATATTTTAAAAGTATCATGTTATGAAAATTTTCAAAAAGTGGGAAGGGAATCTTTCATGCAGACTTTAAAAAGGAATTAAAAAAAATAACTTCCCTTCCTTTTCTTCAGCTTGAAACTGAACAATTTCCCAAGACTGAGGTTTAGTAAGTAGCTACTAAACTGAGCTGCAAAAACACTGATGGAACTTCTTTTAATTTGAGTTGTTCAACTGTGTGATCATTTACAAAAGTTACATCTTATAACCAAGTAGTGTACATCATCTATGCTCTGACAGTCTTAATTTTAACCCAAAGGCTTATAAGGAGGGGAGTGCAAATATTTTACAGTTCCAAAGATCTAAGTTCATGTCTTTCTCATATTTGCTCTTCCCAAGAATCCATAACATTAACCTCAAAGCCAGATAAGCTGCAAAGCCTAGGATGCTCAGCCCAACACAATCAGCTACATGCAAACTGGAGTGAGCAAAGCAACTGCATATCAGGTTACACTGTGACTTCTGCACTGTAACAACAGAGAAAGGAGGGTAAAAACTACTTGCCTTTAAAATGTCTTTAATTATTAATAAAGTACAAAGGTCACATATGTTTTCTCCATCTTTAAAAAAAGAAAAAACAATTTTTTTTCCTTCTAAGACTGTTTTTCACTGGTAATACTTATAACTCATTAATTTTCTCTCTCCAATGGTCTGAGTAGGCCAAAACAAGGCCCCCCCCCCAAAAAAGGCAAAATTTCCAAGTACCTAGTGAAAAATGCATTTCTCGTTTTAATCATATTATCCTAACCCTTGCCCTTTTTTGTACAAAAGTGTTAGTTAATACTGACTCAACAAGTTTGGCAAGTGTGGGGGTTTTTTTCTTCCACTTTTGGACTCTTCAAACTTTGACAAGAGATTGTTCCAGTAAGCAGAACTCATGGCAAATTAAGCGTTTTATGTTACTCCTTCAGTGAAGAAAAACCTTACATGTACTTTGAAGGTAGAAATGACGCCTTTACTGATACAAAATTTTCTATACAAAAAGCAAATGGAGGGCTTCCCTGGTGGCGCAGTGGTTAAGAATCCACCTGCCAATGCAGGAAATGGGTTTGAGCCCTGGTCCGGGAAGATCCCACATGCCACGGAGCAACTAAGCCCATGTGCCACAACTACAGAGCCTGCGCTCTAGAGCCCGCGCTCTAGAGCCCGCGAACCACAACTACTGAGCCCACGTGCCACGACTACTGAAGCCCACGCACCTAGAGCCCAATGCTCCGCAATAAGAGAAGCCACCACAATGAGAAGCGCACACACCGCAACGAAGAGTAGCCCCCGCTCGATGCAACTAAAGAAAGCCCACATGCAGCAATGAAAACCTAATGCAGCCAAAAATAAATTAATTTTTTAGAAAAGCAAATGGAAAAATCCTAATACTTTTTAACAAAGATGATTCTCAAAACCTATAAACCAAGAAACATAAGAACTTAGATAAATCTGTATGTTCCCTTAATTTTAAAACTGCTACTTTAATACCATCCTGCATGAAAGAAACTGAATGTAAGTAACAAAGGGATGAAAGAACGCCAAAATCAACTGAGAACAATTCATAAAGCAAGACTTGAATGATAAGCACCTAAAACAGATAAACAGGTTGCTGCAGTTTGAAGAAAGGTAATAGTTTTAGATTTTCTGAAGCTAAATCTAAATAAGAGTTTTAAAGTTTTTATATCAAATCCTGCTGTATACACAAAATTTTTAAATTCTCAGCAAATGCAAATAAGGGGATTAAGCATTTTGAAAATCTGTTTTGGTATGTATTTTCCCAATTCAATTTTTTTAATTAAAAAATAATCTTTTGGAAAATATTCAACTTTTTCAATTGGCATAGAGTTGTTACAAATCACATAAAAACTTGAGTTTTTGTTTTTGTACACGACTGATTTCCAGACTACTTTAAAAATAGTGAGATGAGGGCTTCCCTGGTGGCGCAGTGGTTGAGAGTCCGCCTGCCGATGCAGGGGACACGGGTTCGTGCCCTGCTCTGGGAAGGTCCCACATGCCGTGTAGCAGCCAGGCCCATGAGCCATAGCCGCTAAGCCTGCGAGTCCGGAGCCTGCGCTCCGCGACGGGAGAGGCCACCAACGGTGAGAGGCCCGCGTACCGGAAAAAAAAAAAAAAAAAATAGTGAGATGAAATATCACCAAGGCATTGCTGACAATTTTTGTACTTTATAGTTTCACTCTAAAATTCATCTTCAAATCTAGAACTGCTGTCAGTGAAACAGATCAAAGAACAAGTAACTGCTCCAAAAGAAAATAAACTGAGGATTCCTAAACAATGTTTATTTCAAGTATAATCCCAACAACCCCTCAGACAAAGTAGACATTCAAGTATGTGCTGATCAATCAAAGGTGCACTAAAATAGGGGCTTCCCTGGTGGTGCAGTGGTTAAGAATCTGCCGGCCAATGCAGGGTACACGGGTTCGAGCCCTGGTCCAGGAGGATCCCATATGCCGCAGAGCAACTAAGCCTGCACTACGCAACTAAGCAACTGAGCCTGCACTCAAGAGCCCGCGGGCCACAACTCCTGAAGCCCATGCTCTGCAACAAGAGAAGCCACCACAATAAGAAGCCCACGCACCGCAACGAAGAGTAGCCCCTGCTCACCACAACTAGAGAAAGCCCACACACAGCAACAAGGACCCAACGCAGCCAAAAATAAATAAATAAAATAAATAATAATAAAAAATTTTTAAATGTGCACTAAAATAAACACTTTACTTATCATTTGCAAGGCAAAGGATGCTTTCTCCAATTGAATGCAAACTACCTAAGAATGAATGACATTTAAATACCAGTACATAATACCATGAAATGAACTGAGTAAATAACACCTATCTGATAGCTCTTCCAATACCTTGTTTTAAAGGTGTATCTCAGAGGCTTCCCTGGTGGCGCAGTGGTTAAGAATCCACCTGCCAAGGCACTGGTTCGAGCCCTGGTCTGGGAAGACCCCATATGCCGTGGAGCAACTAAGCCCATGCACCACAACTACTGAGGTTGCGCTCTAGAGCCCGCGAGCCGTGTGCACAACTACTGAAGCCCACACACCTAGAGCCCGTGCTCCTTAACAAAGACGAGCCACCCCAATAAGAAGCCCGCACACCGCAACCAAGAGTAGCCCCTGCTCACTGCAACTAGAGAAAGCCTGTGCGCAGCAACGAAGACCCAATGCAGCCAAAGAGAAATAAATAAATAAATTTATTTTAAAAATAAATAAAATTTTAAAAATATATAAAAGTGTATCTCAGAAATGGAACATTTCAGTAACAACTACAAGGGGATACTTAGTAAATGAGTGAGGATTCCATACATGTTCTGTTTGACAGTTTTTTAAACCAAAAGAGAAAACTCCATAGCTTCAGAGTAAATACACAAATAGTAAATATATTTTTGAAAAGTCTCCTTAAAACAAATAACAAGAACACTATTTACAATGAAAACATTCACTTTTCTACTAAGACATCATAAGACTAGTACAGGAATTTATCTACCTGATAATAACCTGATAAGAACAACGCACTTATACATGGATTAGAAGTATTAAAAGATTTGATCCAGTTCAAGTTATAAATTTAAGTTTCAGCAGTCACTAGGCTACAATCTCAAATAAGTTATTTCTCTTTTGCAGATGTTAAAACGCAGGCTGAGGTGAAATAGAGGTGACTCAATCACACCTAACTTGAAATGTAAGAAATAATCAGTGAATTGCAGTGAAATGCTTTTTATTCAAGCATGCTATACTGCAAAACATATGTTAAGAGTAGAATAAAAGTGGTGAAATTATGGGTACCTGGAGAGTCTGTATTTTTAAAACAAAAGTTAAGGGGTATACAGTCTGACAAGCACTATGGAGAACAGTAAAAATGAGTATTTAAAATCCAACTATCTCCAGAAAAATCCGATACTCGAAGTCAATCCAAGTATTTTTTTGGAGTTAGTCAACGAAGAACACTACTGTACAAACCACTTGAAAGTTAAAATCACTAAGAAATTTTCATTCACTCCTCTCTTCTGTTAACTAATCCCTACAGCAGCCAAAAAAGTTACTTTCCTTTCTACCAATGTCAGATTAAGATTCTTTTTCAAAAAATAAAAATTCTTTTTCACAGGCAGATTTCCATGGTTAGGGATATACATCAAGAAAAATACTAAGTGTCAAAAAGTACCCAAAAGCTAAGTGTTCAGCATAGAAAAGGGAATCCACAAATGAGAAAACATTTGACAGCCTCTGCCTACCACCTTCCCCCACCAAAGCCCTTTAATGAACTTTATAAACATTTACTGTTGAAGTACACTCTGAGCGAGCGGTTCGACGAATCTCCTACACCTAACAAGGAAACACAACCAACGTCCCAACTCTGTCAAGCGGTCAAGAAGATCGGGAGAATTATTAGTTATCGACGCCTGCAGAATCAGGAGTTTGAGAGAAGGGTAAGCAGTGTATTCGCAGGTGAGTTTAAGAAAATAGAGGAGAGGAAAAAAAAAAAAAGCCCGGAAAATTGGGAAAGAAGTTGGTCGGAAGGCTAGAGAGAAAGCGAGGCCAATGTCCAGTTTGAAAACAACGGCAATGCAGGTGCAGACGACGTTCAACTGAGCATTTGGAAGTGCTGAGGAGAGTTCCACGGAAGACCTGATCCAGGTACGAGATACAAGAACGCTGATACGTGGCATAAAGAATACACGCGGGGGTGAGACCCGCCCCGCAAACCCTAGGCTCTCTGAATGAGCCCCAAAAGGAGGAGCGCAGGCTGAGAAAATCAATGGGTCCAAGGAGGCCCGCACCGGCCGGGCAACGCCACAGCAAGGAACGCAGCCGCGCGCGGACCCTCCCGGTCCGACGCTTCGGGGTCGGCGTTCAAGAAGTCGTAACAACCCCTGAGCTCCGGGCCCCTCCTGGCCCAGCTTCTGTCCTCTCTTCACCCGCCACGGTCTGGGACCGGACACCTGGGATTGACAGGAAGCTTCTGGCCGAGCGCTCCCGGCAGGCGCGGGGTAAAAAAGGCAATATGCTCTTTGCGCCGCGAGTGACACTCACCGGCCCGAAACCTCGAACGAAACCTGCAGCTCCGGGGGCGGCGGCAGCAGTGGCAGCAGGGGCAGCAGGAACCTAACATCCAAAATGGCGGCTCCCTCGGCCTCACCACCGCTACTGCAGGCGGAGGGATCCGTAGGTCGGAAGGAGTTTTTAACTAACTTTGCACACTATCGCAGAAACTTCGGTCCCTATCTCCCTCTGCTTGTCGATCCCGCGTCCCCTGACCGCAACTTCTCGTGCCTCCCCTCTCCTAATAACCAAGAACTCGGACCCCACCGAGGACTATTTGCCAAGGAGGAGGTTACTGCTCCTGGCAGAGCGACGCAAAGCGTAGCAAGAATCGGGGCTGTCACTGATGACGCGAGACGCTGCTGCCGAGTCACCGCTGCGAAGAGTCTGAGCGAGAAAGATCCGGTCGACCCCAGAGCCCACGGACATTGGTTCCGCTTTGGTGGGGGGCTGGGGGGGGGCTACCAGGAAGTGGCGGGGCCACCTGAAGAGGGTGGGGCTAGCAAGGTAGCGAAGGAAGTGGGGAGGCGAGGCAGAGGGGGGCGGAGAGCACTGAACCAGGCTGTGTCGGTCCTAACCCACCAGAACCCCAAATTCTCACCCATCAAGTTTGAGACCTTAGCTTTCTCTTCAGGTTAACTTCAGGAACATGCTCCAAGTGGTCTTGGATTCTGAGGTTTTTATGGCATCTTTGCAATGTATTTTATAAAAATAAAAAGGATGACACAGAAGAATAGATTCCAAGCCCAGTATCACCTTTCAACCTGTGCATTGAAAAAGATACTTAAACTCTCTGGGCTTCAATTTCCTCAAATGTAAAAAGAGAGGATTTGGACTAGTGATAGCTAAAACCATTCCAGAATGGACTTTCTGACTGATTCCATGCACTAATGACCTGAGCCAAAACAGTCCAACCATACAGGTCCTGGCTTGATAAATAATCACTAACACCTGACACGAATATTTTCCATGTTTATGTAAAGAGAGCCAAGATATCTTGGCCCGTTTAAATGAAAGGTGACCTACCATTCCTTCAGATGAAATGGCAATAAAGCATCCCTGAAAGTGAATAAAGCAGAGCACCTAGCTAGATGACAAAGAGAACTGAACTAACCACAAATCTTGAGTTTAGGACCTGTCATCAGCAGGAGGTTGTACTTTTTTACTTTGTGGGTTTCATGCAGGGGATTTCAAAACAGTTTACAAAAATTGAGTTTAGTAGGCCCGCCTGTACAATTTCGTTCTTGAACTACTGGGGCATGCCAAGTGGCCGTAAAGAAAGGAGGCCAAGGGCGTAATAATAGTAATTATCATTTTTCATTATCAAATATTGATATCACATTGTTTATAAAAGCATCTTCGTATATGTAATCTAATTTGACCCTCGTGACAACCTCCTGAGTCAGACTAGATAAGCATAAGTAACTTAGTTTTACAAATAAGGAGACTGAGGCTCAGAGAAGCTGTAACTTGCTAAACGACCCTCCCTGTCTCCTCCCCCACTGGGGTTCATCTATGTGGTACCACCTTAGGAGTTAGAAAATTGTAGGTACCTACTCACCCTCCCCCACACTCAGAGTGGTATCAACCGAGAGCAAATGATTTGGGGAGCAGAATGCTTATGGAATTCAGTCACTTCATATTCCCTCCATGTGCTACTGTATAGTACAGCTCTTGATCACAGGGCAAGTAAAGTGTAAAACTAGAACACCATAATAATGCCATAACGCAGATTTCACTGAGGTATAGCTATACATGCTAAAGTACAGTATGGGGCTCCCGTAAAAGTAAGGAGTTTGCAGGTTCCAAAGCAGTTACCTACAGCATTCTGTTTGCCAGTCACAAAAATTTGCTTAGAAGTCGAATTTAAGTGTTTACCATTGCAAACCACAAAAGAAAAGTTAAACTATCTTCTTAAGAAACAGGGAGGAGCTTGGATTCTACCATGCCAAGTGGCAGAACATTAAAGAGAAAATGACAGACATTATAAAATGTAAATCCTCTTCATGTATTTTTTTACTTATATTTATCTTTATAATTACTAAGCTCCTCTCATAATGCAACTGAAAATTAAAAGCAATTGACCCAATATATAGCATAATCATCATTATCATAGGATCTTTGGTTTCTGTGGCTGGCTATTAAAGTTTGGGAAAACTTACTGCCCATCTACTCAAACATAACCTCAAATTAAATTACAGCACATCAATAAAGTAGAATACTATGCTGCCAATAAAAATGAAGCTACACCTCTATCTTTATTAGCAGGGTATGGCAGATTTTTAAAAACATATTACAAAATAGTATTATAGGGCTTCCCTGGTGGCGCAGTGGTTAAGAATCTGCCGGCCAATGCAGGGGACACGGGTTCAAGCCCTGGTCCAGGAAGATCCCACATGCTGCCGAGCAACTAAGCCCATGCACCACAACTACTGAGCCTGCTCTCTAGAGCCCACGAGCCACAACTACTGAAGCCCACACGCCTAAAGCCCGTGCTCCACAAGAGAAGCCACCACAATGAGAAGCCCGCGCACCGCAATGAGGAGTCGCTCCCGCTCGCCACAACTAGACAAAGCCCACGCGCAGAAACAAAGACCCAATGCAGCCAGAAATAAATAAAATAATTTTTTTTAATTTTAATTTATTTCTGGCTGTGTTGGGTCTTCGTTTCTGTGCGAGGGCTTTCTCTAGTTGCAGCAAGTGGGGCCCACTCTTCATCGCGGTGCGCGGACCTCTCACTATCGCGGCCTCTTGTTGTGGAGCACAGGCTCCAGACGCGCAGACTCAGTAATTGTGGCTCATGGGCCTAGTCTCTCCGTGGCATGTGGGATCTTCCCAGACCGGGGCACGAACACATGTCCCTCCTAAAATAAATTTTTAAAAAATAGTATTATAGGGCTTCCCTGGTGGCGCAGTGGTTGAGAATCCGCCTACCGATGCAGGCGACACGGGTTCGTGCCCCGGTCTGGGAAGATCCCACATGCCGCGGAGCGGCTGGGCCCGTGAGCCATGACCGCTGAGCCTGTGCGTCCGGAGCCTATGCTCTGCAACGGGAGAGGCCACAACAGTGAGAGGCCCGCGTACCGCAAAAAATAAAATAAAATAAAATGAGCTTGTAAAAAGTGTATATATACACAGAAAAAATGTTGAAGGATAAAACTAAAATGTAAAAATGATTATCTGGATGGTGGGATTATAGAGGACTTTTATTTTCTTTATTACGTTTTGTTTTTTGCAATAAGTATACTGTATTTTTATTTGGAAAAAAAGACTTTCACATTTTGGGGGGGAAAAAGTCCTTATAAGATAATGTAGTTTTATGGATCCAAATACTAAAGGAGATTTTTGTTTTTATTTGTTTTAATTTATTTTACTTTATTTATTTTTGGCTGTGTTGGGTCTTTGTTGTTGCACGTGGGCTTTCCCTAGTTGCGGCAAGTAGGGGCCACTCCCTGTTGCGGTTCCCGGGCCTCTCATTGTGGCGGCTTCTCCTGTTGCGGAGCACGGGCTCCAGGGGCACGGGCCCAGTAGTTGTGGCACACAGGCTCAGTAGTTGTGGCTCATGGGCTCTAGAGAACAGGCTCAGTAGTTGTGGCGCACAGGGTTAGTTGCTCTGCAGCATGTGGGATCTTCCCAGACCAGGGCTTGAACCCATGTCCCCTGCATTGGCAGGCGATTCTTAACCACTGTGCCACCAGGAAAGTCCCAGATTTTTGTTTTGAAAACAGCAACAACCAGAAAGGATTCAACAAATTTCTAGCAATAGATAATGGTTGGGGAAAAAAGATCATTGTTTTTATGGTTTTGTTTATTATTGATAACTAGTATGCTTCAATTTAACAAATAATAACAACAAAAACCAAAAACAAACTGAAGAGGCATCTCCAGGAGTCAGACTACTCAGATGTCAGTCCTGGCTGGGTTTAACTGAATTTGTGCGCTGAGCAAAGTGTTTAATATCTCTGAACCTGTTTCCTCGGCTGTCCAATATTTATTTATGACTTGCTTTATTCCAAAATGGATTCTAAGTGGCTTATTATCCAGAGGGATCAAATGTGTGAAAGCACTTTGAAAAGTATCAGGCATCATGAGAATATAAGTATAAACACTTTTTGTACCACCTCACAATTCAACCAAATCATTTACTGATTGCCTACTACTGGTGCAGTAGTGTGTTCTGTCTTACAATTTACAAAAATATTTTCATATATGTTGATTCATTTGCTCCTCACCCACCATGAGCTTGTAAACTATGCAGGCACTATAGCATAGTAGTTAAAAGTGTTGTTTTCTGGTGCCAGACTGCCTGGATTTAAACTTGCTCTTCCTCTCTTCATTGCGTGGCCTTCAGCAAGTTCCCTAACATCTCTGAGCATTTCTGAACCTCAGTGTACCCGTCTGTAAAATGGAGTTAATAGTAGCACCAGCATCTTGGGACTTCCCTGATGGTCCCGTGGTTACAACTCCACATTTTCACTGCAGAGGGCATGGGGTTGATCCCTGGTTGGGGAACTAAGGTCCCACATGCCACGTGGCATGGCCAAAAAAAAAGTATCATCAGCATCTTAAGGCTGATATGATCATTAAATGAGCTGATACACGTAAAGTATTTAGAAACAGCAGGTGGCACTAAGTAAGGGCTCAATAGACATTAGCTCTTTTTAGGATAAATATTATCATCCCTATTTTAGATACAAGGAAACAGAAGGTCAGGGAAATTAAATGATTTGTCACAGCTTCAAACAGCAGAGATCAGATTCAAATCTAGATCGTCCAACTTTGAATGTAACTTTTAGTCCATACAGTAATCATTCAATGAATGTGCTGCCTGAGTCTTTCCACTACACCACACTGCCCTGGGTGCACAGAATATGTAATAGACAATGCAAAAGAGACAGTCGCTACCCTGAAGATAATTATAATCTCATTGAGGAAAACTGGATTTTTTTTAATCCAGAAAAATATCAGTGATATTATTACTCAGCGGATAAGTCCTAGTTCCCCAAAATCAGAAATATGAGAGGTCACTGGGCACCAGAGCAGTGAAAGATGGTTTTTGGAAGACATGGCATGTCAGTTGGAATCTGTGGTACTAGAAGGGGACCTGTTCTCTTGGGCCTAGATGCAGCAGGATTCTTAAGTGACTCAGTATCAGCAGCTGAAGCCATATGATCTTTGCAGCGCATGGGGAAAGCTCTCACTACAGAAACGTGGTCAGCATCTTTCACAAGGAACTCCTCCTGCTTCTCCACGTGCCAAAGCCCTCAGCCTAGAAAGAAAAGGAAAGCAGGGATGCAACCCTGCAGGAAATACACTGACGTGAGTCAAAGAGGCAGTTCCACTGGCCCGTTTTGCTATCCTTTGAGTCACCTGAATCTATAAATAAGCCTGAGAGACAGAGTAAAATTAGTCCCTCTGTTTTCTATGTAATGTTTGCACAAAAAGCATTTTTACAATTCTTTTAAGGGTGGCCCCTAAGCACAATTTATCCTGGCCTGAGAAAAGGTTTTAGGAATCAATCCTACAGTTGTAACAAAACCCAGAAATGATGTAAAAATTAATTTTCCAACAGCTAACTCCATACACTCTTTGGCCTCCTACCAAGAGCATTAGAAATCTGCTATATGTTCCTTCAAAGTAAAGACCAAAGCCCAGAGGATATGAGGCTCTGACAAGCTTCCTCTTAGCTTTTTAAAGACT
Source organism: Neophocaena asiaeorientalis asiaeorientalis (assembly GCF_003031525.2). Lineage (NCBI taxonomy): Eukaryota > Metazoa > Chordata > Mammalia > Artiodactyla > Phocoenidae > Neophocaena > Neophocaena asiaeorientalis. The sequence goes on along the minus strand of NW_020185335.1, from coordinate 1,632,289 downwards.
TTTTAAAAAGAGGAAACCCATTACTAATAAGAACCTGCTGTTTAAAAAAAAAAAAGAGGCCATCTGAGATGTTTTATGTCACAATATTTTTTTAATTAATTAATTAATTAGATTTTTGGCTGCATTGGGTCTTCGTTGTTGCACACGGGCTTTCTCTAGTTGTGGCGAGCAGGGGGTACTCTATTGCAGTGGCTTCTCTTGTTGTGGAGAATGGACTCTAGGTGTGCGGGCTTCAGTAGTTGTGGCTCACGGGCTCTAGAGTGCAGGCTCAGTAGTTGTGGCTCACGGGCTTAGTTGCTCCACAGCATGTGGGATCTTCCCAGACCCGGGCTCGAACCCGTGTCCCCTGCATTAGCAGGCGGATTCTTAACCACTGCGCCACCAGGGAAGTCTCTATGTCACAATATTTTGTTTTTTCTAGAGTAGCTGTACTTCGTGTGTAAATGATTCTATACTATGCTGGCACCTTTGGAGTGAAAAATCTTACCAGATATGAGACTGCAACCACCTCAAACCCTAACTTGAGGAAATGGTGCCAGTTTCCTGTTTAGGAAGACAAAACTGAGGAGGGGGACTTAGGGGAGGGGGGAATGAAGGCAGTCGAAAGGTATAAACTTCCAGTTATAAGATAAATAAGTACTAGAGATGTTATGTACAACATGATAATGAAAGTTACTAAGAGAATAAATCCTAAGAGTTCTCATCACAAGAAAAAAAAATTAACTTTGTACCTATTTGAGATGATGGGTGTTCACTAAACTTATGATAATCACTTCATGATGTACGTAAGTCAAGTCATTATGCTGTATACCTTATTCTTCTACAGTGCTGTGTGTCAATTATATCTCGATAAACTGGAAGAAAAAGAACAACTGAGGCCACCAGAGAAGGATGCACCATCCAGAAACAGAGCAGGGCTTCTGACTCATTGTTTCCTACTCAAGTTATTTTATTTCCTTAGTATGTGCACTGTCATTTCCCTGGAAGGATTCACGGTAAAATGGTTTACTTTTCCTTTAAGTACATAGCCCCATCCTTGTTCTTTTAAAATCAGTCAGTCCTACAAGTTGCTTTAAAATTAGCCTGGGGGCTTCCCTGGTGGCGCAGTGGTTGAGAGTCTGCCTGCCGACGGAGGGGACGCGGGCTCGTGCCCCGGTCCGGGAAGATCCCACAAGCCGCGGAGGGGCTGGGGCCGTCCGGAGCCTGTGCTCCGCAAAGGGAGAGGCCACAATAGTGAGAGGCCCGCGTACCGCAAAAAAAAAAAAAAAAAATTAGCCTGGGAAGTCCAAGAAGTGTTGGGACATTCGCAGTAACTGGGGCAGCCAGTTCCTGGTACCCAGTTCGGAGAACACCAAACTCCTCTGCCAAGCTATTCACACATGCCAGAGGATGATCTAGGACTTGACCAGGTGCCAGGGTGTGGTGCCTTATCCCAAGGAGAGGCAGACAGAGAACCATAAAGTTTAGGAGATGAAAGATATTGTAAATGAGAAAACTACAGACCCACACACAGGTGGCCATATTAAAATTTGTGCCCAGGAGCCCTGATTCCCAAACAAATAGTCAATCCAGGACTAAGGAATTAGGTGGTTTCATCAGCATTTCAAGTCTCAGTTAAGAGTTTCAAAATCGACTTCCTCAGAACCATAATGACATTGTTTAATATTATGAAAGTAAAAGGTATGTGTTACACATATATACTGAAGTATTTACAGATGAAATTATAGGCATAATGTTTGAGATTTACTTTAAATTCCTTCTGTATCAAAAGAAAAATAGGAAGAGATAGGTAGATGAAATAAAAGCAGCACAATATTGATAACTGTTGAAACTGAGGGGTGGGTACATGGAAGTTCATTATGTTATTCGCTCTAATTTTGTATATGTTTAAAATTTTCATAATAAAGTTTTCTTTGTTTTATTTTTAAGCAGAGGACTTGAATACCTAGAAGCTGAGCAATACACAAGGTGGTTCAGACAAACATTTCAGCAAGGAAAATCAGAGTCAAATTATGTCTGAGGACTTCCCTGGTGGCACAGTGGTTAAGAAGCCACCTGCCAATGCAGGGGACATGGGTTGGAGCCCTGGTCTGGGAAGATCCCACGTGCGCGGAGCAACTAAGCCCGTGCGCCACAACTACTGAGCCTGCGCTCTAGAGCCCACGAACCGCAACTACTGACCCAACGTGCCACAACTACTGAACCCCGCGTGCCTAGAGCCCATGCTCCGCAACAAGAGAATCCACCGCAATGAGAAGCCCGTGCACTGCAACGAAGAGTAGCCCCCGCTCGCCAGAACTAGAGAAAGCCCGCGCAAAGCAACGAAGACCCAACGCAGCCAAAAATAAATTAAAAAAAAATTATGTCTGAAATATAAAATCTTTTAAAAAAGAGCTTCACGAGGTCAGAAATGCTTAGGAAGGCGAAAAGAATAAAACAATTTCTCTTTACTTCATACCGAAGGAACAAAGAGTAAAAATAATTAATGCATATGGTTCTTTAGGTTTTTTTTTTACTTCTCCAGAATTATGTACACAAAGTTATGAGATTTTTATACTATTTTCAACATAAGAGAAAATTGTTTTCACTACATAGTAATTAAATATATCTACTCTAAATCACTACACATTAAAGACTTTCAAAATTGACCAGCTCTTAAAAATGTTCTTTGCAGTCTACACTGTGGTATTGTCAAGAGGTAGATATAAGACTACAGCCCTATTTTCTCATGAATTCATCATAAAAACACATCAAATATCAGCTAAATGATTGCAAATATGCTCCCTGGCTTTAAAAAAAAACTTCACAAAATCATTTTACTATTCAAAAGCCCATTTAGAAATATGTTCTAGCGCTGCTTGGAGTCCCATTCCAGATTCAGTTTCTCTAACCATACTGACCTGTCTTTCAGGAGGAAGGGGTGAGAAATAAGGGGCTGGAGATGACACAGGTGAGGGCCCTGCTGCTAATACTGGCGATGCCCCAAATGGATCACCCGTTCCTGCTACAGTTCCACCTCCTCTGCAAAGAGCACTTTTCTTGACATCCTCGGTGAATTCAGTATTAACCGGGCCTGCTGGGGCTTCAGCCTGAGGCAAGAATCACATTGGCTTCTCAATTTACTACACATTTGTTCACTGCATACCTACTACACTCCAAGCACTCTTGGAAATCCGGGGGAAGAAACAGCGAGCAAGGACACGTGGTTTCTGCCCTCATGAAGTTTAGAGTCCAGGGTAAGTCAATGACAGTTACAGCAAACTTCAGGCTTTCTGGCCCACATACTTCTTCTTTCTCTCTGTTTCAAGGGCTGTGTTTTGAGTGCTTATGAGGTCAGACACTGTGGTACACCAGTGATTAAGAGCTAGATGTCAAAAAAAAGAGCTAGATGTCAATATGCATAGATATGTCTACAAGAAAGTTTATCATACTTTAAGCAGTGGTAAACTCTGGATGTATCCGTTCATTTGACAAAATCTATTGACCTTGTAATATAAACTAGGCATAGTGCTGGGAATGCCACAGTGAACAAACCAGACAAAAGTCCCTGTCCTCCTGGATCTGATATTGCAGGGGGAGAGACAGATAAGAAACAAGGTCACTAAGTGAATGATAACAATGTGTTAGATAGAGATAAGATTGATAGAGAAAAAATATAAAACAGTGAAGAGGGAAGAGAAGGTAGCTGGGAAGGGCTTTGCAGAGAAGAGAACACTCAAATACAGACCTGAAGAAAGTGAGGGAGGGACCAGGCGGAGAGCTAGAGAACACAGAGTCCCAAAGTACAAAGGTCCTGAGGAGGGAGCAGGTGTGTGTTTGAAGAAGCACGAGGAGGCCAGTGTGGCTGAGGCAGAGTAAACACACGGAGAGTAGAGGGAGTGAGGCGAGAGAGAAGAGGTGACAGTAGGTGTGGGTGGCCTCCTCAGTCATAGGAAAGCTGTTGCCTATTATCCTAAGTGAAATAAAAAGCCATTGGAGGGTTTTAAAAGCAGAGGACTTACATGATCTGACCTAGGTACTAACCAGATCTCTGACTGCTGCATTGAACATCAGTTAATGGGGAAAAGGGGTAGAAGCAGAAAAACCAGTTAAGAGGGTACTGCAATCATTCAGACCAGAGACTATTGCAGGTTAGATCGTGGTACTGTCAGTGGAGATGGTGAGAAGTGACAGAAATCTGGAAGGTAGAGTAACCAGGATTTGTTTAAGATTGGTTGGGCTAGGGGTTGAGAGAAAGGGAAGATATCAAGATTTTCCCCTAGCGTAGAATTACCACTAACTATAGAATGAGTACATTCTTGGAAAGGGTGAGAGCACTTTTGGACATGGTAAGTTTGAGATGCATCTGAAACATCCTAGTGAAGATATCAAGAAAGCAGGCGAGGGACTTCCTTGGCGCTCCAGTGGTTAAGACTCCCGCACTTCCAATGCAGGGGGCGTGGGTTCCAGCCCTGGTCGGGGAACTAAGATCCCACGGGCCATGCTGCATGGCCAAAAAGAAGACGAAGAAAAAACAAGGCAGGTGAATGCATCAGCCTGGATTTCATATCAGCCTAGAGGCCTTAGCTAGTGATAAACATGTGGAAGTCCTCACCACAAAGATGGGATTAAAAACTACAATGTTGGATGAAATCACCTAGAGAATAGGGAAGAAGTGGTCCAGAGACTGAGCTCTTAGGCACAACTCTGGTGGCATTTCATGTGGCTTTTACTTCTTCTTAGTCCCTTTCTGTATTGTCTAAATTTTTTTTACAACATGTCATTTTTCAACAAACCACATACTTTTTGGAAAAGAAAAAAAGAGTCCCTTTCAGGAAACCATCAAGAGCAAAGCACCAGAAAAGACAGGTGTGCCCTTAATCACAATCCAACATGGTACCTGCTGCCAACTTGAGGGCATTAGGGAGAAATTTCTCTTGCCCTAAAACAATTCATGACCACTTTTGGAAGCTTCATCCATCCTCTGTGATAATGATGAGCATGAAAAGCAAAACTTGATTATATTTGCTATGTGCCAGGTACTGCATATAAATTCCTTGTACGTATTAGCTCATTTAATCATCTCAACAAATTTATGAGATTTTTAAGTAACTCTTAACTGTTATTATCCCCCTTCTTACAGTCCAGAGAACTGAGTCTTTGAGAGGGTAAGCCACTTGCCTGAAGTCTCACAGTTAATAAATGGCGGAGCTAGGATCTGAATATGGGTTGTTTCACTACTGAACTCAAACTGTGAAACAAGGCTAAATGATGGTGCCTTGTGCCTTTGGATCTTGTAGCCTTTATTCCAAGAGCTCTTTATTAAAATGCAAAATAACCCTCGGATAAAGCTGAGATCTTAAGAACTAAAAACATTTTATATGCTTCTAGGTATAACACCAGGTAACTTCATCTTTGTTTTCCACTCTATTGCTAACAACTTAAAAGGGTTATCTGACCACAGAAGTCCAGCTCTGCTAGAAAAGGTATGTGGGTGGAGAAAAGGTGCAGATGTCACCTGTTTACAATCCTGCCAGAGCTACGGTGGAAGCCACATACCTAAGTTAAAAAATCTTCTGGTGCACAGTAAGAATCTCTGCTTTAAGTCAATTCTCTCTTCTTGAAAGTACTGACCATAAAGGTTGCTTTGGATTTATATGGGCCATTATAGTTCTTAGCCATTTCTATTAGGTACTTTTCCACTGGAACCTGGGGTAGAGTGTTTACGTTCAATTTACACATTAGCTGCAAAATAAAGAGCATAAGAAACAAAAAGGGTTTAAGTGGTCTTTCACTTTTGAATCATAGTACTTCATTTTTCTAGTCTCTGTTATGTAAGATGTATAATTTGTTTTTATTTTATTTTATTTATTATTTATTATTTATTTGGCTGTGTCGGGTCTTAGTTGTGGCATGCGGGGTCTTTTCTTGTGGCACCTGGGCTTCTCTCTAGTTGTGGTGCAGGCTCCAGAGCACGTGGGCTCAGTAGTCGTGGCGCGCAGGCTTAGTTGCCCTGTGGCATGTGGGATCTTAGTTCCCTGACCAGGGATCAAACCCACGTCCCCTGCGTTGGAAGGCGGATTCTTAACCACCAGGGAAGTCCCAAGATGTATAATTTTTAAAAGATGTGTAATTTAGCAACAACAAGGAGGGGCCCTGCTTGTTTCATAAGACAGCCTATCCTAGGGCAAAGGAACCAAGTAGAATAAGAGGAAGAGTATAAAAACAAGAAAAAATATTTTGAGGTAAGAATTCTGATTTCATGATAAACATTTTGAATTATGTCAGAGGTAATAGTCAACATATTCAACAAGGCACTATCCAATCAGAATGGACACCCTGAATGATGAGAGTGTCCACCAGCCTGAAACAACTACTGTGGCCACATGCCCGTGTCCCAACTGAATGTCTGTCTGAATTATGTATGTGGTCATGATTAAGATGTTCAAAAGTTGAAACTTCTAAGTTGGATTAACTTCCTTCATATTATAGGCCAGTTACATTTAGGAAAATGTATGCTTTCTTAATAAAGAAATCAGCTCAGTTTTCTTGACTCTAGCTTTTTGATAAAGATCTGAGTTTTCTAGTCCAAAAGCTTTATTCAAAGTTGTGCTGCCTCTAATGCAAAACTTATTTCTAAACATCTTTCAGTCTGTACAAAATTATATGATCTGAGTTTGCTCATATTTGCTTCTCCCAGACTTCTTGGTTTAAAAAATAATGTGTGTCTCTGGAAATGGTACTACCCAAGAGCTGACAGTTCCAATCTCATTGCTTTGACACAGCTGACCATAATTCTCAGCTGTACTTTTTACACAGCCAATTAGATACCTGCAGAAAACCAAGAAAGAAAGAAAGGCAAAATTCATCAAGTTATGGCAAATTTGCTTTAGATGAAGAACCACCAAAATAGCAAAACTAATTTCATGTTACCTCTTTGGAATTATGTTCTATTAGCTTCAGAACAACAATAACAATAAAACAAGTGCTTTGCTTTTAAGTATCTGATAAATGTGACACTTAAAATCTCTATTTCTAAACACCTGATAAATTATAACATCCCAACCCTCACAAAAGAAACCCAGTTTCAAGTTTTTGTTTTTTTATAAATTTATTTATTTACCTAGTTTTGGCTGTGTTGGGTCTTTGTTGCTGGGTGCGGGCTTCCTCTAGTTGCGGCAAACGGGGGCTACTCTTCTTTGCGGTGCGCGGACTTCTTATTGTGGTGGCTTCTCTTGTTGTGGAGCACGAGCTCTAGGCGCATGGACTTCAGTAGTTGTGGCACGTGGGCTCAGTAGTTGTGGTGCATGAGCTTAGTTGCTCTGTGCATGTGGGATCTTTCTAGACCAGGACTTGAACCTGTGTCCCCTGCATTGGCAGGGGGATTCTTAACCAGTGCACCACCAGGGAAGCCCCCCCCCCATTTTCAAGTTTTGTTTTATTTGTTGCCATTGCCATTTTTTTTTTAAAAAAAAGTATTTTTCACTTAAAGACCAACAGAAGAAAATACTTCTTTGGTTAACCCTTAGGAGAAAAAAGGACCCTCCAATTAATCCTAAAACACCAAGCAAGTAATACTAGTGATACCCTCACCTATGTCATGACACAGGCAGTTAAAAACAGTCAAACAACTATTTTCAACTCAGGCACCTCTGACTGGAGGTGAGAAGCTACCCAGATTAGTGTAGATACAGATTCAGACAGACCAGAATCCAGTTTCTTAAAGGAAACATAAAAATCTCAGGGCTTTATGTTTCCCTCTTTCCCCACGGACAATACTCAAAATATAATGTTAAATAAAATTTTTTTAAAAACTTAAATTAGAATACAAACCTATATGTATATATCTGTATATATACACACACATAGATACATACAGACATATAGACTGAAAGGAATATATTAAAATTCTTTTTTTTTTTGGTACGCGGGCCTCTCACCGTTGTGGCCTCTCCCATTGCGGAGCACAGGCTCCGGATGCGCAGGCTCAGCGGCCATGGCTCACGGGCCCAGCCACTCCGCGGCACGTGCGATCTTCCCGGACCGGGGCACGAACCCGTGTCCCCTGCATCGGCAGGCGGACTCTCAACCACTGCGCCACCAGGGAAGCCCCAGGTTACTTTTATGTTCTAAAATGTTCCATATTGAACATTTATTATTTTTGTAATAAAAAGAGTAGTTATTTTCAAAATGAGAGTGCACGTCATGGTTTGCATTTTAAAAAATGTTTTCTTATATACAGTTCCATTTGATCTGAGTAACACCTGTGTGAGGTTTGCATGTTATCTGCATTTTACAGCTGACAAAATTGGGATTCTGAGAGATTAAATGGCTTGCCCATGTTCACATGACTAGGAGTAACTGGTCAAATTGGAACTCAAAACTAAATCTTCAGGCTGCAAATTCCTATGCTTTTCCACCACATTATGCCATAGAATGAACAAGTCAAGTCATGTTGGAGATGTAACAAATGTAACCTGTCCCAGATTAATCCACTGCGATAAGGGAAGTCTTACTACCTTGAGCTATCAACTGATGACTGAGCCTGGGGAAATAGGCTTTTCATGAGTCGGGGAAACCTGAGCCTGCAAATCATACACTCTGCCTGTCTGCCATACCCTAAAAGTGATGCTCACCTTCTAATCATGAATAGAAGAGTTACTCTTTCATTGCAAAAAATCTTGACATGAGACTGTACTTGAATCTGAAATAAATGCAAAGCTCAGTACTTGGAAGGTTGCTTAGCTAAGTTCAAAGTACGAAAATGGCCTTTGCCCTGGACATCACAGAGAAGAGGAATCACAGTAAAACTGGACTGTTTCAGATAAATGCTGAACTGTTGTTACACAAGTGCTAATATTGGCAAACATTTATTGGGTGCCCAGGTTATAATCTGTATTACAAATAGAACCCTGGAGTGATAGAAGGTCAAGATTATCATCTCCCTTTAAAAAAGAATATATTTAGTTAAGAGAGCACTCATTAGCTTTATTTATCTTGAATCATTCAGGCATTCCATGTTTAAATTTCTCTATTTGTAAGAAGGGGATAAAATGTATCTGAATAATAATATGTATCCCTGATTGTCAAAATCGAATAAAAGAACACATGGGCATGCAGTTTAAAATTCACAAGTTCTATGTACACCATCAATGTCATCCTCTTTGTTCATGGTAACCATAATGGGTACCACTGGTTTTCCCTAAATTTCATTTGTTCTGGGTACTTTCCTTAGGCTCCTGTTATCTAAGTAATGCACAAACACCCTCTGCAAGATTTGGCTAAAGAATGCCCAAAAATCAGTTTGGAAGTTTGGGTAACATCTGCCTCTCTACTACTATAATAGGCTATAGTAATTCAATAATAAATAGTGCTATTTACGGAGCACTAGGAAAACTGTGTTTACATGAAATACGTATTTCACCTGAACCCTCCTCATAATCAGAGATCATGTTTCTCAGTTTATTGAGGGGTCCATCCCACATGTGATCCATTGGAATAAGGAAAGAGAAAAAGGCAACATAAAATAAGTTGGACTTACAGCAAGAAGACAACAGGCATCAGCTACTCCTGCTCATGGGTATGACACTACTTGAGCTGTCATGTGATAGAAGAAATAGCATCTTTTGTGTGTGTTTGAAAAAAGCTAAGGAAGCTCTTTCAGAAATATTTGCCCGGGAGCTCAAACTTAATAGCTACTGCACATCTAAAAAGGCTTGGCTAGATAAAGTTCTATGCTTTGGTGGAGAGAAATCCAGTAATTTGGACATAATGCTACATTTTAAACCTTTGGAAACATTTTCTTTTTCTTTCTTTTTTTTTTTTTGTCCGCACCAGGCAGCACTCGGGATCTTAGTTCCCTGAGCAGGGATAGAACCTGTGGCCCCTGAAGTGGAAGCATGGAGTCCTAACCATTGGACCGCCAGGGAATTCCCTAGAAACCTCTTTTTAAATTAAACTTTTTATTTTGAGATAATTGTAGATTCACATGCAGATTGTAAAAAGTAATACAGAACAACCCAGGGTACTCTTTACCCAGTTTTCCCTGGTGGTAATATCTTGCAAAACTAAAGATACTGGTATTGACACAGAACTGTCAAGATACAGAATGTCAAGATACAGAACTGTGTTTGGAAACTTTTAAATTATTTGATCACTGTAATAATCATTCCCACAATTCAGAAACACTCCTTTAAATTCCAGAGTTGCTAAGTAAGGTCTTAGGAGATATGTCATGGGGCTGGGAGGTGGTGGCACAGAGGATTGCACAGGAATCTGAGAGGCAGCTTGCTGTGCTGCCTGGAGAATTTACTCATTTATCTTTTTTTTCCAGGAATTTTAAGCGGTTGACAACCAGTGGCAAGTTGACGCAAAGGGGATCAGCTTTGAAGGAAGAGCTGAAATGATTTCACCACAAGGCACAGCAGCTCGCAAATCACCTTGCTGAGAAGTTCCCCAGCCAAAGAGAGTTATCAGAGGCTCTAATTTTTCCACATCCACGTTATTTATTCAACAAATCCCATGTAAGGAATTCCTGGCTGCTTAGTACTGGCCTTAATGCACTTGTTTCTCTGTGGACCAGTTCCCCAGATACAACTCTTGTGATTCAAATAAGGGTTAGATCTCTCTCAGTTTATTCCAATTGTCAGTGTTTTTACTGCAACTTTTGAGAGTTCTGCAGGAAGTTTCTGACAAAAATGAAAGTCTTTGGCAAGTGTCTGAGGAAGTAGACAACAGAGGGAGATTCCCCTCCCCAACGAACATAATAGTCACTTACGGAGAAGTTATAAAACCTCCTTCTAAATAAAATATTTATGAATTTGAAAGGGAAATCCCCATTGGAATCTGGAGAGGTTGCATAACGTTAAAAGCATATGCAAATGAGAACACAGAGAAGTAGATAAAACAGAAGCTTGAAAATTGCACATTCCTATATTTGGCCAGCTAGAAAACTTTTGAAAAATAGTTTAATACCAGGAACCAACACGTTTCTAGGGAAAGCTAAATCTGCTAAGGATTTCTATAATTTTAATGTATGCTTGAGATTAGTTGTTTTTTCCGCCATTAGATCTAAAGATAAAAGTTCCAGGGGCTTCCCTGGTGGCACAGTGGTTAAGAATCCACCTGCCAGTGCAGGGTACATGGGTTCGAGCCCTGCTCCGGGAAGATCCCACATGCTGCGGAGCAACTAAACCCGTGCGCCACAACTCCTGAAGCCCTGGCGCCTAGAGCCCGTGCTCTGCAACAAGAGAAGCCACCACAATGAGAAGCCCGCGCACCGCAATGAAGAGTAGCCCCCGCTCACTGCAACTAGAGAAAGCCCGCGCGCAGCAGCAAAGACCCAACGCAGACAAAAATAAATAAATAATAATAAAATTTAAAATAATAATAATATAAAGACAAAAGTTCCTTTCCTAAAATGACACCTTGGCATGCTAAAGCACACAAGCAGGAAGACATGACAGTATGAAAAAAGCCACCTACTCCTCTTATGACACACATGGTTTCCCAAGTTAACAGCACTTCTCTCTGGTTTGATCCCTTAATGTCAAAAAAAGTTGGATAGTTGTCTGAGCTTACCCTGCCTGTACTACATGTCTAGAAAAATCGCCAACTAGGAACTAAGCAAACATAGAGCTGGTTTGAAACTCCTGCTTGCTTTTAGGCAGAGCAACTAGCATGGCAGGGTTTTGTCCTTGTTATTTTCTGTCCAGCAGAGTTGCTCAAGCTCTCTCATCATACAAATTCAACCTACACACATCAAAGAAATTTAATAGGAATCCAGGGAAATGGAAAAGGTGGACAAAGCAGACTAAAGTTTAATTTTTAAGTCCCCAAATGTCCCAAATACCTTTAAAAAATCTCTTTTCACTGCATCAGTTCTTAAAATTCTGTGGAAATTTAAGAAAAAAAAAGCTGTGAAAGAAATAAAGGATTTTCAGATGAGACTAAAAAAAGCCAATAGGCAAAATAGATGAGAATAGAAACGAGGAAATGAGAGCAAAAGAATTAGCAAGGGAAGTCTCCCATTTGGGGATAGCTTTGTGAAATTTCATTCAACGACTATTTATTGAGCCAATTACAGTTTTTTAAACCCTAGGTTGACTTAAAAAACTTTAATAGGGAATTGTCCACATTCCAGAGAATAATACAGATTTTTAGAGAAGTGAGGTAACTTTGGGTTATTTAAGTATCTTAAATTTAAAACTGTATTAGTTTACTTGTCACTAACATTCCTGTCAAACTGTCACTATGGGGCTTCCTACCATCAATATGTACAACCAAAGAAATGCGGATGGCTTGGAGTAAAGAGTTCTAGAAGAGGATACAGAAGATATGACCCACCCTTTTGGGACTGCAGCACCAAACCAGGAAGTCACCAGTGCTTCACCAATCAGAACATCCTTTTTTAAAAAAATTAGACACACCTTTGCACCAAGTGATGTTAATGTCTGGTAGCCAAAAAACTTTTTGTTTGCATCTACCAGTGTCTGCTCTTTCAACTTTGCCTGAAAACCAGCTCTCTGAGGGTGTATCTTGATCTGGGAGAAACTGGTTATCCTTGAATACACCTGGATGGTCTCTATCTTGGCAGTTTTAATGCCAGTTTAGTGAGCTAAGCAATGAACTAGAAACCATTCTGCCAGTTAGTACTAAAATGGGGCCACTGAGCGACCACAGGACTTCCTTCTTGGACAAACTGAGAAGACAACTGTTATAAATAATATTAATATTCACAAAGCAAAGTTCTCTGTTGATTTAGATGGCTACAAATCAGTAGTGTCACTATATTTTACCCACTGGTGCAAGGTGTGTGTGTCTGTGTAGTGTTCAATAATTTTGATAATTCTCTGTTCCCACCCAAGTGAGAAAATATCAAAGTTGAGGTCTAAGGGTTCTCTAGAAAGAATCTTAGAGATCATATACTTTATTTGTATTTTAACTTACTCATTTTAGTATTTCTAAGGTAATAGTCTCCATAAAAAATCCAAACAGTAACATAAGTCCCTTTTGTTCCTCTTGGCCACCACCCAATTCCACTTTCTTCTCCAGAGATAACAAATGTTAGCTAGTTGTTACATATCCTTCCACTCCTTTTCTCTACAAATACATAAATATATGCAACTGTAATATTACATGTCTTTTAACAACAAATATGTGATCTCACACTGTATATATGTGCTTATTTTTTCACTTAAAATGTTTTGAGAGCTCTCCTATCTACATTTCACCCCCACTCCTTCATTCAGTTCAAGTTCCTCATTGCACAGAAGTGGAAACCCAAGTATAAAGTAGTAAAACGATTTTCCAAAGGCTGGATAGCTAGAGCCCAGCCAGTAGTACTTTCAAAATCAAACAAAAATCAATGATTATTTATTGAACAAAGTTTGCAGAAACTGAAAAGGGAAAAATCTGCTGAGAATCCAATCTCTCCAATAGTTAAAGTTACTTTTTTCTCAGTTCAGTTTTTGTCTGTATGCAGAACTACTTTTTAACATAGTTGTAATCAAAGCATAAATTCAATTGGTGTTCATTTTTTTTCACTTAGTTTTTTTTTTTTCTTTCTTCTATTTTGGCTGAGCTGTGGGGCTCGCAGGGATGTGGAATTTTAGTTTCCTGGTCAGGGATTGAACCCGGGACCAGCAGTGAAAGCGCCGGGTCCTAACCACTGGACCACCAGGGAATTCCCTTTTTTCCTTTAAGTTAATCAGATGTTCATATTACAATAAAGTCAGCTAGTTTATTGGCAATGAATGGTGACCTCATAGTTCATCAAGTAGTCAAGCCCTCTTCCCTCTAAACTAAGCTGCTTCCCACTGTACTAATCCCCATCCTCTCATTCCTCACAGACTTTCAAGACACTAGCTTCACTTTCCCCTAGGTCCTGGTTCCGGCCCATTCTCATCCCCCTCAGAGCGATTTCTCAACTCTTAAAGAGCTCCATCTCCATCCTGGGTCTCTAGGGGTATCTCATTACCCTCCTGGGCCGGGGTCGCCTTGGAGCTCTCCGAGGTCCCCCAAAGAAGTCTTCACAAAGTCAGGTCCCGAAGTCCAGGAAATGATGGGCACGCCTCAGGGCTGTGTTTGGGAACCCCCAGAATTTACTGGAGTAGACAGATATCAGGGTCCTTGTGGGGTCAGGGTGAGGGGGCCGGGCCCAGTCCTATTTACGTGACCCGGCCCCAGGGAGAGGAGTTCGTTTTCCCACCAGAGGGGGGCGCTGGGGGCGACGGTCGGACAGCCTGCACAGTCCTCTCCCGGGTACTCCTGGGCGTCGCTCTCCGGCCCGGGGCCGTGACGCAATCTCCCCGCGCCGGGGGCGGTACGCGCTTGACACCATCTTCGGGCGCCCGTCTGGGGGGGCGTTGGGTGTGGGGCGGCTCCGGGGCCGGGGATGGCGGCGGCCGCCGTTGCGGCGGCTCCGGGACCAGCGGGAGGAGCCCAGGGAGCGCCGTGAGATGGGCCGGTGAGTGTCGCCGGGAATGGAGGACGCCGAGTCGGCCTCACTGGGGCCAAGCAGGCCTGGGCTCGGAGCTCTGGAGGAAGTGGCCCCCCAGAGCCCGTTGCCCCGCGGACCGAGGGAGCGAAAGAGGCCGCGCCTAGACCCCCGATCGCTTCTCACCGGCCAGGCCCAGAGAGAGGCCTCCGGTTCCTGCTCCCCCGCGACTGTGTCCTGGCGGGCCGGGGTGTCCGAGTCCTCGGGGCGGGAAGGGGCCCCCAAACAAGGAAGCAGCGCCTGCGGGGCCTCGCCCTTACCCCTCTGCTTGAAAGGTCGACCCCCCACTCTCTAAATGCAGAGTTTCCAATTTCGGGCCCTACCCCCTTTGGGGCAAGGATTGCGGGATCAAGGGAAGCCATAACCCCTGTCTCTTCTAAGCTCCTGTCTTTCTGGCGGGCGCACCTCTCGCCCTCAACGAATTCGAGTCCGAGGCTGGGTTCACCCTCTTGATTCCGGGCTGTGCTGCCAGCGCTGGCAGCTCTCCGGAATGGTCCTCCTTTCCCGTTAGCTCGGTTGGGGTCACAAGCTGCGTCTTCCCCTGGAGAAATCCTCATTGAGCCTCTTCAGAGGCCGAAGTTTCAGATTCCGAAATGTGTTTTGCGTTGTGGGAACTTAGTGCACAGGCTTGGCTCTTTGTTATTCCTGCAGACCTTTTGCCTCTTTCAGTCCTTCTATTAGCCTGTGTTTGGCTAACCCCTCTGTGACCTAGAGGCAGGTTTTCTTTAATGCTTTAGTTGTGAGAAGCAAGTATCATTCTGAAATTGAAGTTGTGACCCCATTTTCAGTTGGGAATGAGAGAGAAATCTAACTGCTTTTCAGTCACTGGAACTGCTGGCAAAGAAGGGATGCAAGACTTGTGCCCACTGTGTAAATTTGTGTTTATGGAACCAAGAATTTGTCTTTCCACCTTGTTTTCCTATCTTGTCACTTTTTTCTTTTTGTACATCTGCACCTTGCTGATCTTAAGAGGGAAGTGTCTTCAGTTTGGTTTGAGGCGTGCAGTGTTCTTTAGGACTTGGACAGGGCAGTGGGTAGTAGTTTCTCTGACTACTGGTCAGTAGTACTTTCTCTGTTTTTAGAGATTAAGGCTCTGTTCTTCAGTGCTTAACGTTTCTGGCATGTGTAGATTCAGATATTGACAGTTTAGCATGAGTTTTGTTTCCCACTGGTAGGCTACATGAGGACAAAGGGAATGTTTTCAGTTACTGTCACACCTGATTCAGCACGTGGTACAAAGTTGTCACTTAGAAAATTTTACACAGACATACACACACACACAGAGGAGCCTGTTTTTTTACCCTGGAAATCTGCTAATAAGGCTTCCCTTTGAGTGACTCCCCCTTGACCTCTTTTTCTGCCCCAGAAACATAAATAATTGTTCTTTTTCCTCTAGTGCCTCTTATCTCATTTAAATAACCTCCACATCTGTGTTTTCATCAGCCCTGAATAAAAGTGAAATCTGTGGGGCTGATTTTTCCTGCTTCCCTTTGTTCACATGGGGACAATGTTGAGTCTTCCACGTTTATTTGTACATTTACCTGAAATTGGGATTGGAAGTAAATTTAACCTTTGGGGAATAGGTACAGGTAGAGAACGAAGAATATGATGTTAAGGAAAACAATGAAGTTTGACACATGGAAATTTTTTTCCAGAGATGTTGTCCTACAAATTAGAATTTAATGTGTTGTTACCTCTGGAGAAGAGTAGGAGGCAGGGACTCCTGGACTTTAATGTCTTTGTGGTTTTGGAATTACCTTTCTTGATGATCCTGGGGAGGATCAGAGGCTAGGTTCCTGCTTACTCTATTCCTATTTCTGTCTCCTAGGCTCCCAAGCCAGTGGGGAGGACACTGCTTCTTATTACAGCTGCTCAGAAGCACCACTGGAAGCTCAGGTAATACAGGCGCTTTGGATACCTTGTTGTGGAAAAACATCTGGAATTCAGCAGTGGAAAAACAGAACAGAGTGTAATATCATAGAAATCTCATTTCAGATCCGAAGAACTGAAGCCTGATAGGAAGAAATAGGTGAAAAATTTCGTATGTGTTGAAATGTTCAGACCAGAAAGATACTTTATGAAAATGGACAAAAGCATGTGTGAAAGGTGATAGAGAAAGGGGAGAGAGAACTTTCTTATGAATCATATAGACCTGAGATAGCAATAAACAGGCATGTTTGGAGGAATAGAACCAGAATTTTAAGAAGTGGTGCCTAGAGCAGACCTACAATGGAAAAGGAGCCATTGGCAAAACAAAAAAGAAAGGGAATGCATGAAGAAGGCCAGTTGAAGGTGGTCAATGGGAAGAAAAGAAGTCTTGCCAAACTAGGGAACACAAAATCTATGGGAGGTCAGAAGAGTTTTGTTGCCCTTTGGAGAGGAGAAATAAATAAACTGTAGAAAACACCAGTACAATCACCTCCCCATAGGGCCCAAGTTTGAATGTAGTATTTCATGGGGTGAAGAAGATACTTTCATAACATGTTTAGGGAACAACGTTTCTAAAAAAAAAACAAGACGTGCAGACCTCAGGACCTATTGACTGACCCCTGGGTCCTTGGGGTAGTGGTGATATGAGGCAAAGGAGGATGAGAGTTTAGGCAGGCCTGGGGTGGGGGGGATGGGGATAGGTGAGATAATAACCCAAATTAGGCTGGGGAAAGGAAGCAAGGATGAGATCATATGTTCAGGAAAGAAGATAGCACGGTAGTGTTTGGTGGCAAAAGGAGAAAGTTAGGAAAAGGAACCAGCAGCAAAGACCATGTGTTCAAATCCCCCTTAAGGGAAAAGGCTTAGAATAGTCAAGGTCCCCATCAGAGGAACAGCTAATCATGAAGCTGTTGGTTTCCCTGGGGTTGTGGAGCCCACAGGTTATTTATGCATTGTTGAATGCTTGTCCTTGTACCTCTTTGTGGTTTCCGTGATTGTTTCTTTCATGTCCTAGGCTGGATGAGCGAGAAGGGTAGCATCTTTGTCTGCTCCTTTCTCATTCCTCTTTTTTTCCAGCAGTCCCCTTTGTTACATCTTCCTCCGTGGACACAGTTCCTGCTCTTTCCTTTGACTTGGTTTACCCCTAGGTTACTTTTCTTTGCCTCTGATTTGTTCCCTAGCAGATGTGGGCGCCCCAGCCAGCAGCAGAGAGGGGTGCAGGGGAGCCACAAAGAAGCCCCTTCTGATGCCCCAAGGAGCAAGCCGACCCCTTCCAGGCTCCAGGAACACCACAAAGCAATATGAAACCTGTTCATGAGAGGAGTCAGGAATGCCTTCCACCAAAGAAACGAGACCTCCCCGTGACCAGCGAGGATATGGGGAGAACTACCAGCTGCTCAACTAACCACACACCCTCCAGTGATGCCTCTGAATGGTCCCGAGGGGTGGTGGTGGCCGGGCAGAGCCAGGCAGGAGCCAGAGTCAGCCTGGGGGGTGATGGAGCTGAGGCCATCACTGGTCTGACGGTGGACCAGTATGGCATGCTGTATAAGGTGGCTGTGCCACCTGCCACCTTCTCCCCAACTGGCCTCCCGTCTGTGGTGAACATGAGCCCCTTGCCCCCCACATTTAATGTAGCGTCTTCACTGATTCAACATCCAGGAATCCACTATCCCCCAATCCACTATGCTCAGCTCCCGTCCACCTCTCTGCAGTTTATCGGGTCTCCTTATAGCCTTCCCTATGCTGTGCCACCTAATTTCCTACCGAGTCCCCTCCTTTCTCCTTCTGCCAACCTCGCCACCTCTCACCTTCCACACTTTGTGCCATATGCCTCACTCCTGGCAGAAGGAGCCACTCCTCCCCCCCAGGCTTCATCCCCGGCCCGTTCATTCAACAAAGCCCCCTCTGCCACCTCCCCACCTGGGCAGTTGCCACATCACTCGAGTACTCAGCCACTGGACCTCGCTCCAGGCCGGATGCCCATTTATTATCAGATGTCCAGGCTGCCTGCTGGGTACACCATGCATGAAACCCCTCCAGCAGGTGCCAGCCCAGTTCTTACCCCTCAGGAGGGCCAGTCTGCTCTGGAAGCAGCCGCTGCCAATGGACAGAGACAACGAGAGCGAAATTTAGTGAGACGGGAAAGCGAAGCCCTCGACTCCCCCAACAGCAAGGGTGAGGGCCAGGGACTGGTGCCAGTGGTAGAATGTGTGGTGGATGGACAGTTGTTTTCAGGTTCTCAGACTGCGCGGGTAGAGGTGGCAGTGCCAGCACACCGAGGGACCCCAGACACCGACCTCGAGGTCCAGCGGGTGGTTGGTGCTTTAGCTTCTCAGGACTATCGTGTGGTGGCAGCTCAGAGGAAGGGTGAGCCCAGCCCCCTCAACCTGTCCCATCATAACCCCGACCATCAGGGTGAGGGGCGAGGGTCAGCCCGGAACGCAGCAGAGATGGCCGAGAAAAATCAGGCCCGAGGGTTCTACCCTCAATCCCATCAGGAGCCCCTGAAACATAGACCTTTACCCAAAGCAATGGTTGTAGCCAATGGCAACCTGGTGCCCACTGGAACTGACCCAGGCCTGCTACCCATGGGCTCGGAGATCCTGGTGGCGTCAAGTTTGGACATGCAGGCCAGAGCCGCCTTCCCAGACAAGGAGTCAACGCCACCCCCCTTTACCTCTTCCCACTTGCCCTCCCATTTCATGAAAGGCGCCATCATCCAGCTGGCTACAGGGGAGCTGAAGCGGGTGGAGGACCTCCAGACCCAGGATTTTGTGCGCAGTGCCGAAGTGAGCGGGGGGCTGAAGATTGACTCTAGCACAGTCGTGGACATTCAGGAGAGCCGGTGGCCTGGATTTGTCTTGCTGCATTTTGTGGTGGGTGAGCAGCAGAGCAAAGTGAGCATCGAGGTGCCCCCCGAGCACCCCTTCTTTGTATATGGCCAGGGTTGGTCCTCCTGCAGCCCTGGGCGGACTGCACAGCTCTTCTCTCTGCCCTGCCATCGGCTACAGGTGGGAGATGTCTGCATCTCTATCAGTTTACAGAGCTTGAACAGTCACTCAGTTTCTCAGTCCAGCTGTGCTCCCCCTGGCCAGCTGGCTCCTCCCCGAGAAAGGCCTGAGAGGACAGTCTTGGGACCCCGAGAGCAATGTGACAGTGATGGGAAAAGCCAGCCGTTAGGCGAGGGCTCCCGAATGGTAGAGCCCTTGCAGCCAGAGCCTGGTGCTCAGGCCTGCTGGCCAGCCCCGAGCTTCCAAAGATACGGCATGCAAGGGGAGGAGACACGGGCTGCGCTGCTCCGTCCCTCTTTCATTCCACAGGAGGTAAAGCTGTCCATTGAAGGGCGTTCCAATGCAGGAAAATGAACCTCTCCCAGACCTGGACTGGGATGCTACCCCAGAGCTGGGCCTCACCGTGAGCAAGCAGAGGATTTGCACATGCCGAGCAGGGGATGGCTCTCTTGGCAGTGAGGTTAGTGGGGAAGAGAAGGCGTGAAGGCAGCCTCCCAAGGCATGGTCTGTTGCCCATTACCCCATGGCATCTTTTCAGAACAGCCCCAGAGGGTGCTGTGATGGGGAGCAGCAGGCCCGGGCCAAGGAAGGAAGGGGGTGCACGCAGGATAAGAAACATTCCAAATATCAGGGCCTCCCTGTTCTTTCCTCCTCATCCCTAGCTCCTGCAAGGAGAGGGTCAGGCTTTGGGAGCAGGTGCAGAGGGAGGGAGCAAAGAAAGAGCCAAAAATGATGATCCACAGCTTATAGTAGCAGTTCAGCTATCTGAAGTTTTTTGTTTTTGTTTTTTTTTTCCTTTCTTTTTTGTGATGGGAGGGCAGGAGGCCCCATGCTTGGAAATAAGAGGGTTCCCACCCAGAACTCTTCTTTTGAGAGCTGTGCACTTTAAAGGGTAGTTTTGTTACAGATGTCTAAGGCTGGGTGTGCAGGGGACTCTGCTTGATCCTCTGCTTCAGCCCTTTCCCATCTCTCCCCATCATTCCTCCCACAAGGCTTCTAGCATTAGGAGAGAGAAGCCGCTCCAGGGTTCAGTGAAGTACTGCCTTGGCGGGGACCCAGTCACGGGACTTTGGGAGAAAGACCCGATGGCCAGACTGACCGGGCTGTAGGCAGGGCTTCTGGAAAGGTAGCTGACCTAACAAGGCTCCTCCTACTCAGCATGCCAGACCCACTTTGAAATTGTACTGAATCTCTAGTTGGTAATGGTGACTTTTGAAAGAACCAGTGGACCCTTTTCCCTAGGCCCCTACACCTGGTCCTCTGTCTGTCTATGTTGTGCCTAAGTGCCTGCACTGCCCCCACCCTTCCGCTGACCTAACCTGTCTGCATGGTGTCTTGACCTGGGCCTATTTGTAGCTGCACTGCCTTTCCCCTTCTGCAAAACTGGTTTTGTCCACTCTGACCAAGACCTCTAGTTCTTGGTGTGTAGGGGTCTCTCTGGTTTCCCTTTCAGTTCTATTCTCTATTTTTAAAAACTCAGAATCATGTCCTCTCCTCTTCTGCAGCTGAACCAGTTGGTGGAGAAACGAATGGAACTATGCCCCGGGTTGGGACCAGTACAGCTGGCTGGGCAGTGCCCATCCTTGCGCTTTTACAGAGTCCCTCCCATCTTACTCCACTCCTCCCAGCATTCAGGCTTCTCCAGGCTGTCTCCTCCCATAGCCAGCTCTAAGGTTTTGGGATACTCTTTTTTTTTAAATTTTGGCCACACCATGTGGCATGTGGGATCGTAGTTCCCCGACCAGGGACTGAACCTGGGCCCTCAGCAGTGAAAGCGCAGAGTCCTAACCACTGGACTGCCAGGGAATTCCCTAGAATAGTCTTGATAATGTTTCAATACCTGAAAAGTCTCCTAGATTCCATTTCATGGTGGAGAGTATTCCTCTGCAAAGAGTATTTTCAATCTTAGTTGCATTTGCCCCCTGTATCTTAAGCCCACTTTTTCTTCACGACTTTCAGCATCACCTCGGACTGTGGGATTCCAGTGGGTGTTGAGAATTAGGCTTCCCCCCTCAGCTTTCAGGTGGGTGGGTGGGTTTTTTGTTTGTTTTTTTGGGGGTCTTTAGACTCTTGAACAACTCAGGGTATTGTCCACTCAGCTCTCTTATGAGGCTTCTCCTGGGGTATGACCCTGGCATTTCCTTTCAAGATGGACTGGCCAAGGCCTAGCCTGTTGTCAGGAGTCCCAAACCTCTGAGGTCTGATCTCTGCTCTGTCAGAGACTTTAGACAAGCCTTGTGACCTCTCGCTCTTTCACTTCCTCCCCAGCTGCCAAATGGGGATAAATAATCTTACCTACCTCCTAGGGGGAGGGGGAGTTCTGAGAATGGAGTCCTTCTTAGTGTTCAGGTGCTAAAGGTTGTTCTCCTGGGGGAACAAAGTGACTGAGACTGGCTTGTTCGCTGCAAGCCCTACACTCCACTGTTTCATTCCTTGAGAGCAGTTACCTGGTCAGTCAGCTTTTGGAGGCCCGTCCAGAGGAAGCTGCTGACCTGACCACAAGTATGTAAGTCTCCAGTTCACCTCAGAACCAAATACCAACCGTGTCTGGTGAACACTCAACCTTGTACACATTTGGGATCATGTCTTTTCCCTTCTCTGTCCCCTTATCTCTCTGAATGCTGCTTTCTCTGGCTTGTTTCCCACAGTTGGGGGCCTGTGGGGCTGAGTCTTGAGGAATCCTCTCAGAGGACGGCCCTCGGAGAAGGCCTTGTTTCTGGCTGTTCCATGAGCAACTCATTCCTAGTTTCTCATGCACGGGTTTCTCAGAAACATCCTTCCTCATTAGGAAGGCTCATCAACTGAATATAGCGACAGGCACACAGTGGACACTAAAGAAATATCCACCAAGGGCACCCACCGAGCTTCCTCCTTATGGGAACAAACCTGTATCTAACCAGATACAGGCCAAGTAGTTTAAATACAAGAAACCCTCACTGCCCAGCCTGGTAACTTCCCCTTAATCCTGGAAAGAGAAAATCTTGTGCACCTTGGCGAGTTGGGCCCTGAACTTTCTGCTGCTGTTCCTCTTCTGTCTCTTGCTGGTGGAGCAGCACCAGCACTTCCTGTAATACTGTGCCATGCGTATGTAATATATTAATACTTGACTTTGTTGTGCTGCAGAGGTGTCTTCTCCCAGGGGAAGAAGCTGTGCTCTAAATCTTGGTCAGAGCTGAGGTATTCCCCTTACCTTTTCCCTCTGTTTCAGTCTTTTCTTCCAGGCATGAGGAATGAGAGTAACCTATGGTGTGTCCATTCTTCCTTTTAAAGATTTCGTAAGTGTTATTATAAGAGGTGTAAGAGCAGTTTTGAGACAGCATTTTGGAGGGAAGCTGTCAGCTTTTGGGGGAATGGGCAGTTAAAGAAGGCCAATGTCATTAGTAGGACAGTCCCAGAGCTTAGGGGTAGAAAGGAAGATGGCTAACTCTGGCATTAAATAGAAATGCCTATACCAGTTTGGGAGTAGGGGAACCAGGTGAAGGACGGTAATACATCCGTCTTGGATCATCATTCCTATCAAGATTAGTGTACACAGAGGAGGGGGAGTGGCATGGGGGAAGGGGAGACTGGGAGGTCAGAGCTGAGCACTCGTACCCAAGGGGGAGGGACCCCAGTAGATCTGGACTGACCCTTCTACACTCTTGGTCCCAGGTGGTCTGTGCTGCTTTGCCACTGCTGCTGTCTATTCACTGTCCTGCTTGCTGCCCTTTATAGCTCTCTGTCTTTCTGTGTCTTTGGCCATATAGGTGAAATCCAGGCATCCTGTCCATCCTTACATGTGCAAGGGTTACTTTATAACAAAGTCATCTTGAGTAGGGATAGTATGAAATGCTGCTGGTGGGCTGGTGAATCCAAAGGGATATGGCTTCAGTGCTTGTTGGGAGCCCTTTGGCTCCAAATATCTGACTCTCTTGAGGGAGAGACAAGCAGGTCCTATAAGTGGGTGTTTTCTTTGTGTTAACTGCTTTCCTTTATGATACCTTGTGTCCTGTTTTAAAAATTAAATGATGGGGAACCAGATTAGGGCCTGTGTCAGCATCCCAGGGAGGTTCATCTGGCTCCAGTTAAATGGATTCTGGGGTTGGGGGAGCGTTTGAAGTTTGAAATAGACCCTCAGGTGGGGTTTAGTTTTATTTTTACCACTGGGCGCCATAGAAGATGCACAGGGTGGTGGTATGATTTAAACCTGCAACAAGCAGGCATGTTGAAGAGTTGAGTGATCACACTGGAGAAAAAGGGTGGACGTGGGTTCACTGGGCAAGGGCTTGGGTCCATTGGAGTAAAGATAACCAGGTTGGTTGAATTGGCCATGGGAGATTAAGTCACAGTCTTAAAAACAAAGCAAATAGGGCAGAGGCCAAGTTTTAGGGAGACTTCTTGGCCTCCTAGGGCTGTTTACTAAACCACACTGAAGCTACAATACTTTCCAGATGGGAAAAAGTGTACACTACAGTTGAAGAGCTGAACCGTGTTAGGTTGGATGTTGACCAGGAACCTGTTAGCCCTTTGCCGGGAAGCCTTCACCCTCCAGCATCCCTGGGAGAGGGAAGTCCTCCCACATTATGCAATAATAAAATAAGCATCTGGGTCCTTGCAGCTGTCAGTTGCTCTTTCAACTCTAGGATCCATCTTTGGGCCAGAATCCTGGTCTGGGCCTAGGATGACACTGGCCCTTGAGATGCTAGAGTTGACTGCACTCTCTCCTTACCTGCAGACTATGCACAGTGCCTGGGGCGGAAGGAGGAGAGGTGGTGCGGTTTACCCTGCTGAGCCTCCCCAGCAGGAACAGTAGTAATAAATGCACTTTTCACACTAAGGTTTCTTTATTCGTTCTCCTGTTAAGCCTAGATCCTCCCCTGGTAGACTGCAAATTCAAAGTCTGTGTGACCCCCAAGCCATTCTGCTGCAAATGCCCAGCAGTGAAGATGGCCTCAAACTGGGTTCCTGTCTACAGTGTGTGTGGCGGCAGCCCATGTGCCTTTACCTATTGTCAAACTTTCAAGCATTTATTTCTGTCTTTATGACTGTCATGGGGACTGAGGTTCTTCAGAGAGAGAGAGCGAGCGAGCGCGAGTGTGAACAAGCTGATGACACAGTGGTTTTACACCCACTCCCCAGACAGGGAGTATGCACATAGTTGTGAGCTGTGAGTGGTTAGTGCATTGCTGATGTTGCTGAAGGCAGGGTTCATCCCTCATTTGCGTGACACTCGCATTCAGGAGAAGCTTGTGTTGGGGAAGAGACTCGTGGCAAACTTGAAGTATTAAAAATAAGGCTGTCCCCTACAACCTTCCTAGTCACACACAGGATCCCTGTAGCCAAAACAGTATATGTTCCAGCTGCAGAGAGCAGACTGCTCTCAGCTTGCACAGCACCTTAGGGGAGGGAAGAATATATGGATAGGGAATGGGGTGGAGAAAGGATGGTAATGTTGTCATCCAGGTGGCTTTAGGGTCCTCAGGAGTAGTAGAGAAGGATGGCACTGGGGAGGTCTGATGGATGGATCTGATTTGTGTAGGAGTTCCCTGTAGATAAATTACTGATCCCCCAACTACTATCCCCAGTATGTAATGGCTAAATTAATATGTAATCAACTGCATTGTATCTAAAGCCTTAGAACTAGTCAGGTGCTCCCCCCACCCGATACCATTTCTTACCCTCTAATCCTACCTGATCTTTAACAAAGCATTAATAATTCTAAGGATAATCTCTATTTTGTTGTGCTTTTTTGTAACTGTTTTAAATAAATCAATTTGTACTGTATATTTGTACTTTTGTGAGATCCTTTTTGCTGTTTTACCATTTTAAGTCTCTGTACTTGGCTACACACAGATTGTATTTTTATTGTTAATGCTCTTCTTATGGATACCTGCATTTAACTTGTGGACTATGTAAACACAATATATATCAATATCTATATATCTATATATCTATCTATATAAACTACTAGCTTTTCCTTTTGGTGTTTGCGCCTTCTTCGTATCCCAGCCTTAGATGGTGGCCATGGGGTGGGGGATAGAAGGCCTATGCGGCAGAGCTTGAAATAGAGAGCAAATGGTGCCCATCTTCATGTGGTGGGCTGGGGGCAGATTGCACGAGCTAGTCCTGAAGCATGGTCTGTGTGTTCTGTTGTGTGTGTTTCAGGGACCCAGAAATCTACCTGTAGACTCAGATACTGTTCTAGCACAATCAGTCACAAGGACCTGTAGATGCCCTCACTGCTGGCCTTTTCTCCAATTCTTTTCTCAGGAATACTGCCAGAAATTTCTGGAATAAGTCAGCTCCAGAACTTAGCTTGCCACTAGTAAGAGGTGAAGCACTCAGATACATGATAGTTACTCATACATTTATTGAGCACTTGCTACATGCCACAAAATAGCCTAGGTGCATTATATATTAATAACCATTTGTTGCTAGTACTATTATTTTCACTTTGTGGGTGGGGAAACCAAGAGGTTTAAGTAACTGACCCAAAGTTACACAGCTATTAATTAGCAGTACAGAATGTTAAATCCAGGCACCTAATTCCTGAGTTTGCATTAACTCACAGTTCGTTGTAAAAATTAAATGAGATAATCCACAAAAGTGCTCAGAACAATCTTTGACACATAATGAGTGCTCAACCATTTTGAAACATCCCAAGTAGGACTTCCATGTGGGCTCTGTGAGAAAAAGCCATTTGGCTCAGTTAAATATTTTCTTTTAAATGTCCAGTATTTTGTAATAAGCTTATTAATATTTTTGTATTTTTCAAGACAAATATTTCGGCCTGCCTGGTGGGAATTAACCCTGGTTTGGTGGGGGGTCAGTTAACACTCTTAAATAGCCTTGAACCTGTGGAGGTCAGAGAGGAGTCCAAGTTTCCTTGTTACGATATTGGAAGAGGTCCACATTCCTGGCATAGTTATTTTTCTGGCTACAACTTAACTAGGGCACTTCCTTCTGGACTTCAAGATCTGTAATTATCTAAACTGGATACAACCTTTGGTGCAGGCTAAGGAAAGTTCTGTGCTTGTTGTGTACCATCACAGAACCTTTTTAGAAATGACCTCAGCTCGTCTCCTCCATGGTTTGGCAGCCATACGTACTGCCAGAGTCGTCATTTTGCTCTGGCCTTGACCGCTACTGACCTGAGCTCTCATGGCACCTTAATTCTGGATTTTCCTCAGTGGGTTTTATTATCCTACCTTGGCTCTGAGGAATAAATAAAAAGATGGGTTTTTACCTCTTCTCTCAAACATGAGTTCCTCGGCACTATGAACCTTAATATTGCAGCTATTTCTATGAATGTATTCCTGAATGCAACTGAGTGCTGTCTAGGGTAGAATTTTTAAAAGTTTGGCAGACTGGGAAAAGTAGCTGGTACCTGGTCCAAATGCGTCATCCTCTTTAGAAATGCCAGTTATGAGGGAAGGCGTCTACTTCTGAGTTTGGAAAAGGAAGCTGGGTTGAAAGAGCTCTTGGGACCACAGGTGATCTTCATTAGTGTTGTGGGCATGTACCCTCACAAAGTCAGCATCGGTTCTTCCTTAACGTCATTAACGTGTGAAGGGCCAAATAAGGGATCTCTGCCGGGAGAGCCTCTGGTGAGGAGCACCCTCCCTCGGAAAAAGACAATGGCTAGACGTCCCTGCCTGAAAACTTCCATCCATGTCTCTCCTAGATTTGCTAGAATGAAGTCGAGAGAAAAGCAGGAAAGGGCCAGTAAAGATAAAATTAATTTATTAGCCCTCACAACTCCGTGGGGTGGGTGTGGGCCACACTAGGGCCCCAGAGTCCTATGCTCATGCCCTGCAGCAGTGGGCTGGGGAGTCAAGGTGTCTGGAGTGCCTGCTCCCTCATCCAGAGCTGCCTTGAGCTGGGTCCCTCCTGACCCCATCATCCTGCTCCCATATGCAAGGGGTACACAGGTCCACCTGCAACAAACTCGGGCCTGCCTCCAGCAGCAAGGACAGGACCCTGGGGACGGCTGAGTGGGAAGGCAGGCAGGAGGGTGTGGTTCAGTGCAGAGAGCTGCTGTTCTGCTCTTCAAAGGCCATCTTGCCCAGGAGCTGGCTGTCCAACTCCACCCCACTCACAGGTAGCTGGAAGAAGTTCATTTCGGCTGCTAAGGCTGCCATGGCAGAAGGGTCCTGGCCAAACTGAGCTCGCAACATCATGTCCATTTTCTCCAGCCTCCTCTTGAGCCGCTTGGCCTCCCGCTCCCGGATGAGCCGGGCCTGCCGCTTCTCCGGGGTTTCATTGGCCCGCTTCAGCCTCATGGCCTCCCGATCTCGCTGCAGCCGGCGTGCCCGCTGCTCGTCTGTCTCCTGCATGCGCTGCAGGCGCTTGGCTTCTCGGTCCCTCATGCGCCTTACCTCCCGCTCCTCGGGGGTCTCATTGTCCCGCCGGCTCTTCTTGGCTGTGCGCTCTCGTTCCAGCCGCTGCAGCCGGACTTCCAAAGGCTCGTTCTGTCGACGCAGGGCCCACTTGCGTACACTGGGGGTCTGGGCTTCTAGCAGTTTCCGGTAGGCAGCACAGTTGTTGCACACAAGCAGAATTCCAGCAGGGTACACTGGAGGACTAAAGGCAATGTCCTTCCCCTCAGCACTGGAGGGGCCCTCACTGTGGGCTGGTGGTAGGGATTCCATATTAAGGACTTCAGGAAGTTTCTCACTGGAAAGCAAAAAGTTTAAATGGTTAATGCCACGGTCTAACAAGGCTCGGGTATCCAGCCCTGACTTACTCTGTCCTAGCAGGCCAGCTGCTCCAAGTTCACCACTAGGGGTCAGTATGAGTGCTTGGGAGACCTCCTCTACCTTTCCACCCTTGCCCTTCTTTGGGCTAGGTTGTCTACCAAGTCTTAAAGCCCACCTGGAGTTAGGGGCTGAGCCAACCACCATAGCAAGCCACCAGAAATCGGATGAGCCCTTACAACGTGCAGTTCCATTCAAGCCGGACTGATGGTGTTTGTAGGAACTGTGCAGGGCAGTCCTCCCTGAGGCGGAGGCTGCCTTCAGGGGAGGTCCAGTCCACTGGCTCCACCTCCTCCCAGCCGACCCTGCGTTGTACACTAGCAAATGGGACTCAGACACAATTTACACAGTTCCAGTCTTCCTGGGACACAGTGGAGACTCTGTCCTCACATTAGGGTCCTCTCAGCACCCTGTAACTTCTTTCTCATGAATGGTCTTGGTCTTCCCCACATCTCTTTCTAGTTGAAGATATTCTGATCGAGGAAAGAAATAAGAATTCATTTCCCTTTGAGGATGTCTAATGGAATGGACATATTTACTAGCCTCATTACTTGTATTTACAAAGAGTCAAGAGTCGGTTCCCTTTGCATTGCCCATCTCTAACCTTCACTTCGACTTGGGAAAGCAGAACCCACACCCAGTAATTTGTTCCCAGCACAGAGGGTCAGTTGCCCGGCTAACCTGTTAAACGTGGCATGGCTAGTAAAACGGGCTCCACACACAGCACAGTTAGACCGCTGGTCCTCCGAGTGGATTAAGAGGTGGCGACCCAATGACCCGGGGGAGCTAAGGGCCCGGCCACAGACAGGACACATGTAGCTCTTGGCGCTCACCACTGCTGCAGTGTGCTGTAAAAGAGAGCCTTAATCTGTCAACTCACACCAGCTCCAGGACAATCTGTACCCACTTAGGAACTACTTTCTGGGAAATGTCCCCTTTCCTTAGTGTTAGAACAAGGACTTGCAACTATTCTCCCTATCTAGCACCTGGAAAAGTAAGAGTCTCTTGTGTTAAAGGGCCTTCAGAAGGGCAAGGCCATCCAGACCATCACTCAGATTTCATTAGCTTGAGTTCTGACTACGTACTGGGACACGTGGCTGGCTTGGGGGACAATGGGACTCCATAGCCTGAGAAGAAGAATTGCTCAGGATTAATTTCTCACGGCCTGCTTGCCACATGCTGTGTAGGTACAAGTGCATTTTTTTGTGTGTGTGTGCGGTACACGGGCCTCTCACTGTTGTGGCCTCTCCCATTGCGGAGAACAGGCTCCGGACACGCAGGCTCAGCGTCCATGGCTCACGGGCCCAGCCGCTCCGCGGCATGTGGGATCTTCCCGGACCGGGGCACGAACCCGCGTCCCCTGCATCGGCAGGCGGACTCTCAACCACTGCGCCACCAGGGAAGCCCACAAGTGCATTTTAAAGGAGCACTGAAGGTCAAGTCTAGAAGCTGGATGGAAAGACTGATATCCAAAAGGTATTTAAATGCACTGCCTTTTCTTCAGTCTTTTAAAATCAGTCTCCTGAAGAAATGCTTCTCCTCATGAACCAATTATTTTTATGGTAAAACTCAGGCTGCCATGTGTGTTGATGAGATACATCAATACAGAGCATAAGGCACATGTTCTGCGACTGGGTCGGGAAAAAAAAGGAAACAAAAGTTTGTCTAGTTCTGATACCCTGGTTTACACTATCTTTCTCCAATACTTCAGAAACACCTATGTTAACTCATTTTTTCTTCTTTAAAACAAAGCCCAGTTTCTATTTCACTGTTTTAAATATGTCTTAAGTAATTTAGAAAAAAAATGATACTTAATTTTCACAGTGTGTCTGCCTGGGAACCCAGCACATATTCACTCAACATATCCCACTTATTCTCTACAGTAATTTTCTGAGGATTGGAGTGGAGTCTTGGTGGAAGCAACAACCCAAGGTTCTTTCCGGGCTTGGAGGCAAAGGCTACACCAGTTGCTGGCGCCCGTGTTCTGGAGCATGCGGCTCCGCACGCCATACCTGGTACACATGCGCAATCAGCTGCCCCCGACTCCCACAGTCCAGCTGGCAGAGGGGACACCGGCAGAGTCCAAGTGAGGGGTCGGAATTCAAATTCTCCGTGACCTGCAATTTAACAAGGAGGCAATTCGTGAACACAGTTTACCAGTCTCTTCCCTGCCCCTTTGAACACAGTTTACCAGTCTCTTCCCTGCCCCTACTTCTTTTAAAAGGGTATCCTGTTAAAAGGAACACGACCTCTTATCATATGTTATTATTAGGTTCCCATTGTGGGTCGAAGGAAAAAGTGATAGGGGAAAGGGAATTAAATTTGCTCCCATCTTCATTTTCTCCAAGGCTTCCTGCCATGAAGACACAGTATTACTCCAGAGAGAGCTTATCTTTTTTTTTTTTCCCCCTAAGGTAAACTCTGTAGAGAGAAGATCAGCTTTCCCTACTGCCATGCCTCTTGCAGGAATCCTTAGGAAACAGTTTAGTGAAAAGATGGCACCTCAGTTAATACTTTGACTGAAATTTGCAAGCATATTCAAGAGTACACCCGAGGAAGTCAACTAATAGTTCTGCAAAGACGGATGTGCTGCTGGGAAGAAGTGGGGAGCTTTAGGAAGAAGAGCTGTGTGGGAGTGAAGTGATATGTGGGTGGAAAAGGAAAGCTGGGTGTGAAGAGAACTGTGTGTCTGAGGTTTGGGTAACTCATGTTGGGAAGGAAGACAGGCTTCATATGAAGCCCAGGAGACCCTCAGAGGCAAGAGTGTTACATGTGGAAGAGAGGCATCTTGGGCAGAGAAGGGTAAGGAGGTTCCCGGACTCAGGAGCCATTTGTCACTTGCCTCATGCTCTACCACACTGTTCCCACCAACAGGCTGTTCTGCATTTTCTAACTCTTTTTCCACTTTGACCACCCCTCCGTCTTCCTCTGATGTATGGGAAGAGACTTCATCTTGTGTGGTCTCCTCTTCATCACCCTCACTGTCACCTGGAACACACAAACTGGTCACTTGTTCTGATTTTTGCATGAATACATCTTACGTTGCTTTCCACCCTAAAGTTTGCAGCTAAAATGGAAAACATTCTCAGATCTTCCATAATATAGTTTGTATCAGGGCTTATTTGGGTACAAATCACATTAAGTGGAAGCCAGCTATAATTGTTTATATTGCCATATACACACTAAAGAGAAAATCGGAGGCAAAACTGTATTGGAAAATGGTTATTAGGTCCTGTATATTATCATAAAAATGGTAACTTCTTACACAGCGTTCCCAAATATCTCACACTTTCAAATCACACCTCCTAAGCACCTCACACCATGCTCATTCCAACACACCACTTCTGACTTACCAATGCTTATCACTGACTTTATTACTTACTTTTCTCCATAACCTCCCTGCACAATTTCTCCATGGTGTCACATACACTATTCTATTCTCAGACCCACTAATCTGTTCTCTCCCAACAAACCCCAAGGCATGATTACAGAAACACCAACAAGTTTTTCTTTCCTCTTATCAATAAAGGAGGCAGTAGGAAATTAGGTAAAAATGTCACTTTATAGGGAAAAAGCTCAGTACAGTGGAAAAGTTAGCACAGCAACCAACCTCGGGCATTCTGTCGTGGTATTTGAGTCACAGCGTTCTTACCCTGCTAGTAACTCAGCATTCTACGTTAAATAAGTCCATTGTTTCTGTTGGTTCTTTGGATTATCTGATGGATTATTGAATGCATCAAGTGGAGGGAACAGGACATTCTTTACTTTAGGATGAAATATAATTTCTCCTGGCTAAAGAAAGAATTGATTTGTTTTAGTTCAGGGTGCAAGATGTTGCCGTGCAGAGGTCTGCCTGTGGCTAGGGGATCTGCAAGGTTTGTGTGTGCTGATTTCTTTCCTCTATTACTTACAAAATTGGAAAATAAATGATTTTTAAAAAACACAATAACATAGGGAGTTCTTTCTGAAAGGAAAAAAAAGTGCTAGTACTTTGAAGATCACAAGAGGAAGCCAAACCTAGGGAAGCTGTCAGACTCCAGTCCCATCCTAACACCACCTAGATCCTGGACTCCTGGGCCTGACTGTCAGCAAGAGAAATACAGGATAGAGTTTCACCAGGCTCTCAGCATCAGCAGTGAGACTCAGCTTTCCTAGCTAACAGTGTGCTTATCTTCTCTCTACTATCCCTTACATAATTTCTAAATCTACCAAGAACTGGGCAAAACTGGTTACATTCCCTTTCTTCAAAAGAAAATCTAACCAAATCATCTGCTAGTAGATACATGTGTCTCTGTTAGATACTTCACTTGGTTGGTGGACTGGATTTGGGCCCTGGAAAGATCTACAGTACGCCTTATTCCTTGGTCCAAAGCTTTAGTGTGAATCCATCTCAGTAATAAGGGTTGGCACAGATTAAATCATACTATATTTTCTCACCAGCTTATTTGGAATACTTGTAGTCTAAGACAACACTGTATCAAACACTTTTTGTAATTCATCAAAAATCCAAATATATCTCTCTACTAGAAAGGTTAAAAAAAGAATAAGTATGCCATGCAGAGGGATGATGCAACTTTTCCAGAATGGAAACCTATCAGACTTCTATAGATATTGCCATTCCTACCTATTACTCAAACTGGTGGCTCCCACAGATTTTCTAGAAATATTTGGTTCACTTTTCTGTACCTGAGCAATTACTCGCTAAATTATTATTTTTATTGCTAGAGTATTAGTTT
Organism: Neophocaena asiaeorientalis asiaeorientalis; assembly: GCF_003031525.2. Lineage (NCBI taxonomy): Eukaryota > Metazoa > Chordata > Mammalia > Artiodactyla > Phocoenidae > Neophocaena > Neophocaena asiaeorientalis. The sequence goes on along the minus strand of NW_020185335.1, from coordinate 1,599,399 downwards.
AAATAGAAAATGTAGTTCCTGGAAGGTACAGAACTCTCTGCCTCTTCTTTCTTTTACAACCCCGAACATGGAGAAAAATCAGAAATGTCAATATGAATCGACACTAATAATAACCAATATCAGATGGATCAGATGTGGAAATCATCCTAGGAAATAACACATCTCAAAGTGTATTTGTTCAAGCAAGTCACAGAACAGACAATCCATGAGGCTCAACCAGTTACCAGCCACTGTCTTTTCAATCTCTTAACCAAAGGGATCTACTCAGGACTTGGTGTGGGAAGACCTCGACATTAGCATTTTACATGCTGCATAATCTCACTGGTAAGCAAGTCCTCTTATAAAACATTAAAACTGGGTCCTCAAGCAAAACTTTCGTTAATACCACTCTTACATTTTATTAATTATGAATAAACAGATCCTAAGAGACAGGGATTTTTTTCTTTTCATTTGACCTAGCCCAGGGGCTGCTTGAGCACTCATTATTCCTATGCCCCTGTCTATCACAGTCATCACAAATCTATCTGTGTATGGCACTATGCCAAGTACTGCAGTCCTTGAGTTAAAAAAACCTGTTCTCTCTCTGGACAAACATATGCCCATACACCTTAGAACACCTTTGGGAACACTGAGGATCCACAAATCTCCTTCTTCATGTCTTCCTCCCAACCCCCATGCATAATCCCCAGAGCACACACACTCTGATAATTCTTCTCCCATTGCCCTGAGTCATTACCAGAAGGTGCAGAACTCACTGCTACTGGAGTCCTGATCTCTTAGTTGTTGGATAGCTTGTCGCTGACTGCCAAGGTCTCCAGGAAAATCAGTTTTCATCATCGCCTGGCGGGCTTGCTCTTCTAGCCCAGCAAATACTTGATCCCCTGGTGGTCACAAGGAAAAATAGTCAGGCCACCAACTGGGCAGTACATCCCCAGGCAAGCTGGTTGGAAAGTCAGACCATTCAAAGGTAGGAGACAGGCAGGTACCCTGTGGTGGGGTCATTCATCTCCAAGTCAGCTTGTTGCCTCCAGTGGTTTCCGGGCACAGCTACTCTTCTTGGGCAACAAGCCAGATGCTCTAGAAAGCATCATTTGCTTCTCTTAAATCCTCCTAATATTGACTCCTTTTAAAGGTGATCAATTGCTACTTTACCAATTTAACATCAAAATCTCAATTCTATTTATAACCTTCCATCAGGACCGGGGAGACAGAGGCAAGTGGCAAAGTGATGGAATGAAGATGGGGCAAAAAATCTGGGCACAATCTCTGAATCTCAATGTATTAGCAATATGGTCCTGATTCTGTCTGCCTCTGACTATAAACAAGTGCTTCAAATAATCCAACTGAAACAGTATCTATGACCCCATCTTTCATCCATTCTCCTTACAAGACGTACTCTAGAAGTTCTTCCTTTACTCTCTCACATCTATTAGAATTAGCCACGAGCAAATAAAAAATAATGGATTAAAAGGAAAACAGATAATATGTGAACTCATTTCTGCTGAGGAACAAACTTCCTGAAACATGCCAACCAATTTGCAACAGGTAATATTTCATCTAGTCTCCTTGGTTTAGTGTGGTCTTTTTTCTTTTTTCTTCTTTGTATGCAGTATCCAAAAGCCCTGGACCCATCCTTGATTATGCATTTACTGTGAGGAACTCTGCCTGGGATCTGTGTGGTTATTGAAGAGTTAACATTTAAGTGCTCTTTTATTTCCAAGAGGCCAGGCATAAGGAGAAAAGAGAATTGGGTTTCTTGAGGTTTCCATTATCTCAGTCAGAGTGGAAACTACAGTCCCCATTCTCCAGCCACCAAGAGAGAATAATAAAAAGCCCTAGTGAAATGTCTGACAATAGACCAGGCGCTTTCTTAATGAAGAGAGAGAGGAAATTAAACAGGCTCAGGTTCCGAGGCTGATACAATGATGTAGGAGGAATGAACTGGTCAGTTGACCTGTACAACTAGTCCTTGGGCAGTGAAAGAACTGATGTGAAGTAGGCTTCATGTGATTCATTTAGGTATTTGTTCAGCAAATATTCATTGAACATCTACTATATGCTAAGTGCCAAATGCTAATAATAGTGATTATTTGGCACTTCCTAGTTCCAGGCTCTACGTTAAGTGCATTATAGTTACTACCTCACCTTAATTCTCTGCAAAACTCTATGTGGTACGTATTACTATCCATATTTTACTTAGGAGAAAACTAAGGTCTATGGTGGAACAAAGTATTCAGACCCCAGTCTGTCCAACCCTTAATTACCATATTTTTCAGTTGCTTTCTAGCAGAGTTGTAAACAGAATTTTAAGGGGTTCATTAGAGCAATTTTACTGAAAACAAACGCTTGTCTCTGTGTGACAAGAATAGCTCTGATCCTAGTGTGTTACCTTCCTACCATCAGAAACTGATATATACAACTCAAATACCAAAATAATGTTCTCAAGGCCAAGACTGACGGAAGGAACCATCATTTTTATGGTTCTGATTCCATGTGATGAGTTACCATGCCTGGGTTAGAGTAATATTATGGCTATTCTGACTGACACTATGAGTGGGAATAGAGGTGCTAAGAGTCCAAGTGTACTTCTAGCCACCCAGCCCTCAAGTAAATGAAAAATAACCTGCTTTAAGTCCACTTTCATAATATTCAGGATGACACACTGGATATAAATTACCACTAGGGAGAGCAAAAAATGAATTCTGTGTTATAGCGCCTCCTCTTCCCTCTTTGCAGGAGTAAAATATTTAATTTCTCCACGTTGGTTCCTCTGTAACCACAAGACCATGGCTAACTGGAATAGTTACTGAATTCTTCTGGGTAAATGCATGTTTTTGGACCTGGTGGCTGTGGGCAGATATGACACTAAGGAACAAGTTATGTACCAGCATATAATCATCAAGGGCAGACCATTCTCATCAATGACATCTCTAAAGAAACCTATCCAGAAACCAGCTAGGTTTATAACATACTAAGAATCTACACTTCCCCCCCTTTCTTTTTTTTTTTTTAATTAATTTATTTTATTTTTGGCTGTGTTGGGTCTTCACTGCTGTGCGCGGGCTTTCTCTAGTTGTGGCGAGGAGGGGCTACTCTTCATTACGGTGCGCGGGCTTCTCATTGTGGTGGCTTCTCTTGTTGCAGAGCATGGGCTCTAGGCACACGGGATTCAGTAGTTGTGGCTCGCGGGTTCTACAGCACAGGCTCAGTAGTTGTGGCACTCGGGTTTCAGTAGTTGTGGTGCATGGGCTTAGTTTGCTCCACGGCAGGTGGGATCTTCCCAGACCAGGGATCAAACCCGTGTCCCCTGCACTGGCAGGTGGATTCTTAACCACTGTGCCACCAGGGAAGTCCCCCCCCTTTCTTAATGGGGAATCACCACTGTATTAGAAGGACATCTATAAAGATATGTAATTTTCAAGATCAGCTAGTAATTCAGTCTAGTCTCCATCAAACTTGAGCTAAAAATTTATTCCTATTGAAGCTGTCTAAGTATTTCAGCCTTCACAGAACAGAGAAGAGTCTGTTCAATACAGCTGCCCTATCTAGGACTTTTGGGAGCATTCTCACCTAGGATAGTTGGGCTATTCCTTTTTTGGCAGTTTGGAAAGAAAAGCTATGCTCTTCTATTTTATTCCATTCCTGACTTGGGAAAAAGGCTAAGGTAAACTTTACTCCTTAGGGCTATTCTTATTTAAATACCAACATAAAGCAAAATATATAAAAACCATAAGGAGGGATTCTGGCAGACCTCACAGAAAAAGATATGTGAAAGATCTCCCAGTAGTCACTATTCACCTAATCCCTCTGACTGTCCAGAATTATCCTTTCATAAGAAGGTAGTGATAATTGCTAAAAGTATGTCATATTAACTCAAGTATAATGTGATCCATAGAGATACTAGTGATTAAGAAGTGTTATACAGTTGCCTGCTTTTACAATGTAGCAGTATTATTTCCTTCTATCTTGAGACTGTTGGAGTAGGTTAAAAAAAAATCCTCTGTCTTCTAGATATTAATGTAGGGCAACCATCTTCTTTAACATGGGTATTTATTTGTCTATTAATAGTTGAGAAAAAGTCATCTAAGTTCAACAGTAAAAAGCAAGGTACTACCTCTCCTTTTTGTGGTATGAAATCAAGATACTGTTGGTCTGATTTGGCTAAGGTTTTTTAGACCAGGTAAGAACAAAGCCATGCAAACAAGCCTGTAGAACAGATGAGAAGCCTGAGATGAAAGTTACTGGAAGACAAAGATTTTACAATTCTCTTTCTTGAGTCTTTGGTGCAGTTAAATAAATGCAATGTCTGGCTGACTTAAATTAAGTAAAGCAGCTGAGACATATTCTAAGAGAGCAGATGCCTAATTCAGAATAAAATGAGCTAGTACTGGGAGTGAGGCACTTAGGATTCCTTTTCTAGCTGACAGTCTCCGTAATCCGAGGTGCTATCACATATTGGGAACAGAACCATTTACCTCACAAGGATGCTAACAATGAATGAAGACAAAACAAACTGCACTTTTTAGAAGAGAAGGGACTTTAAAGGCTTCTTTTTCCTACTTCTCTGTAAAAGCTGAAAACTTTAATTGAAGTTGAAAGTTTTTAGTCTCATATATAATCTGAAAACAAAAGTCTCTTAAGAAATGGAAGTTTTCCTTTACTTAGTGGTTTGCTTGGTACAAAAGCACCAAATGAAAGTGTGCAAAGGATTGTATTTTCAACCTCTCTAGAAACAGTTACAGAAATTTGTATTCAGAAGGGGGTGAGATGAGGAAGGAGGGAGGGAAGAGGTCTACAGAGATTTCAACCCATATGCACTTCCTCTGTGACTAACAATTCTGGACTTTTATTCCAAAAGCTCTGCATCAAGTCTATTAAGGAACTGGGCAAAACACAAGAGTCTGCCTGGACGACTCTGGGTAAAGGAGAGATCATGACGGTAATTTAGATACAGAGACAATCCTGAGGAAAGCCAAGTATATACCAGAGCAGCCTGCCCATTGACTTCTAAAGTGGATCTGACAGATGCTGCCAGGCTACAGCAATGGGATTCTTAATATATTCTTTTAGGAGCTGCCTGCTACACAATCCTCTTGTTCCCAGAAGGCAGATCTAATGGAGCTCAGCCATTACTTTGCTCAAATGCCACTGGCTTTGACATTTAAGCAAAGCTTCTGCAGACCTTCCTGCCTCCCAGACCTTGAGTTCATTCTGTTTACTTTAAATAGATGAGCAGCATTAAATTCAATACATTTGATTGGTTCTATTTCACTGCAAGGGGTTAGGAGACGCACGTGGTCAGAAGACTGAAATTACCTATTTCTACTTGGCATTATTGTGGGCAATGAGAAGATGACCTTGCAAAAAATGTAGGACCAGCTTCAGTCCCCAAATAGTAAATAAGTAGAAGGTCCTCAGAGACCAGCAAATCTGTGTCTTTCTTCTTTCTTAGTCCATCATGTGAGATGCCTTCACAATTCCCTGCCCAAATGCATCACTGAAAACAGCCCCTCCCTGCGGGTCTGCTTTTTAGTTGCACCGAACATTTCTGTTCACGGCCCTCTTAATGGTCACCACTGCAAAGTCCCACCCGGTCCACCACAATACTACAAGTTTCACTAGCTCAACTCTAGAAACTGCATTTCTGCAGTTGCGGATATGATATTCCCTCCTTCTCTGTGGTCTGTTTGTCCATCTGTTTTCCAACTCCAGTACCAGTTCATCTTGGCTTTGACTGATTACGGTGGGAGGAGATGCAGCTATCGACTTATGCTATGTGGGCGCAGGCACTGGCCACACAAGCATTTACTAGCTTCCCTGTACCTGATCATAGTATCATCCCCACCAGCTACTTTCCTCAGTCTCTTTGGACAGGTGGCTTTTAGAGGTAAATGCCCAACTCCAGTGATTGCCTTATTTGTGAACCCATCACTCTACTAAGAGTTCCTTTCCTGCCCTGCCTTCTTGGGGTCACATCTGTGTCTCTTCTCAATATCCACCTTCAACCAGAGAGGAGAAGACAATCCTTCTGAACCTCTGTGTTGTATTACCTATGGTAGAGATACTTCATTTTATCTCTCTTGAAAATCCTCACATTCAGGCCCACTAAATTTCACTGTTTTAGCAGCAGTTTCTAAATCCTTCCTGAACCACTCACCTTTATATTAGGCAGCCTTCCATATCCACCTACTCCAGAATACACTCCTAGAAGTATCCAACTTGCGCTGTCTTATAAAACTTTTCTAGGACTTGAAGAATTAATTGTATATGAAAGTTTGCTACCCTAATCTCATTTAATCTATAAAATGCTGAAGTCCTCTTAATTCCTCTGAACCTACTGTTTTCTCTTCTACTTTTGAAATTACCCAATAAAATAAAATAAGGTACATACTGTCTGGCATACGGTATGTTTTTAATAAATTTTAATCCTCTTATATTAACTCCATGACTGATCTATCCTCTCAAATGTAGGTTTTTTTCCTTAAAAAAAAACTTTCATATGTTATACCACTGAATTCCCTTCAAATTTTGCTGTAGTCAGTCCTCCATAAGAACACGGAGCTATCTGTCTCTTTTTTACATTTGAATGAGGATGCTTATCTCCCCAGATCATGGGAAACTGGTTAATTGTCTCAAATCTACATAGATATATTAGTGTTAATTTAATAAGGCACTTTTGAAAACCCACTATGAGCAGTGCTAGAAGTAGAGAGGGATAGCAGGAATTATATATGGGACATAGTGTCTGCCCTCCAGAAATTTACAATTCAATTACTAAAATAAAACATATATATGAACCTGCTGAGAAATAAGGCAAGGCAATAGTGCATAGCTGGTTCTTGTTACCAGTCTCTTCTTCATGTGATCCATCCCACACACTATTCTGTAGTCCCAAAACACTGTATTCTGAATGTCACTACATTCTCCCTGCTTAAAAACCTTCAGTAGCTCCTTACAGTCAGGATGAAGCGTGAACTTGGCCTGGCCTTCGGGCCTCTACAATGCAGAGTTAAACGTCTCCAACGTCATGTTCTATGGCTTCTGGACAAATGCAACTTCTGCTTCATACAAAGTCTCCTTGTCCCCTGAGCATACCATGTGCATTCCCTCTTTGTTTCTTTGCTTTCCCCTACCTGATTTTACCCTTCCTTTCCTCTTTTTTTAAAGAATCCACTTTCTACCTTCCAAGGTCCAGTTCAAGTTCATAGTCTAAGGCCTCTTCCATCAAGCATTCCCTGGCTATCTCAGTCCATGGAGCTCTCTCCCTCCTCTTTTTTTTTTTTTTTTGGCCTCAGGGCATGTGGGATTTTAGTTCCCCGACTATGGATCAAACCCATGGCTCGAATCCGTGGCCCCTGCAGTGGAAGTACAGTCTTACCCACTGGACCGCAAGGGAAGTCCCTCTCCCTCCTCTTAATTTCTGTAGTACACACAGTCTGCAGCATCCCTATTTGGCACTTAGCATATATTATCTTGCTATATGCCCATCTATCTATCTATCTATCTATATATCTGTGGCTACGTTATAGTCTTATATATCTTTATATTGTTTTACGGCCTTGGCATCTAGCACAAGGCTTTGCACAGAGTAGGAATCCTATAAATGTTTGTTAATGTGAATACTAAGGATGAATCAAGAGCACCTATTCCTAAGACAGGTTTCTAAGACCTCCTCCAGCATAGAAACACTTTAAATCCATCATGTTTGACACCTTTAACCCTTTTTTCTTCACAAATTAGCGTGAGTCGATCACCTAAATTCAGATTACACTTCCTTTCCAACCCTCAGGGTTCTCAGGTTCCAGAATAAAAAGCCCAGTACTCACAGTGAACTTTATTTGGATTTGTCTGTTTCCGACGGGACATGTTTCCCTGATCCAAGAGCTCTGGCTTTTCCCAGTTTCACGACTGGATGTTACTACCTCCTTGCAAGGTGCTGACCTACAAAAAAAAGGATAATGTTAGCACATGTCATTTTGCTCATAAATTATACACAATTAAAAGATGAGAGACTTTTTAAAATAGTTTTTGAGTATATATAGAACTCACCAGTTATAAATCATTGAACTTCTTAAAGAAAGAAAGAAATGAATAAATCTCTAGCACACTTTAAGGTCCCAAGAAGTTTCAGAGAGAATTCCAAAGGATTTAGAGAATTCCACTCTAAATCCAACTCTGGAATCCATAATACTGTTAAGTGTTCATGATGAAGCTCAGAGGGTAGAAAAGGAAGCAAAAAAACTCAGGCAACCAGCGTTAGAAGCACCATGGGCTCAAAGGGATAACCCTCATGAATTGTAAAAGGAAGCAAAGGAAGCTAAACAGGGTGGCAGCTCATATGTCACATGCCCTCTGGAAGTCAAGCCCTGCAATCTGCACCAATGAGAACCTCCAGATGTTTTTTTCAAGAAGTTATCTCTCCTAGAGGTGACGAAGGCACCACATCCCTGTGAGACAAGAAATATCTCAAAACTTCTGGACATCTGTAAATGAAACATGGGAAATAGAGCCTCTACCTAGGGATGCAGGCACAGTGCTAGGCACTGTGGATGACAGGGCACTAAAGCAAATCAGACTTCATGTTGAAGATGGGCTTTTACCAGAAGAGCCAGGTGCCATACACATTGTTGGGTACTAATTCAATACCTCAATGTGGAACATCAACCTGACCCTGCTCACATGCTCCCGAGTGGTGGTCAAAGTTAATAACTTTAGTGCCTCTTCTCAATCCAGCCTCTTGTAGCAAAGAGTGGGAAGAACAAAGAGAAAAGGTCCCCAAATGAGAAGTGCTGCAGAGACATGCACCTGCTTCCCTGAAATAGGAGAGAACAGATACTTAAGCCTAGAGGTTCCTGGTTAGTTATAAGAAAGGCTTTCCCAGCATTAAGTGTTGTTAGAGAGTCCGAAATGGATTAGTAGTGGGGAAGCTGTGAATTTTCTTTGAAAGACAGAGTGAATAAACAGACATAGATTAAAAGGAGATATTCTCTTTCCTACCAAAGATGAGAACATGGATCTGGTCACCCTCTAACTTTTCTTTCAGTTCCTGCCTTCTCAAATTGTACTCACACTAATAAGCAAATATAAAATTGTAGTTTATTGCCTTAAGAGGCATTATGAGAGGCTACTTACTACCATCTACACTTTGCACTCCAGTTAGTGAAGACTCACCTCCTGTATGCCAACTAACTCCTCTATGTAGCTAGAAAGGACCTCAGACCTGTAATCAGATCCTGCCTCCCCTTACCAAAAGAAGAAAGAAACCGCAAATGGCAAAGACAGGCCTCCACAGGAAGTGGCAAAGGAAGCAGCTTTCAGGCAGTCTTCTATCATATCTGCATATCAAACACAGTTCTTTTTCAGACCTTTAATTAAAAAAAAAAAAAAAACAAACTCCAAATGTATACAGTAAAAATCAATTTTAAGGTAGTATGTTGAGTGCTAATGCTAATGAAACGTGTTCTCTACGTTCTGTTTGTGTAGATCATTTCTTTCTAATCAAGTAGTTATTTTACAAATTGAAGCAGTGAATGAATATTACACTTTGGATCTTTTCCTATAAGTCTGTGGAATCACAAAGTGGAAAGCTGAATGAAATGCAGGTTGCCTATCATTTTTTTCTCTAAAATTTGCAGAGCTATAGCTCTCTATTGTATAAGGAAGAAAATGAAACCTTAACTAATCTTTAAATTTTCTTTCTATTATGATCAGAAATTGAAACTGTGAGATGAAGGTAATAAAGATCCTTCTGAATGAAGGCCAAATAATATGACACAGGCTCTGTTCAGATCATCTTGGTGAGGCAACAGCTCAATACTAAAGCTACAAGTCAGAAACAGAAATCAACATCTGGCATATTTAAAGCACCAGTGTCCACTGCATCTCACAATCCTCCTAGTGGCCAAATGGGGAACCAACCAGATGGTACCCAATGGGACTTCACACCTGAGGGATTAAGGGGAAAACATAAGCAAATACTCTTCCTCCCTCAAAAAAAGAAAGCCTGTGGGGTCGTGGACTCTTGAAATTAAGTAAGTTAATTAATTATGTAATTAATTAACAATAAAAAACTAGCACTAGCAGATAACATTTTTGACTGCACAACAAGATCTCAGAGGTTAAACAATTGTTTTATAGCAGTAAAAGCTAATAAAATCCATAGACACATTGCCGTAAAGTTCACTAACTCAGTTTTACTTTCAACACTGCCTCAGTTCCCAAGCCTGAATCTGAAACCGATACAAAAATGTAAATGGATAGCCTGAACATCACCATCTGGAAGAAAAACAGGATGGGAAGAAAGGTAACCGGTGAGATTCAGGTCTACAAGGGATTCTATTTAAAAAGGGAGGCAGTTTTGTCCATCTTTTGTTTTTTTCGGTACGTGGGCCTCTCACTGTTGTGGCCTCTACCGTCGCGGAGCACAGGCTCCGGACGCGCAGGCTCAGCGGCCATGGCTCACGTGTCTAGCCACTCCGCAGCACGTGGGATCTTCCCGGACCGGGGCACGAACCCGTGTCCACTGCATCGGCAGACGGACTCTCAACCACTGCGCCACCAGAGAAGCCCAGTTTTGTCCATCTTTAGAATGAGGTTAAGAATACTTGGGAGCGGGGCCAACGTCTCCCCTTAACACTGTTCCTGCTCTCCCACAGGTGTTAGGTTGCAGCTTCCAGGACACACCACAGACTTTAGCAAGAAAACACGGGTGAAATCCAAGCTTTAAGAAAAGAGGGTGCACTCCCACCTCCAGTTCTGGTGCAGTTCCCACGGAGCAAAGTAAACTCGCCTGAATCCCCGGTATCTGTATCTGCCAAAAAGGAGAGGACAAGAAAGCTGGTCACGTAGCCGCCTCACAGTTCACCCTGTTCCCTGGTGTATAACCAGCCGAGACGGTCCCTCTGGCTTCCTGAAGCATGACCACAGGTAGATTCCCGGGAATTATCAGACAAGAGCCAGAGGTCTTCCGAGGCGGCTCAAACCCTCAGACAATACAGTCTTCTCAGAAATCTAAATTTAGAAGCCCTGCGAGAAGGCGACTCGGGACTGACACCCGGGTCGGCGCCCCCACGCCCATCCTCCCCCTCCCCCAGCTCCAGCCCAGCCTGTCAGACGCCCGGGCCGTCCCGGCGCTGCCCGGCTGAGCCCGACCTGGGCCCACGCGGGGAGGGCGGCGACGCGGACGCCCCTCCCGTGCCCGAGACCTCCAGAGGGACGGAAAGTGGAACAGCCGCTGTGGGGAGCCAGCCCGGTCCGGCCTCGTCGCGGGAACCCGGGGCAGGGGGAGGGTCAGAGCCAAGGCGGCCCCCGCCCCCCAGGCCAGAGCGAGCCCCTGTTCCCCTCCCCATACACAGACTGACAAAAGGACCGACAGCCGGCGACCAAGGGAGGGGGCGAGGAGCCCCTGCATCCTCAGCCTGGTCCCGGAGGGAAAGAGTCGGGGGTCTTTTTACCCGGCGCCTCGGCGCTCCGCGGCGCTCCGGGTCCCTGGGCCCCGCCTCCGGACAGACGGACCCCCGGACAATGGGCCCTGGGCCGCAGCTCGGGCCGGCCGGGCCGGGGCTCTCCTGGACTGGGCCCCGGCTGGCAGAGGGCAGCTCCGGGCCGAGCTGGTGGCGGGGAGCCGAGGGGCGGCGCTGCAGACGGACAAAGCCAAAAGCAGACAGACAGACGGAGGGGGAAAAGATGGCGACGCGGGCGGCGGGGGCGCGCAGCTCGCGCACCCGCAGCGAGTGGGGCGCGTGCACGAGTCTCTCCTATCCCCCCCTCCCCCCTTCGCAAGCTTCGTCCCCCTCCCCGCTCCCCAGGCGCGCGCCCGGAGGCATGGGCGGGGCTTAAGTGGAGAGGGGTCCGGGGAGGCAGGACTTAAGGGAGCATCCAATCACAGACATTCGAGAGGGGCCTCGCCTCGGTTCTCGCGCCATGGAGACCACCGAGCCTCGCACCCTCCTAGGTCTTCTTCTGGTCCTGTCAACTCCTCAGCTCCCCTATGCTCTCCTGAACCTTTAAACTCTACCCTGACTGTCAGCTCTGATCCTGGCTTCCTACCCCACCTTCGAGTTCAGCCACAAAAACCCAAATCCCCCAACCACAGCTCCACCGCAGGCTCCCCCTCTCCTTAGCCCAACCTCTTCCCCTTCCCCCAACCCAAACCCTCTTCCCTTCATTTCCCCACATCTCACGGTTTCTTCGGTCCCCACGGCGTTTAATGTGACCGAGATCTAGGGGCCACGGACCTTTGTGGGAGGGGCTAAGTTCGGCTGTCAGAACCTCAGAGGAGAAAAATCTTTAGCTTCGTTTTAGACATTTAAGTCTCCAACATGATTCTCAACTAATAAAACAACAGTAGCTGTAGACCCTGGGGCATAGAATTAATTTAGAGAACGGTAACTTGTGGCACTGTTGCCACTTAAGGGGCATTTGGGGCAATTGAAAGTGGTTAGACTCACTTCCTAATAAAACACCTCCTTCCCCTCTCATTGTCCCTTTCTATTTCCTCACCGCTTTCCTTCCTTTCCTCTAATTCTCTCGTCTTGTAGAATGCCTAAGCCTGCCTTTGACATAGCTCACTTGGAGAAGTAGGGCATGCGGTGGAAAGATGGGATCTGACATTAGAAGATCCAGCTTTGAGTCTGCTGCTGACCAGCCTGGTTACTTTGGGCAAGTCACTTCCCTATTCTGAATCCCTGCTTCCTAAAAATGTAAAATGGTTAATAATGTAATAATTCCTGGTCTCTACTCTCATAGGGTTGTTGTGCTGATTAAGTAAAATGAATATATGAAAGAGTTATGTAAACATCCCTTATGATCACTGGCCCCACAAAGGTGGAGCTAATGAGGATGCTGATCATTGCTTATAAAACAAGTCTTGGTATTTGCATAAAGCGCTCTTGCAAAATGTCCTTTCCAGAAATCTCTAACGAGATGATATCATTGTCTGCATCTTATGTTTAATGTGAGAGGATCTTGGTCCTTCACAATTCTGTGGTAAATGGCTCATTCATTCATTCTTTGTGGCTGGGATATGAGGTAGGAATTATTCTTTTTTTAATAAATTTATTTTATTTATTTACTTTTGGCTGCATTGGGTCTTCATTGCTGTGCACGGGCTTTCTCTAGTTGTGGCGAGCGCGGGCTACTCTTTGTTGCAGTGCGCAGGCTTCTCACTGCTGTGGCTTCTCTTGTTGTCAAGCACGGGCTCTAGGCACACGGGCTTCAGTAGTTGTGGCTCGCGGGCTCTAGAGTGCAGGCTCAGTAGTTGTGGCGCACTGGCCTAGCCACTCCGTGGCATGTGGGATCCTCCCGGACCAGGTCTCTAACCCGTGTACCCTGCATTGGCAGGTGGATTCTCAACCACTGCACCACCAGGGAAGCCCAAGGTAGGAATTATTATTGTTTAACTTCAGTTAAGGAAACTTTTAAATTTCATTTAAAATTTTAATTCTTGGGTAGGTAGCCAGAAAATGGAATATTCTCAACCAATCAGAAGGTTTTTAGTCAGTGTAAGAATGCAAGCTGGAATAAGCACTGGCTTTTGTACTTAACAGTAATTCTTGATGAGTTTAGACTGAGGGATACAAAGATGGCTTTATTATGTCACTTTAAAGTTGATGTAGTTGACATTTTCAACATGACAATAGCTAGCAGGTAAAGTATTAGGAGAGAGCCTCCAGTGAAATTTCTTGGCTTCATCAAATAATAATGTGTAATACTGGGCGTCTTGTTTCATCTCCTTGAGCTGCAAATAAAATGGGATCATAATAATGCTATCCTTAAAACCTTCATGTGTCCTAGAAATGCCTCTGAGGTGTTGTGATTCAGGGTTATAGTCAAATAAGGCAAAAATCATTAAATAAGGAATTAGTTTATTTTTGCTCTCACCTAAACTTGTTCTGGAGCTACAAGACTTTTTCTTTAATCATGGATTTTTTTCAGCTTAATTTTTTATTTCTACTTTTCCGGTCTACTCATGGATTTATGCAATTATTTTGCCATTTTAAGTATCTTAACTTTCCCTTGAAATATCCTCTGGTTTATATTATATTATAACAGGTCTACCAAGACCCTGTTAGGGCTTTACATTACAACAGTATTGGTAGGGTAATTTAAAGAACTCCGCTTAAAAATTTATTATGATATAATTCACTTACCATGAAATTCACCCTTTTTTGTTTTTTTGGGTTTTTTTGCAGTACGTGGGCCTCTCACTGTTGTGGCCTCTCCCGTTGCGGAGCACAGGCTCCGGACGCGCAGGCTCAGCGGCCATGGCTCACGGGCCTAGCCGCTCCGTGGCATGTGGGATCTTGCCGGCCCGGGGCACGAATCCGTGTCCCCTGCATCGGCAGGCGGACTCTCAACCACTGCGCCACCAGGGAAGCCCATAAACTTTTGAGCTTATATTTAGAATCTAGAGTTATAAGTTTTCATTTCTTTGAATTCATTTAAGGAAAAATTACGTTTTCTAGGATGATTGCAATCATGATAAATGTCATGAAAAAAATCTGATTTGAGAACTCTCTTTTGATCTGTGAACCCATATCAGATCAAATCACAGTTTATAACTGTGATTTAATGCATTTTTCTTTTTATTTGTTGATAAATTCAATATACACAAATTGAAGGTAAAACAGGATGCAAATTATTATGGAAATATGGACATATGAAAATTATATCATGTCAAGTCTCAAGATCTGGGTTCAAGATCTGATCCTGGCATTTATTGCTGTTAATCTTGGATTGCTCACTTTACAGCTCTAAGCTTCACTTTCTTCCTGTAAAAACTAATAGACATTTCTGACCTACAGCTGCTTCACAGGAATGTTGTGAGCCTCAGACTGAGGTCATGTGCTTGTAGGTGCTGTAAATTGCAAAATGCCATGGAGATGTTTAATATTTGTATATAGTCCTAATTATTGATGTTAATAAGTTCTCTGAGGAGTCATTTCATAGGTGCTCTAAAAACTGCTCTTGATTTTTTTCTAGGCCTTAGGAAGATATCCAGAGAAGTTTCTATTTCGTTCTATAATTTCTAGCCTAAAAGCTTTCTGAGACTTTCCCCTTTCTAAATGTTAGTACTTTAAAAAAAAAAAAAAAAACGGCAAATTACTCAATGCCCATCATCTTTCCCTTCTCTCTCACA
This sequence comes from Neophocaena asiaeorientalis asiaeorientalis, assembly GCF_003031525.2. Lineage (NCBI taxonomy): Eukaryota > Metazoa > Chordata > Mammalia > Artiodactyla > Phocoenidae > Neophocaena > Neophocaena asiaeorientalis. The sequence goes on along the minus strand of NW_020185335.1, from coordinate 1,584,260 downwards.
CAATGTGTAATACTTTCTTCTATTGCCGGAGTCAGCAAACTTTTTCTGTAAAGGGTCCAATAGCAAATATTTGGCCCTTTACAAATAGGCTTTGTGGGCAATATAAGGGTTCTGTCACATGTTTTTCCCTTTTTTGGTTTTGTTTCTTTACAACCTGTTAACAATGTAAAAAAAAAATTCTTATCTGGAAGGGCTGTACAAAAACAGGCCTGACTAATTTTGTCCTACAGGCTTGTAAGACTCTTATGTTATTGGGTTTAAGTATTATATCAGGTTTTAGTTACAGCCACTAGTTATAATTGTGTACATAAAAAAGAGTTACTGGTTAGTTAACCAAAGAATGTTTTGTGTTAATTTTTATCCTAAGAGCAAAACAGGATTTTCAAGTGAAACAGTGTGAGTCAGTTTGTTTCTTTGGATTATGTTTAGCTTTGATTGAAACTGGTCTATTCAGCCAGGGATAGAGATAACTGTTTTGAATAATTGGCTGGTTGTGGTACAATTCACATTGATATGTTATCGGATCTAAATAACTAGATGGGACAGGACACAGGTGATGATTGCTGAATCCAAGAAACTACTGAGTTGGAAGCAATTTTTCTAAATGAATCATGTCATTTTTAGCAAGACATGGACTCAATGACACTTTTCTCTCATCTTTACTTTCATGGTTTGTTCAAGGGTGCAATAATGTCAAGGATTCCAAAAGTTATCTAAACACACTGTGTTACTGAGGGCATGGGGAAATAGAAACTCTCATACATTGGTGGTGGTGGTATAAAACAATACTTCCTCTTTGTAGGGTGATTTGGCAATATCTATCAGCATTAAAGATATACCTACCCCGTCACCAGTTCTTCTGCTTCTAGGAATTTATACCCAATCCGTACAATCCATATAGGCAAATATCTAGTCATTGCAGCATTGTTTATATAGGCAAAAAACTGGAAATAACCTAAATGCCATCAATAGAGCAGTACTTTAAAACTATGGTACACATATACACTGGAATATTATGCAGCTCTTTAAAAGAATGAGAATTATTGATAACTACTGATATGAAACAGTCTCCGAGATATGTATCTTAAAGCAAGTTATAGTACTAGACAAGTTACAGTATACAGTCAGCCTTCCATATTGGACAGTTCTACATCCATGCATTCAATCAACCTCGGATTGAAACCAGTGGGAAGGAAAATTCCAGAAAGTTCCAAAAAGCAAAAATTGAATTTTCTGCTCACTGGCAGCTATTTACACAGCATTTACGTTGTATTGGGATGATCTGAAGTATACTGGAGAATGTGCATAGGTTATACACAAAAACTACAGCATTTTATGCAAGGGACTTGAGATTTTGGTATCCTTGGGGGATCCTGGAACCAATCCCTTGCTAATACTGAGAGACAACTGTAGTATGTATAGTATGCTACTATATGTGTAAAAAAAAGACATTTATACATATAGTTATACATGCAGATAATATCACTGGAAGGATTTTGATAGCATTAAACATTGTCAGACACTGTTCTAAGAGTTTTTCATAATTAACACATTTAATTGTCCTAACAACTTTATTAAGGTAGGTGATATTATTCCCATTTTACAAATGAAGAAACTGAAGCACAGAGAGATTAAGTAACTTGCTCAAAGGCACGAGAATCTGGTAGCAATGGTTATTTTACTTCTAGAGCAAGGGACTGAAGGACTAAGGGTCTGAGGAAGGAGACTTAATTTTCATTGTACATCTTTTTCCGTTTTGTGTGTGTGTGTGTATGTGTGTGTGTTTTGCCATATTTATGCCTTACTTTAAAAATTATTTTTAAAAGTTTATCTGCACCATTAGGAAAATGAGCAGAAGACTATCATGAGCGCTATTTACAAGAGAGTCAATCTTATTAATTTTCAAAGATATGCAAATCGTACTAATTTTGAAAGATATACAAATTAAAATAACTGCTTAGTTTCAAAAGGATTAGAAAGGTTGATAATGCCTGCAGTTGGGGAGTATGAGGAGCTGGACACTAGGAGGATAAAGTCATAGAACCTTCTGGGAGAGAAGTCTGGTGATTGGTTTTGCTAGTTTGCATGTGCTGCCATAACAAAGTCTGCAAATAAAGTCACATTCTGAGACACTGAGGGTTAGAACTTCAACGCATGTATCTGTGGGGTACAATTCAACCCATAAATAACATGGGTATCAAAATTTCATACATGCATACTCCCTAAACTTGCAATACCACTTGTGGGAATCTGTCCTTAAGAAATAATCTGAAAATATGCACAGATATTCTTAGAAGGATATTCACAATGGCATATTACAGAATATATTGGGATCTACCTAAATATCAATAAAAGATTGGCTAAATAATGATATAACTTCTTCCATTGTTAAAGATAATGTGGATCTATATGTATTGACATAAAAAGATATGCAGAATATATAAAGTATAAAAAGCAGGTTTACTGAACAGAGTGTATATTATCCTATTTGTGTTAAATTTTAAATAAATAAAATTTTGGAATAATATATTCTAAAAATTAATAATGGCATGGGGAGTGTTACACAGGCTTTTCTTTCATTATACTCTACATATATATATACTCAAATTAGTAAAAACAATAAACATTTTTCTCTCCTCAAAAAACAAAAAGAAGGTATTGAACTCAGTCCCTTTTATTTTGCTTTTAAACTCAATGCAGAACAGAATCAGAATATACTTAACTGCTGGGATCTTGGCTTAGTCTGGTAGTTTCTGGGGGAAACCTACCACTTCCCATTGAGATATATAATAGCCTAGTATGCACACACACACTTTTTGTTTTCCGAACTATATGAAAGTAAGTTGCAGACACCATGATCCTTCAGTTCTACACAGTTCAGCATGCATCTTCTAAGAATAAGGGCATTCTCCTACTCAACTATGTTATTACACCAATGAAAATTAACAATAATTCCACAGTATCTAATATCTAGTACATATTCAAATTTCCCAAGTTGTTCCCCCAAATATCTATCTTTTCTAATCAGGATCCAATTGAATTTCATTTGGTTATTATATCTCTTAAGTCTTTTTAAATGTAGAGCCAGTTTTCTTGCAGAAGATTCCACATTTTGCATTTAATTATTAGTATATATACTGTTTATTTAATTCTCCCCCACAACATAGACTTAATTTGAAAATTTTTACTGTGAACATTTTTTTATTGTGGTAAAATACACATAATATAAAAGCTACCATTTTAATACTTTTTAGTTGTACAGTTCAGTGGCATTAAGTACAGTCACATTGTTGTGTAACCATCATCACCACCCATCACCAGAGCATTTTCCATCTTCCCAAACTGAAATTCTGTACCCATTAAACAATAACTCCCCACTCTCCCTTCCCCCAGCCCCCCTGGCAACCACCATTCTACTTTCTCTCTCTGAATTCGACCTCTAAGTATCTCATAGAACTGGAATCCTGCAGTACATGTGTTTTGGTGACTGGTTTATTTCACTTACCATAATGTCTTCAATATTCATCCACATTGTAGCATGTGTCAGAATTTCCTTCATTTTATTACTACCTTTTAAAATTTTTATTTTATTTATTTTTGGCTGCATTGGGTCTTCGTTGCTGCACGTGGGTTTTCTCTAGTTGTGGTGAGTGGGGGCTACTCTTCATTGTGGTGCACAGGCTTCTCATTGTGGTGGCTTCTCTTTTTGCAGAGTGCAGGCTCTAGGCCTGCGGGTTTCAGTTGTGGCATGTGGGCTCAGTAGTTGTGTCTCACAGGCTCTAGAGTGCAGGCTCAGTAGTTGTAGCATATGGGCTTAGTTGCTCTGCGACATATGGGATCTTCCCGGATCAGGGTTCGAACCCTGGGAAAACTGGACAGCTACATGTAAAAGAATGAAATTAGAAAATTCTCTAACACCATACACAAAAATATGAGGTATCCACCATACAATAAATGAGGTATCACCTCATACCTGTCAGATTAAAGAGGGACTTCTCTGGTGGTCCAGAGGTGGGGAGTCTGCCTTCCAATGCAGGGGACGCAGGTTCAAACCCTGGTTGGGGAACTAGGACCCCACATGTTGCGAGGCAACTAAGCCCGCACGCCACAACTACTGAGCTTTCACACCTCAATGAGACAGCCCACGTGTCAGAAACTACAGAGCCCACGTGCTCTGGAGCTCGCGTGCCACAACTAGAGAGAGAAAACCCGCATTCCACAACTAGAGAGAAGCCCATGCACTGCAACAAAGAGCCCACATGCCACAACTAAGACCTGATGCAGCCAAATAAATAAATGAAAACACAAACAAAATGGATTAAAGAGCTAAATATAAGACCAGATACTATAAAACTCCTAGAGGACAACATAGGCAGAACATACATATTTGACATAAATCGCAGCAATATTTTCTTAGATCAGTCTCCCAAGGCAAAAGAAATAAAAGCCAAAAGAAATAAATGGGACCTAATTAAACTTAAAACCTTTTGCATAGCAAAGGAAACCATCAACAAAACAAAAAGACAACCTATGGAATGGGAGAAAATACTTGCAAATGATGCGACCGGCAAGAGGTTAATATCCAAAACATACCAACAGCTCACACAACTCAATAAAATAAATAAATAAATAATATAAAGAAACCCAAAAAACAACCCAATCAAAACATGGGCAGAAGACTTGAATAGTCATTTTTCTAAAGAAGACAAACAGATGGCTAACAGGCACATGAAAAAATGCTTAACATCGCTAATTATCAGAGAAATGCAAATCAATGAGGTATCACCTCATACCTGTCAGAATGGCTATCATCAAAAAGTCTACAAACAATAAATGTCGGACAGGATGTGGGGAAAAGGGAACCCTCCTGCACTGTTGGTGGGAAGGTAAACTGGTGCAGCCACTATGGAAAACACTGTGAAGCTTCCTTAAAAAACTAAAAATAGAACTACCATATAATCCAGCAATCACACTTCTGGATATATATCCAGAGAAAATGAAACACTAATTCGAAAAGATACATGCACCCCAATGTTCACAGCAGTACTATTTACAATAGCCAAGACATGGAAGCAACCGAAGTGCCAATCAACAGACAACTGGATTAAGAAAATGTGAGGACTTCCCTGGTGGTCCAGTGGTTAAGACTCTGTGCTGCTGGGGACTTCCATGGTGGTCCAGTGGTTAGGAATCTGCCTTCCAATGCAGGGGATGTGGATTCGATCTCTGGTCGGTGAACTGGGATCCCACATGCCGCAACTACTGAGCACACGAGCCACAACTAGAGAGAGAAGCCTGTGTGCCTCAACGAAAATCCCGCACGGTGCAACTAAGACCTGACGCAGCCAAAAAAAAAAAAAAAAAGACTCCGGTTCAGAAACAGACTCACAGATGTAGAAAACAAACTTATGGTTACCAAAGGGGAGAGGGACGGGGTGGGGCAGGGGGTGGGACAAATTAGAGATATGGGATTAACAGATACAAACTACTAGCACAGGGAATTATACCCAATATCTTGTAATAACCTATAATGGAATATTACGTGCAAAAAAACACCTGAATTGCTATGTTGTACACCGAAAACTAACACAATATTCACACACACACACACACACACACACACACACACACGAATATCATTCAGCTATAAAAAGATGAAATATTGCAGCAATGTGGATGGACCTGGAGAGTATTATGCTTAGTGAAATAAGTCAGACAGAGAAAAACAAATACCATATGATATCACTTATAAGTGGAATATAAAAAATAATACAAATGAATGTATATACAAATCAGAAACAGACTCACAGATGTAGAAAACAAACTTATGGTTACCAAAGGGGAGAGGGACGGGGTGGGGCAGGGGGTGGGACAAATTAGAGATATGGGATTAACAGATACAAACTACTAGCACAGGGAATTATACCCAATATCTTGTAATAACCTATAATGGAATATTACGTGCAAAAAAACACCTGAATTGCTATGTTGTACACCGAAAACTAACACAATATTGTAAATCAACTATACTCAATTTAAAAAAAAAAAAGAAAAAATTTCCTTTTTAACTAACTGGTTATGCTGAAATAAAGTCAGTAGAGGTAAAATATGTATATATAGAGAGAAGATAGTAAAATAATAACTGTCATCCAATTAAATAATTATCAAAAATTTTGCCCCTACCTACACTATGCATTTAAAAATTTTTTTATTTATTTTTGACTGCGTTGGGTCTTTTTGCTGTGTGTGGGCTTTCTCTAGTTGTGGCGAGCGGGGGCTACTCTTCGTCCCTCCCTGTATGCATTTCTTAAACAATTTAAAAAGGATCTCTTCTCAGGCCTCCCTGGTGGCGCAGTGGTTAAGAATCCGCCTGCTAACGCAGGGGACACGGGTTGCAGCCCTGGTCCGGGAAGAGCCCGCATGCCACGGAGCAACTAAGCCCGTGCGCCACAGTTACTGAGCCTGCGCTCTAGAGCCCGTGAGCCACAACTACTGAAGCCCATGTGCTAAAAGCCCGTGCTCCGCAACAAGAGAAGCCACAGCAACGAGAAGCCCAGGCACCACATCGAAAAGTAGCCCCCCCCCCCGCCCCATATGCCACAACTAGAGAAAGCCTGTGTGCTGCAACGAAGACCCAACGCAGCCAAAAATAAATAAATAAATTTACATATATATAAAAAGGACCTATTCTTACAAAATCTCAATGCTATTTTCATGCTTAAGAAAGTAACAATGCTTTGGTTAGTTGGTACCATATAATACCTGGCGCATCATCTAATTGTCCCAATTGTCTAAAATAATATCTTTATAAAAGACTATAGGCGGACTTCCCTTGCGGTCCAGTGGTTAAGACTCCGAGCTCCCAAAGCAGGGGACACGGGTTTCTTCCCTGGTGGGGGAACTAAGATCCCGCTTGTCGCTAGGTGCGGCCAAAAAAAAAAAAAAAAAAAGACTATAAATTGGTTTGAATCACTATCTAAACAAGGTCCACACAGGTAACATTTGGTTGTTGTGTTTCTAAGGCTCTTTAAATTCGAGCAATTTGCTCTTTTTTTTTAAAGATGCTATTACTTTATTGCAAAATGGACTCAATTCATATATGCACACATTTACCAAAAAAAAAATCCACCACATATTAAATGAAAAAAGCACAGTGTATTTTGAGGTTCTGAAAGCTGGTTTTAATTTAGAAATACTGAAAGTGGTTATACAGACACGTTATTTCTAAACCCATATGACCCTCTTATGGATACACGTAGCTCCATCCTTGTCGTATGACCGCATCACAATTTAGCAAACCACAATTTTGGTCTTGGTAGATGCAGCCTGTACAGCAGGGGGCAGGATTACCTCCTTCCGGAAGCCAAAGCTCAGGAATCCCCTTCCAACGTTAAGCAGAGAGAATGGTTTTCAAGTTGAACACAAGGATAACTAAATGAAAAAGTTTCCTCTCAATCCAGAGATAAAGTAAATTCCCAGAGAATGTGGTGCTGAGGAAACATCTTAAATAAGAAATACTGTAGATATTCTGATTGCAAGAGC
>NW_020185335.1:1503587-1576103 GCF_003031525.2 Neophocaena asiaeorientalis asiaeorientalis | reverse complement strand
GGCAGCAGGCGGGGCTTCCCTGGTGGCGAAGTGGTTGAGGGTCTGCCTGCCAATGCAGGGGACGCGGGTTCGTGCCCCGGCCCGGAAGGATCCTGTATGCCACGGAGCGGCTGGGCCCGTGAGCCATGGCCGCTGGGCCTGCTTGTCCGCAACGGGAGAGGCCACAACAGTGAGAGGCCCGCGTACCGAGGAAAAAAAAAAACAGCGGGTCAGGAGTAGTATTAAGAGTGCTTAGGAGAGAGGGTGGGTGGCCTGAGGGAGGAGTGCTTAGAGTCAGATAAAGAGCTGTGTGCTGCCAGAGAAGGGTGGAATCCTGCTCAGCAGGTCATTTCATGAAAGGAAACGCAGGAGGAATGCCTCCACGGCGAGTGGAGTCGAGCGAAGACGAGAGCAAATCTCAGAGACTAACTCAGGGAGTTTGGGAGGCGGTACTGGAGCCGGTTTTTCCATATACTGGAACAACGCTAAACATGGGCGCGGACTCGGAAAACAAGCATCCTCCGCCAGCCTACCTGCGGCCGGGGAAACACCAGCGAAATACAACGAGCGCCCCAGCAGGTGACTCTGAAGACGTCACGTGCATTCCGCCGCCGTCCGTGCCTCCGCCGCTGGAAGTAGTCCCCGGCTGCGCCAGCTCCGAAGGGAGCTGGGCGGTGGAGCCCGGACGCCCTCGGGGCGTGAGTCCCGAGCGGAGGGCGCGCAGCCAATCCCTGAGAAGAGGGCGTGGCTAGCTCGGCCCCGAGGATCCCTCCGCCCGTGCTCACTGTGCTGAGTACTTGTTAGCCGCCATTTTGGATGCTGAGCCTTCTTCCCCAAGTCTGTCTCTTCCGTTTTCAGGTCCGGATTTGGTCAGGTGAGTGTGGCTTCTTCAGCGCCAAGGATCTTTGTTTTCCCCCTCACACTGCGCTCCGGATTTAGAAGTCCCTAGCCCAGGATTCAGAGGACCTTGAGGTGGCAGGTGAGGAGAAAGAGAAGGATCCTGGATGTGAGGGTCGGGCTGGAGGTCGGGCCGGAAGGGCTGTGGCGCGGAAGGCCGCCCAAGGCCGGGCCCGGGGGCGTGGCAGGGCCGCAGGCAACTTGGACACCGTTGGTCCCGAATACTTGACGCCGCCAAACTTTGTTGTCCTCTCTGCACAGAGGCGTTACTTCCCCGGGGCGGAAACGCCGCGGCCTGGGCTTCGGCACCCGTCAGGGACAGGGCCGGGCTGGCGCTCTCGGGGACTCCCTTACCCGGTCCCTTTTGGCCCAGGGAGACTTCGGTAAGGTTGTGTCCCCGGTGCCTGCGGGAGTCTGTTCGCTTCCGAGCCCGGCAGCCTCCCCCCGGGCGGGGCGGCCTCCTGGGAAGGTACCTGGGGGCCCCGGAAGAAACTGCGTTTTTCTTTAGCGGAAGCAAAAAGCGATCTTTGGCCCCCTTTCGCAGACCCCTGCCTGTCTGATGAGCAATCTAGTGAGGAGCCTTGTAGCCCTGTCCTTGCCCCCTTCCTCTTTCTGTTCTCATCGCGCCTCTTCCGCGGTGCTGGAGGTGAGAGGACTTGAAACTCGACCTGCATAGTTTTACCGGGATCGGGACCGAAGAGTGTACGGTTTAATGATTAGGTAATAGGAGAGGCAGCGACTTCCACTCTCTGAAGTAGTAAGATTGAAATTAAGAGCTGGTCATAGTTTTTCTATTATGCTTGCGTATTCATTATTTTTTATTACGAACATTGCAAACAGGCAAAGGTAAAGACTGTAATGAATTCCCTCCTAATCCAGCTTCAACAACGATCAGTTCATGTCCAATCTTGTTTCGTTTATACCCCCGTTGTGTATTTATTTAATAAAGTAATAGTTGATATATATATGTTTCCTCCCCCTCCCCCCTCCCCCCCTTTGACTCCTTTACCTACGGAGAAATTTCCACGGGAAATTTTGTTTTTACAGCTTCCTCAGAACCTCATCTTCTGGGATAGGAGGACTTAGTAATATCCTTTTATTAGAGGATAAAAGATTGTTTTGAAACCTCAATGTTAGTATTACATTTTAAAGCCACCCAGTTTCTCAAGTTTTCTCATTTTTAAAGTAGTGTTATTCTGTCCAAATTGTTTTCTTTCTTCCTCTGCTCCTGTGCCTCTGGCTTCTCAATGATAGGAGCGCCAGAATCCCCAACTCTAGTCTACTTATTTAAGCTCTCATTCCTTTAAAATCCGAATCAATTCCCAATGATGTGTAGTTTCTTTTGATTTAAAAATAAAACTAGAAAAGAGTGTAGTCTAATGAAGTAATTTAAAATACAGGAAAAGTAGTATGCACATGAATACTAACTTCAGCATTATTTTATATAGCAAATATAAAAAGGTTGAGGAATTAAGTAAAAATGATTACTCAGTGTGGCATTAGGCAGCCATTTAAAATAAGGTTTTATAGGCTGTAGCAGATATGCTGTTAAGTGATATAAGGATTCACTAGTGATCAGAGTCCATCATTAACAACTTTGTAAAAATATGCCTTAAGAGAAACTGTTGGTAAAAGTATACCCAAAGAATTTTTTTTTTTTTTTTTTTTTTTGCGGTACGCGGGCCTCTCACTGCTGTGGCCTCTCCCGTTGCGGAGCGCAGGCTCCGGACGCGCAGGCTCAGCGCCCATGGCTCACGGGCCCAGCCGCTCCGTGGCATGTGGGATCTTCCTGGACTGGGGCAGGAACCCGTGTCCCCTGCATCGGCAGGCGGACTCTCAACCACTGCACCACCAGGGAAGCCGTACCCAAAGAATTTTTTGTAATTTTTTTAATGTTACTTTTATTGAGAAACGAGATAAAGATCCTTTTATAATGCCTACACATTTCAGTATTTATAGCTCCTTCCAGAAAATCTTGATGGTCTCTGAATTCTGAAGCCTGTACTTTTGTTGTGAGTTATACATGATGCTAATGGTTTTGTGGTTCTTCATTTTATTAAATTTTCAATCTTGATTAGTTTGGTCACTGGAGATTTGATTATAGTGTGAAAATACAGTAAACTTGGCATTCTGTAAATGAAATGGTTTTAAGAATTGGGCTATATTATCTTGGAAATGCTTTCTAGCTTGCTTGTACTTTTATGTCACATCTTCATGTCTGCAATACCTAAATCATACCTAAATCTGTTTACATCACTTATTTTATAAGAAAGAAGCATTCAGGATAAATAAAATAATACATTTCAAATACAGAAGTTTTCCTGTGTACTACAAAATATCATTCTATCCACTATTGACTCTGTTGCCTCCCTTCCCAGCTTGGTGATTTTGGAGCTACAAGACTCTAAAGTTGGTTTCTTAGGACATGAGGGTCTGTTTTGCTATTTCTAGCTAAGTTTTCAGGATTACTGCCTCTAGGCAGCTTCACTAATTTGGCTAGCTGGTCTGAGCTGCAGCAGTCTTTCCCTTCTCCCCCCAAGTAAAATGAGGAATGAGCCAGTCCATGGTTTTACATTTTCCCTTATTCAGGATGGAGAGATTATCCAGTTTTAAAAGGCTCCTGGAGCTGAGTAATAAAAGAGGGACTAGATCAGTTTGTTGTTCCAATGTTAAGGTCTGGGGTAAAGTGAGGGATCGGAAAGAGCCAAGAAGGGAACATGAGGTTGCTGCCCAGTGTGTGACATAATGGTGTTACACTAATAAAAACAGTAGTTAGAATACTGAGAAGTAGATTTGCAGTCACTAGTTCATAATCCTTTTATAAGGTTTATGTTATAGTTGTTTATGTATCTTATAGTTGTTTTTGTGTCACTTGTCCCCATTAGATTGTGAACTCCTTGAAACACCAGGGTCACATCTTACTTAAATGTCTCTTGTCTCTGTTGGCTTAGCACAGTACTTGATAGAATAGCACTCAACACATGTTTGGTGAGTGGATGAGTGACAGTAAAAATGTTGAGGCACAAAATGATCTCAGAATAACCTCTAAATCAGAAGAGAATTTTAAATTAGGTATTGGACAATATTAGTATGTGGTAATGTATATATATTTGTTTTATGTGTGTAAATGTTTGTATATGTATAAAACAGTAACTGTTTACCAGAACAGTTTATTAACTTTTAGGTTTATTCCTAAAATTAATATTCCTAATCTTGTAAGATACAAAGTTTATGGTAGTTAGCTTTGGAAACACAGGTTCAAATCCTGAAATGTGGGAATTCCCTGGAGGTCCAGTGGTTAGGACTTGGCACTTTCACTGCTGGGGCCCAGGTTCAGTCCCTGGTCGGGGAACTAAGATCCCTGCAAGCTGTGCTGCAGCCCCCCCCCACCAAAATCCTGAAATGGTAATTAAATTGATCTTTTGTATTAGATAAGTTTTGGGTCTGATGATTTTTAAAATATATTGGTAATTATTTAGGACCTGTGCCCCCTGCATTGGAAGCATGGAGTCTTAACCACTGGGCAACCAGGGAAGTCCAGGAATCTAATTTCTGAAAGTTGAAAATCCTTAGAACTCAAGTTGACAAAGTGTTTTGGCAAATTATTTTCCTTTCCTTAAATCTAAAACAAAACTAGATTCTGTAAGTTTGTGAAATTCAAAAATCAGTGTTATTATTTCATTAATTTTTATTATTTATTTTTGGCTGCATTGGGTCTCCACTGCCGCACAGGGGCTTCTCACTGCGATGGCCTCCCCCGCTGTGGAGCACGGGCTCCAGGCGCGCAGGCCTCAAGCCGTGGCTTGCGGGCCCAGCTGCTCCGCGGCATGCAGGATCCTCCCGGACCAGGGGTCGAACCCGTGTCCCCCGCATTGGCAGGCGAGCTCCCAACCACTGCGTCACCAGAGAAGCCCCTAAAAATCAATGTTATTTTTAGTTAAATTTCCACTAATTAACATGATGAATGAGTGACAGCTTTGTACTAAGTACTGTAAGGCAGCGTGAGAATAACAGTGGAACCTCAGAAATAGTGTTTGCCTTCAAGAAGAGCTATACTGATGATATACAGTTGAAATCCTCCAATGAGGTCAAAACAGTTAATCAAAAAAGTTAAAGCAGGGGAAAAAAGATACAAAGCATACCTTTAACGTTTTATTTTAACCTAAGACACATACAAAATTCCATTTAATAATGGAGTGTAACCTTTAAAAATGGTGAATCACTGTATTGTATATCTGTAACATATAATATTGTGTACATCAACTATTCAGTTTTTAAATTTTATTTATCAGCTGATCTTTAGATTATTAGACCTTTTCTTTGAGTATCGGTTTTTTTTTTTTTTTTTTTTTAATTTCTGGCTGCATTGGGTCTTTGTTGCTGCGTTGGGGCCTTCTCTAGTTAGCGGTGAGCGGGGGCCACTCCTCGTTGCGGTGTGCGGGCTTCTCATTGCGGTGGCTTCTCTTGTTGCGGAGCACCGGCTCTAGGCGTGCAGGCTTCAGTAGTTGTAGCGTGCAAGCTCAGTAGTTGTGGCTCGCTGGCTCTAGAGCGCAGGCTCAGTAGTTGTGGTGCACAGGCCCAGTTGCTCCGCAGCATGTGGGATCTTCCTGGACCAGGGCTCGAACCCGTGTCTACTGCATTGGCAGGCGGATTCTTAACCTCTGTGTCACCAGAAAAGCCCAGAGTATGGGTCTGTTGACTAGAGTTTATTTTATTTTACTTTATTTTATTTGTTTATTTTTTGGCCGCGCCTCTTGGCTTGCGGGATCTCAGTTCCCCAACCAGGCATCGAACCTGGGCCACAGCAGTGAAAGTCCGGAATCCTAACCTCTGGGCCACCAGGGAACTCCCTAGAGTTTATTTTAACAAACGTTTATATGGTGCTTATTGTGTACATATGTTCTAGGCGCTGTTCTAAATGCCACAATTTTTTTTTCTTTTTTGGCCGTACCGCAAGGCTTGCGGGATATTAGTTCCCCAACCAGGGATTGATCCCAGGCTCTCGCCAGTGAAAGCACAGAGTCCTAACCACTGGACAACCAGAGAATTCCCTAAACTCCACAGATTTTCATTTAATCCTCATACCAGCCTTTTGAGGTGTGAGGGTTCATGTAAATATTTGTGCTAATTTTCCTTAAATGTTTAACAGAGAAGCTACCTGGGCCTGGATTTTCTTCTGGAATGGTTCCTAATTTTATATTCAATTTTTGTAATGTTTAGGGGCAATTACATTTTCGACTTCTTTGTGTCAGTTTTTGTTTTTGTTTTTTAAATTGAAGTATAGTTGATTTACAGTGTTGTGTTAGCTTTGGGTGTACAGCAAAGTGATTAAGTTATACATGTATATCTCTTCTTTTTCAGATTCTTTTCCGTTATAGGTTATTATTACAAGATGTTGAATATAGTTTCACTTTGTGTCAATTTTGGTAAATTGCGTTTCTAACAGATTTGTTCGTTTTGTCTCATGGTTGAATTTATAGGTGTAGATTAGTAATAATGTCCCCTTCTAATGTTTGTAGGATCTGTAATGATATCTGTATCTTTCCGTCCTGATACTGGTAATTTGTGTCTCCTCTCTCTGTCTCTCTCTCTTCCTCCCCTCTCTCCCTCCTTCCTCTTTTCAAAAGAACCTGCATTTGGTTTCATTGATTTTCCTCTTTTCTGTTTCATTGGTTTTTGCCTTGTTTTTATTGTTTCCTTCTGCTTGCTTTGGGTTAATTTTGCTCTTTTTATTGTTACTTGTGGTGGAAGCTTAGATTACTAATTTGAGACCTACCTTCTTTTTTAAAATAAAAATTTATTTATTTATTTATTTTTGGCTGCGTTGGGTCTTTGTCGCTGCGCTCAGACTTGCTCCAGTTGCGGTGAGCAGGGGCTACTCTTCGTTGCCGTGCGCGGGCTTCTCATTGTGGTGGCTTCTCTTGTTGCGGAGCACGGGCTCTAGGTGTGCAGGCTTCAGTAGTCGTGGCACGTGGGCTCTAGAGTGCAGGCTCAGTAGTTGCTCCGCGGCATGTGGGATCTTCCTGGACCAGGGCTCGAACCCATGTCCCTTGCATTGGCAGGCGAATTCTTAATACTGCACCACCAGGAAAGTCCCGAGACTTTTCTTCTTTCCTAATGTAAGCATTTAGAGTTGTAAATTTTGCCCTAAGCACTGTTTTAGCTTCATCCACAAATTTTGGTGTTATATTTTAATTTTCATTTTCTTACAGTTTAAACCTTTAAAAATAATTTCCACTTGAAACTCCCTCTTTAACATGGATTATTTAGAAGTAATGGTGTTTAATTTCCAAGTGTTTGGAGATTTTCTGTTATCTTTCTTGTTACTGATTTCTGGTTAATTTCCATTGCAGTTAAAGAACATACTTGGGGTGACTTAAGTTCTGTTTAATTTGTTAAGGTTTGTTTTGTACTTCAGGATACGGTCTATATTCATGAATGTTCCCTGTGCTTTGCTGTGTTGAGTGGAGTGTTCTATGTAAACATCAGTAAGATACAGTTGGTGTTCAGTTCTTGTATATCCTGATATTCTGTCTACTAGTTGATGAATTACAGAGGGAAGTACAGTTGAAGTCTCCAACTACAATTAGGGATTTGTTTCTTTGTCCTGTCCTGTCTTTTCTTCTTGTATTTTGAAGCTCTGTTGTTCCCTGAATTCACTATTAGTATTGCTACATTTTCTTGGTGAAATCACCCTTTAATGATTATATAATATTCCTTTGTATCCCTGGTTTTCCTTGCTGAAGTCTACTTTAACACTTCAGCCCCTTCAGCTTTTTTTTTTTAAGTTGAGATATAATTGATCTATAACATTTTATTAATTTCAGGTGTACAACATGATTTGATATTTGTATGTATTGGGAAATGATCACAACAGTAAGTCTAGTTAACATCTGTCACCATACAGAGTTACAATTCTTTCTCTTTTGATGAGAACTTTCAAGATTTATTCTCTTGGGAGTTCCCTTGCAGTCCAGTGATTAAGACTCCAAGCTTCCACTGCAGGAAGCGTGGGTTCATTCCCTGGTCAGGGAACTAAGATCCCACTTCCCACATGCCATGCAGCACAGCCAGAAAATTAAAAAATAAAAAAGATTTATTCTTTTAGCAACTTTCGAATACACAGTACAGTATTAACCACAGTCACTACACCACATTGTACGTTACATCCCATGACTCATTTATTTTATAACTGGAAGTTTGTAACGAAATGGGTAGAGGGGGTCGAAAGGTACAACTTCCAGCTTTCTTTTGATTAGTGTTTGCGTGATCTAGTTTTTTTCATCCTTTACTTTTAACCTACGTACATTATTGTATTGACGTAGTTTTTTCTTGGCAGTATATAGTTGGATCATTTTTTGAACCATTCTAAAAAGTCTAGTTAACATCTGTCACCATACATAGTTACAATTCTCTGTGTTTTGTGTTTAGATCATTTCTTTTTAATTATGTAATTATTAGTATATTTGACTTTAGTTCTACCATTTTATTATTTGTTTTGTTTTTCATTTCTGTTTCTGCTTTCCTGCTTTCTCTTGGGTTATTTGAACACTTTAGTATCAAATTTAAAATCTGTCGAGTTTTTTAGTCTAGTTTTTGATATAGTATGTTTTACTGGTCATTCTAGGGATTACAGTGGATGTACTTAACTTTTCACAATTTACTTAGAATCAGTATTTTATCACTTATTGTGGAATATAGAAACATATAGGTCCCTTTGCCCTGCCCCCCTTAATACTATTATGTTGTGGTTATCTTATGTATTACATTTACATACATTGAAAAAAAACCCATCAGACAATGTTATTA
The DNA here is from genome assembly GCF_003031525.2 of Neophocaena asiaeorientalis asiaeorientalis. NCBI lineage: Eukaryota > Metazoa > Chordata > Mammalia > Artiodactyla > Phocoenidae > Neophocaena > Neophocaena asiaeorientalis. Next base: position 1,567,418 of record NW_020185335.1, on the reverse strand, counting down.
GTTTTGCTTTTAACTGTCAAATACAAATTTTTTTATTTTGGCCATGCCACTTGGCATGCAGGATCCCCAACCAGGGATTGAACCAACGCCCCCTGCAGTGGAAGCGCAGAATCCCAACCGCTGGACCGCCAGGGAAGTGTCCCTCAAATACGTTTTAAGAGACTCAAGAGAAGAACCATCTATTACATTTACCCAGATATTTGCCATTTCTGTAATATAAGATATAAATACTTGCCATTTCTTCCTCTTTTTAGTTTTCCAAGTTTTCTTATTAATTTTCCCTTATCTGAGAATGACTATTTCACCTTTATTTCTGAAGGATATCGTCTCTGGATATAGAATTCTGGGTTGACAGTTCTTTTCTTTTGGCACTTCTTTTTGGCCTCCATTGTTTCTGATGTGAAATCTATTATTTGAATAGGTCATTTATTGGTAACATGTTTTTCTCTGACTGCTTTCAGTATTTAAAAAATTTGTCTTTAGTTTTCAATTTGATTAAGATGAGTACAGGCATACATTTCTTTGGAGCTCTCTGAGCTCTTTCAGTCTGTAGATTTATGTTTTTTGCTAAATTTGGGGAGTTTTCAAAAGTTTTTTGGTACCAAACTGTTTCTCCCATCCTTTTGGGATTCTGACAGTGCAAACATTAGGTCCTTTGCTGTTTGTTCTACAGATATCTGAGGCTTTGATCACTTTTTTCAATGTTTTTTATCTCTGTTTTTCAGATTGGATACGGAGTATTGACCTATCTTGAAGTGCATTGGCTTTTTCTGCTGTCATTTGCTTTCTGCTATCCAGCTCACACAGTGAGTTTCTTACTTTTGATGTATTTTTCAGTTTTAAAGTTTGTTTCCTCTGGAATTCCCTGGTGGTCCAGTGGTTAGGACTCGGTGCTTTCACTGCCGGGGCTGGTTTCCACGCAGCCAAAAAAAAAAGTTTGTTTCCTCTTTATGTCTTTTGTTTCTTTACTGAGACTTTCTGTTATTCATTTCAAGAGTAATTGGCCTTACCTGTTGCAGCGTTTTTTTTTTGTTTTTGTTTTTGTAATAAATTTATTTATTTTGGCTGCGTTGGGTCTTTGTTGCTGTGTGCGGGCTTTCTCTGGTTGTGCCGAGCGGGGGCTACTCTTCGTTGCGGTGCGCGGGCTTCTTGTTGCGGTGGCTTCTCTTGTTGCAGAGCATGGGCTCTAGGCGCACGGGCTTCAGTAGTTGCGGCATGTGGGCTTAGTAGTTGTGGCTCGTGGGCTGTAGAGCGCAGGCTCAGTAGCTGTGGTGCACGGGCTTCGTTGCTCCGGGGCATGTGGGATCTTCCTGGACCAGGGCTCGAACCCGTGTCGGCTGCATTGGCAGGCGGATTCTTAACCACTGCACCACCAGGGAAGTCCCCTGTTGCAACGTTTTTTTAAAAATTTTTTTTATTGAAGTATAGTTGAATTGTTGCAACCTTTTTATAGTAGTTGCTTTTTTTTGCGGTACGCGGGCCTCTCACTGTTGAGGCCTCTCCCGTTGGAGAGCACAGGCTCCGGACGTGCAGGCTCAGCAGCCATGGCTCACGGGCCTAGCTGCTCCGTGGCATGTGGGATCTTCCTGGACCAGGGCACGAACCCGTGTCCCCTGCATCAGCAGGCGGACTCTCAACCACTGCACCACCAGGGAAGCCCTATAGTAGCTGCTTTAAAGTCTTTGTCAATTAATTCCAACATCTGTATAATCTCAGCATTGATGTATGTTGATTGTCTTTTCCATGAGTTGACTTTCCTGGTTTGGTGTATTTCACCCACTCTGTCCACACCAGGGGGTCCCCTTTCTGGTTTCTCAAGGCAGGACTAGAGAGCTTCTCTTGATATTCTTCCTTTCTCTGTCAGTGCTCACTTCTGGGTTTCAGGCTGCCTTGCATCTAGGCCAGGGAATATAAGAGGGAAAAAAGTGATAAACTCACTACCACTTTATTGGCATACCAAATTCTGGTCTCCATCCAGCTTCTATTATTTACTTTTCAGAATTCTCAAAGAGCTGCTCCATACGTGCTCTTCAGGATTTATAGCTTCATTCAGTGAAAGGAATGCTGAACCTAGAACCCTGTTCTTTACTTCTGTTTTTTGAGGACTATTCATGTTTTTCTAAGTATAGCTAGTTCATTAATTCTGATTTCTGGATAGTATTCTGTCATGTTTCTGTGACATTTTATCTGTCTTCTTGTAATGGACACTTAGCATTCCTCCACCTCCTTACTACCACAGAATCTGTATACATGTGTCTTCATGGTCTTCTGTACAGATTTCTTTCAGGGTATATGTCCAGGAATGGGATTGCTGGATCCTAAGGTATATGCATACATTTACCATTAAGATATATATATATTAAAAAAAATATATATATATATTATTAAATAGTGATAGACTAATACTGCTAGAATACTGATAGATGAATAGAGTATTATTTAACCTTCAATGGAAGAAAACTCATGTGCTACAACACGGACTATTGGAGTCTACTAATATTAGTACTCCATTGTGTGTGTATATATACACACATGTATATCCATTCATCTGTCAGTGGACAGATTGTTTCCACCACTTGGCTATAGTGAATAATGCTGCTATGAACATGGGTGTGCAGATTACATTACTTTTTTTTTGATTTTTTTTGTTTTTTTTTGTTTTTTTGCGGCACGTGGGCCTCTCACTGCTGTGGCCTCTCCTGTTGCGGAGCACAGGCTCTGGACGCGCAAGCTCAGTGGCCATGGCTCACGGGCCTAGTCGCTCCGCGGCATGTGGGATCTTCCCGGACCAGGGCACGAACCCATGTCCCCTGCATCGGCAGGTGGACTCTCAACCACTGTGCCACCAGGGAAGCCCTACGTTACTTTTAAGAAGTAAGATTTGCAAGAGATGTCTTGAGGATTAATCTCAATTGTCTATGCCTTTTTGCCTATTTCATATAATTCAGTACAATGGGATATTTAGTGTCCTGCAGAATCATAGGGTTGAAACGGACTTTAGAGATTATGTTGTAAGAACTTAAATTATATTCACTATACCGTACTTATTATTGTAGAAAGACCATTTAGCTTCAATTTTCTAGCTTGGTTAACTGAAGTCTTAGTACAGTGTAAATTTGAGGTTGCTTTGGTAGATGTAGGTTCTGGCTTCTTTGGTCTTGTGGAAAAATAATAGTCTTTGGGCTGGATACTTTCTGTTTCCTCCTCCAGAGCCACATACCATCCTTTTCCCTCTGATCTACATCCCTGGAGGCTCATTCACGCGTACCGTGTCTGTGGGCCCCTTTGCTTTCTGGCTTCCAGTTGAAGGGTAGATGGATTGGCAGGAGGAATGAGGGCTAGGTATTTATTCCCCCTGCTGCTTCCCTTCCAGGTTGCTGCAAGTGGTCTGCATACCTCTACCAGTGATTCCTGTCTGGTGGCCCTTTCCATATAGCTACCCTCTCCAGATTCTACTTCCTCATCTTGCCCCTTCAGGCCTAGATGTGTTAATGGTTCTGGGGCAATTCACTGTCCTTTTCTCTAAGTCTTACCCACACCTTTGTAAGTAGTCTCTCTTCTTTTTTTTATTCTTCTAAATGTCTTTATTGTACCTCACAAATATTTCACATTATTTAATTGAGATGCTTACAGAAATAGAGTATATTTCTATCATTGATCAGTGAAGTTCCTTCAAACCCTCATTGTCTTTATTTGTGCACAATATACTCGATATATTTTGTGGGTTTTTTTGACTCATTTAGAAGGGTTAAAAGCAGCAAGAACTTAGGTTTCTTTCCATTACATGCAAAAATCAATTTTGACAGTGATAAACTGACTACCTTATGGATTCTAAATACCACTTTTAGATTCTGATCTCCCATATAGCTATCTATTCCCCTAACCAAATGAATAATCTGCATTTTATTTTATTTTTTTCCCTCACTAACATTAATTATATTATTTTAAAGATGGAATTTTGATAGGATTAGGGGCTAATAATGAGTATGTGGTACCTCACTTTTATTGTTTTTTTTTTAATAACAAAGTGAATCAGTTATACATATACATATGTTCCCATATCTCTTCCCTCTTGCGTTTCCCTCCCTCCCACCTTCCCTATCCCACCCCTCCAGGCAGTCACAAAGCACCAAGCTGATCTCCCTGTGCTATGCGGCTGCTTCCCACTAGCTATCTACCTTACGTTTGGTAGTGTATATATGTCCACGCCTCTCTCTCGCTTTGTCACAGCTTACCCTTCCCGCTCCCTATATCCTCAAGTTCATTCTCCAGTAGGTCTGTGTCTTTATTCCTGTCTTACCCCTAGGTTCTTCATGACATTTTTTTTTCTTAAATTCCATATATATGTGTTAGCATACGGTATTTGTCTTTCTCTTTCTGACTTACTTCACTCTGTATGACAGACTCTAGGTCTATCCACCTCATTACAAATAGCTCAATTTCGTTTCTTTTTATGGCTAATATTCCATTGTATATATGTGCCACATCTTCTTTATCCATTCATCCGATGATGGACACTTAGGTTGTTTCCATCTCCGGGCTATTGTAAATAGAGCTGCAATGAGCATTTTGGTACATGACTCTTTGAATTATGGTTTTCTCAGGGTATATGCCCAGTAGTGGGATTGCTGGGTCATATGGTAGTTCTATTTGTATTTTTTTAAGGAACCTCCATACTGTTCTCCATAGTGGCTGTACCAATTCACATTCCCACCAGCAGTGCAAGAGTGTTCCCTTTTCTCCACACCCTCTCCAGCATTTATTGTTTCTAGATTTTTTGATGATGGCCATTCTGACCGGTGTGAGATGATACCTCATTGTAGTTTTGATTTGCATTTCTCTAATGATTAATGGTGTTGAGCATTCTTTCATGTGTTTGTTGGCAGTCTGTATATCTTCTTCGGAGAAATGTCTATTTAGGTCTTCTGCCCATTTTTGGATTGGGTTGTTTGTTTTTTTGTTATTGAGCTGCATGAGTAGTCTCTCTTTTAAAAAATATTTATTTATTTATTTGGCTGCTCTGGGTCTTAGTTGTGGCATGTGGGATCTTTGTTGCGGCGCGTGGGATCTTTACTTGGGGCATGCGGACTCTTAGTTGCAGCATGCATGCGAGATCTAGTTCCCCGACCAGGGATTGAACCTGGGCCCCCTGCATTGGGAGCTCGGAATCTTAACCCCTGGACCACCAGGGAGGTCCTGTAAGTAGTCTCTTTATTAAAGTCTCACATTACCCAGATGTGGATACTGTGTGTTTCCAGCTAGGACCCTGATTGTTAGACTCCTTTAAAGGGGCACTGTGATTTTACTTATTTTTGTAAATTTGAACAAATACTATTACTGAATCGTAAGATTAGTAATTTAGGTTTATTTTTATCTGCTTTCTACAGTAGGTTTACAGTAGGGTGTTTGGGGGAGGGAAACTCCCCCACACATTCCCAGCCAAAAGATTAACAGTGAAATACAGACCTCACTTCAGTGTTTTCAACTTCATTCGCAGAGTTCGATTTATATTTGCAGCATAAAATATTTTTAAGCTCCTATTTCAGAGAATTTTAGCACTTTCTTCTTCAGAGTCCCTATTCTTATGATTGTTTGGGTTCCTTTCTTTTCCAAGCTGTTTCATTATGGTCCCAAACTAGCATTTGTGGATGCTGACCCATTTTAGGCAAATATGTGAAATAGAGATGTCTTTACACCCTCCAGAGTTTCTTCATGTTGCTAAAGCTACCCCTTATTACCTGTCTCTTCCATTAACACTTTTGTGTCTTTCAGTGTCTAGCCACTTTAGATACCTATTCTGATAAGTTGATCTTAATGTTTACTGATGAGTTAACATTTTGCTTTTCTAAGGAGGCAAATGAATTTATTTATATCATTCTTTGTCTTTTGATAGAAATTCCGAATTATATACTTTCTGAGGTAGATTTCGTTTTTAGTGTTAGCTTTAATGTTAGTTCAAATTCCTTGGATTTGAAAAGAGTTTTACATATTGGAAAAACAATCTGTTTTTGTTTGTTTTTTTAGTCTAGCCTTTGTCTTTACATATGTGCTTTTTTTAAAACTCAGAATTTGGAGTCATCCTGCATATATAGTCATGCTTTTAAAACTAATATCATTAATAAATAAGTTAATAAATGCTTTTTATTTATTTATTTGGCTGCGTTGTGTCTTCGTTGCTGTGTGTGGGCTTTCTCTGTATGCGGTGAGCGGGGGTTACTCTTCATTGTGGTGCGCAGGCTTCTCATTGCGGTGGCTTCTCGTTGCAGAGCATGGGCTCTAGGCTTGCGGGCTTCAGTAGTTGCAGCACGTGGGCTCAGTAGTTGTGGCACACAGGCCCTAGAGCGCGTGGGCTTAAGTAGTTGTGGTGCATGGGCTCAGTAGTTGCCGCGCGTGGGCTCTAGAGCACAGGCTCAGCAGTTGTGGTGCACAGCCTTAGTTGCTCCGTGGCATGTGGGATCTTCCTGGACCAGGGATTGAATCCATGTCCCCTGAATTGGCAGGCGGAGTCTTAACCACTGTGCCAGCAGGGAAGTCCCAGTAAATGCTTTTTAAAAAATATCTTAGTGGCTACTTAAAATTCCATCGTAAATATATATAATTTAACTAGTAAGAACAGTATTTCATTATTCATATGGTTCATTATTTCAATTTTTTGGTCTTAAAATGTGCCGATAAATACTCGGACTCTCAACCACGGCGCCACCAGGGAAGCCCCATGATAAATATTTTTGTATAAAATTCTGTGCATGAAGCTCTGATTATTTCCTTAGGTTAAGTTTCTAGGAGTAGAATTACTAGGTCAAAATGTATATGTTTTTAAGGCTTCTGAAAATAAAGTACAGATATGACTAATATTTTGTTTGCAAGTATTGACGGCATCTGATGATTATAGACTTACTTAAGAACCACCGAGAAATCTTGACGTTTTTCTGTCATAACTGTATCAGACCACCAGTATTGTTATCGTTTATCTGTGAGACGGTATCCACTGAAGAATTCAAATCCCATAATAATAAACTCCAGAGAACCATTATTTCTTTGTGGCCCTTACTGCAGTTGTTATTTTAGTTACTGATGTGTTAAGTTTCTCTAACTAGACTATAAACTTCCATAAGGGCAGTAACCGTGTCTGTTTTTCCTTACCAATATTATCTCCAGGGCCTGTCACAGTATAGTAGGCATTCAATAAATATTTGTTGAAGGGGGTTAAAAATATATATTGTATCACAATTGTTAGTACCAAAAATGATGTAGCACTGTATGATTAGGATTGTTTAATTGGATTTTGAATTCAGATGCACTTAGGTTTTATCCTTAGCTCTACCACTTAGTTGCTGGCTGATCTTGGGCAAGTGCCTGGTAGAGTAAATGTTAGTGCTAGTTACTGTTTCCATGGCTGTTTTTCTAATTCCCATCTATCTCTGGTTATGAATACCTTCAGAATAGGAATACTGTATGGATCTAGTCAGCACCAGAACCTACTATAGCACCTGACATCATCTAAATAATTTTTGAATTGAAGTTTGTTTCTTTTTTTGTTTGTTTTTTTTTTTTTTTTTGTGGTACGCGGGCCTCTCACTGTTGTGGCCTCTCACGTTGGGGAGCACAGGCTCCAGACACGCAGGCTCAGCGGCCATGGCTCACGGGCCCAGCCGCTCTGCGGCATGTGGGATCTTCCCGGACCGGGGCACGAACCCGAGTCCCCTGCATCGGCAGGCAGACTCTCAACCACTGTGCCACCAGGGAAGCCCTGAATTGAAGTTTTGAATTTAGGATTATGAGACATATGGCATAAGCTGTAATTAATACCATGCTTCAGCTGTACTGAACTTGTGTTTCTCACAAAACTTCTTGTTCTTTCTAGTACCTGGATTTTACACACATCACTCCCTCTGCCCAGGATAGTCACACCCTCTTTTTACCTTACGAATATCTTGCTTGTCCTTCAGGACTTGGCTTAGGCTTTTCCTTCTAGAAAGAATCCTGTAACATCCCTGAGCAGGTTGCATGTCTTTTCTCTAGAATAGGTTTTTTAATCTTGACACTATTGTCATTTTGGGCTGGATTTTTTTTTGTTTGGGGCGGGGGTGTTGTCCTGTTCATTGTAGGATGTAGGCAGCATCCTTGTATGCCTACTATATATGCTAGTACCATCTCTTGAAATCACGACAAACCAAAATGTCTCCAGTCATTCCCAAATGTCCCCTCTAGGCAAAATCACTTCCAGTTGAGTACTATTCTAGAATTCTAGTTCTTAGCAAATAGTAATGTAGTTGCCAGATATTCTTAGCTGTTTTTTTTTCCAATAGAATGTTAAGTTCTTTTGATCACAAGGACTGTGCCTTCTAAATTTTTTTATCTCCAGCATCTAGCCATTGTCTGTCATAGAGATAATCAGCAAATATTTGTTAAGTGGATTGAACATAATTTAGTATTATCATGGATCCCAGATATTTACCATTGTAAGCTGGGACTTGGGTTAATTATTAAATGAAGTATAAAGGATTCTGCAGGCAGTTTCACAAAAGGAAAATACATCTGATGTTTTCTGTTAGTGGTTTATGCACAGGCAGACATACTATTCCTAGTGTTTGTCCTTACATTGGGTATGTTTTTTGGTTTGTCTGTCCTTCGGTTACTTTGTTAGGCCTAGCTTTTGTTTGGATATTACATGTTTTGAAGTTCAGGTCCATAATTAATAGAGAGAAATAGTGCTGTCTTGATACAGAGTGCACAGTGGTCAATGCACAGTGTTATACCCTAAAGTCTTATGGGTGGAGGGAGTGGTTTTGTTGACTTTAACTCTGCTGTTCAGTAAAAGTCTTAGTAAATAATAGCCTTCTGTTGTCGAATTTTATTTTATTTTGCTTTTCGTTCTTAAATTTTTTTTACTGAAGTATGGTTGTTTACAGTGTTGTGTTCATTCCTCCTGTAGAGCAATGTGATTCGGTTGTATATATGTATACATTCTTTTTTTTAAAATATTTTTTTCCATTATGGTTTAATCATAGTATATTGAATTTAGTTCTTTGTGCTATACAGTAGGACCTTGTTTATCCCTGTTGTCGAATTTTATAGAGCAGTTTTTTTTTTTAACTTTTTTACCTCTTTGTATATTTCTTTGTAGGTGGGTAGATGTTAATGATATTTCTGTGATCTTGGGCAGTAGCTTGTTCCAAAGGCTAAGACTTAGTAGGAGGATTTGAGGAATTAAGGTGATAATATTTTTGAATTTAGTTCTAAATTTGATAATCTTTTCTTATTACTACCTCTTATCTTTTTTGGGGGAGAAGTAGGAGGCCTTCCAGCTTCTTTGTTTTTATCACCCCACTCCTACACCAGTACAGAGATAGATAATCATTTTATCCATCACCAGGTTCTTTCATCTCTGTGCTCAAAACAGATCTCAAATCCAATCACTTCTACCATCACCACTGCTAACTATCCCAGTCTAAGCTATTTTCATTTTTTGTTTGGACTGTTGTAATAGCGTTGTTCTTGGTTCTCTTGCTTCCATTATTATCCTCCCCCAATCAGTTCTCCACCCAACAGCCAAATGACCTTTAAAAAATGTGAGTCAGATCATGTTATTTACCTGTATTAGAAAACTACTTTGGTTTATAATGTCAAATAATCCACCCTCTAACTTGGTCTTAGTTCCTGAACTAATTATAACTTGAAAGTAGTCACTGTGCTGCTTATCTTTTTCCAGGAGGAACAGCACAGCATGCTGGGCTCTGGATTTAAAGCTGAGCGTTTACGAGTCAATTTGAGATTAGTCATAAACCGTCTTAAACTCTTGGAGAAAAAAAAAAGTGAGTTATGCATGATTGCATTATATTTTCTTTCCCAAAATACACCACTGAGTCCTAGCACCTCAATATTGGCTCTTTCAGGCTAGCACTATGAAGTCTTAAGGATCCCATATCGTTTAGGTTTTGGATACATTTCTGCTGTCCTTTGTGACTAGTTAGACTGAATCACTTTGTTGCAGGGAAAGGAACATACTCTTGCTGTGGAATAGGTAACCTGACTCCATAGGTGGAAATTTCTGGCTACACAAACAATATTCTCATCTAGACGAGGTAGCAAATTCTAGACTAGATGAGATGAGACTAAATTTGCTAAGGGAAGGTGAGCTAGGATATAGTAGAAACACCCACTTTTCTGTTTTGGGGTAGATGTCTGCCTGCAGGCCAGGGCCCAGTATACTACTACTTTGTGACTGGAGTGGGATTTGTGCTTTAGCGGAACTGGCCCAGAAAGCAAGGAAGGAGATTGCTGACTATCTGGCTGCTGGGAAAGATGAACGAGCTCGAATCCGAGTGGAGCACATTATTCGAGAAGACTACCTTGTGGAGGCCATGGAGATCCTGGAGCTGTACTGTGACCTGCTGCTAGCTCGGTTTGGCCTCATCCAGTCTATGAAGTAAGCTGGTTTGTCTTTTTTTTTTTTTTAAGCTTCATTGAGGTATGGTTATTTAGGAAAAAACTTCACATATTTAATATGTACAATTTGACGAGTTTGGACATAGGCATACACCTGTACACCATCATCACAATCAAGTTAGAAAACAGTTATCACCTCCAGAAATTTCCTTGTGTCCCCCTTTTTTTGATAAGAACATTTAACATGAGATCTGCCTTAAACATTTTAAAGCACTCAATACAGTATTGTTTAACTGTAGGCACAGTGATGTTCAGCACACCTCTAGCACTTTTTCATCTTGTATAACTGTAATGAAGTAAGGTATTTTAATTTGAAGACCTAAGTCAAACCACCTCTGGAATTTGAGAAAGGAGTAGTAATACTGGTCTCTTCCTACACGTAGGGCGATAGCACTAAGGGACTACCACTTCACATACCCAACAACATTCTTCCTGCTATTCACTTGAAGGCTTGATCTCAATGTAGACAACTGGTGAAAAGAAAATTTGGAATCTGAAATCAAGAGGCCTAAGTTTGAGTCTTGGCTCAACCATTTTCTGACTTTGTGACCTTGGGCTTGTTACTTTGTTTGTGTTTCCCCCTCCAAAATAGGATGACAGTGATGGCTTGAAGCCTAGAGTTATTGTGAGAATCCAATGAGATTTGTGAAATTGCCTTAGAGGCTATCAAGTATGGGATACAGATGATGGGGTTTTGTTTGTTTGAAAGAATGTTAAATTTTATTTATTTATTTTACCTTAATTAGGGAGTTAGATTCTGGTCTGGCTGAATCTGTGTCTACACTGATTTGGGCTGCTCCTCGACTCCAGTCAGAAGTGGCTGAGTTGAAAATTGTGAGTACAACCAGTTTCAGTGATGCATGAAGTTTTTCCTATTAGAAAGGTTGGTAATAAGTCACTTCTGCTTTTTTGACCACATATTTTTGTACTCTTCTCATGCTGCCTTTGAAAAAGTCTTTGTAAACTTGTTTCTTCCTCCTTTTCAGGCCTTACATCATGGAACAGAACAGTGTTTTCCAAACTTGAGTAATTTTTCTAAGGGGCAAAGTTACAAATATCCCCCAGTTTTTTCTTAAATTATTTTTATTGTAACGTTATTTAAGTATGTAAAAATAGAAGAGTTTTTATACAACTGTAAACCAGTAAAGTTAAAATAACATTAATTTAAGGGAACGGATGTTTTGCTTCATTGATTCATTCCACAAATATTTATTGAGCAGATGTTGTGAGTTGGGTGGGTACTGAGAGCACAGTGGTGAGCAAAGTTATGACACCAGCCCTACTGTTGTAGCTTAGAGTCTGGTAGAAGAGACAGAAAAATTCACTGAGAAATTGCCTGCCACATCGTGGATATGGTACTGACTGCTCAGGTACAAATTCAGTCGAGTTGTTTTCTCTTCTGTTTTCTACATCTTTGCCAGTTATTCACTAGGAGATTGTCTCAGTCTTATCTCCCACCCTATCTTATGAGATTTCCTTGTCTTCTGTATGTTTTTATTTTTTATTTTTTTATTTTTTTGCGGTACACGGGCCTCTCACTGTTGTGGCCTCTCCCGTTGCGGAGCACAGGCTCCTAACGCGCAGGCTCAGTGGCCATGGCTCACGGGCCCAGCCGCTCCGCAGTACGTGGGATCCTCCCGGACCAGGGCACAAACCCATGTCCCCTGCATCTGCAGTCGGACTCTCAACCACTGCGCCACCAGGGAAGCCCTGTTTTTATTTTTTAAGAGCTCTTTTTAAGTCTCTGAATATGTATTTTTTTAATAGTCTATTATTTTTGTTTCATGGCTACAATGTCTTCTAACTCTCTGAGAATATTATAGTCCCTTTTTAACTTTTCTTGTTTCTGTATTGTTTCCTTCTATCTATTTCTTAGATTTAAACTATTTTTATAATAGAGACTTTTCTGAAAGGTTTCATGGCCCTTGGCTGTTCATATTTAAGAGTGAGGTACTAAAAAGTGGATTGGAACCTCTTGTGTGCTTGGGTGGGCTTATTGCCAGATGCCAATTCATTGTTTGTTTGTTTGTTTCTCTTTTTTCCTTCCAGTTTCATTGAGGTGTAATTGACATACAGCACTGTATAAGATGTACAGCATAATGACTTGACTTACATACATGATGAAATGATTATCACAGTAATTTTAGTGAATCCATCACCTCATATAGATACAAAATTAAAGAAATAGAAAAATTTATTTTTGTAGTGAGAACTCTTACTATTTACTCTCAGCAGTTTTCATATATAACATACAGCAGTGTTAATTATATTTATCATGTTGTGCATTACATCTCTAGTACTTACTTACCTTACAACTGGAAATTTGTAGTACCTTTTGAGTGCCTTCATCCAATTCCCCCTTCCCTCCCACTCCCTGCCTCTGGTAACCACAAATCTGATCTCTTTTTCTATGAGTTTGTTGCATGTTTGTTTGTTTTTGAAGTGTAATTGACCTACAACATTATGTTGTTCCTGTTACACAACATAGTGATTTTTTTTTTATACATTTCAGAATGATCACGGTAAGTCTAGTTATGATATGTCACCATACAAACACATTACTTAGTTATTGACTATATTCCCCACACTGTACCTTTCATACTTGGGACTCATTTATTTTGCAGCTGGAACTTTGTACCTCTTAATCTCCCTCACCTATTTCCTCCTCCCACCCACCTCTTGCGACCACCTGATTGTTCTCTGTATCTATAATTCTGTTTCTGTTTTTGTTTGTTCATATGTTTTATTTTCTAGATTCCACATATGAGTGAGACCATATGATATTTTTCTTTCTCTGTCTGACTTATTTCACTTAGCATAATGCCCTCTAGGTCTATCCATGTTGTTCTTGCAAATGGCAAGATTTCATTCTCTTTTATGGGTAATATTCCATTGTGTATATGTACTGCATTTTCATTCATCTATTGACGGGCACTTGGGTTGCTTCCATATCTTGGTGATTGTAAATAATGCTTCAGTGAGAATAGGTGTGCATATATATGTTTTTTCTAATTAGTGTTTTTGTTTTCTTTGGATAAATACCCAGGAGTGGAACTGCTGGATCAGATGTTAGTTCTGTTTTTAATCTTTTGAGGAATCTCCATACTGTTTTCCATAGTGGCTACACCAATTTACATTGCCACTAACAGTACACTAGTGTTCCTTTTTCTCCACATCATCACCAACACTTGTTATTTGTGGTCTTTTTTTTTATGATAGCCATTCTGACAAGTGTGAGGGGATATCTCATTGTGGTTTTGATTTGCAGTTCCTTAATTAGTGATATTGAGCATCTTTTCATGTGCCTGTTGGCCATGTGTTTGTTGTCTTTGGAAAAATGTCTGTTCAGATCTTCTGCCAGTTTTCTAATTGGATTGTATTTTGGTGTTGAGTTATACGAGTTGTTTGTATATTTTGGATATTGACCCCTTATCAGATATATTGTTTGCAAATATCTTCTCCCATTCAGTAGGTGGCCTTTTCATTTTGTTGATAGTTTCCTTCACTGTACAAAAGCTTTTTAGTTGGATGTAGTCCCATTTGTTTATTGTTGCTTTTGTTTCCCGTGCCTGAGACATACCCAAAAGAGTATTACTAAGACCAGTGTCAAAGAGTGTACTGCCTGTATTTTTTCCTAGAAGTTTTATGGTTTCAGATCTTACGTTTAAGTCTTTAATCTGTTTTGAATTTATTTTTGTGTATGTGTTGAGAGAGTAGTCCAATTTTCCCAGCGCCATTTATTGAAGAGACTATCTTTTCCCCATTGTATATTCTTGCCTCCTTTGTTGTAGAATAATTGCCCATATAACTATGGGTTCATTTTTGGGCTCTCTATTCTGTTTCATTGATTTGTCTGTTTTTATGCCAGTACCATACTGTTTTGATGACTGCAGCTTTTTTAGTATAGCTTGGAATCAGGGAGCATGATACCTCCAGCACCAACTTATTGTTAAATGATCTGACTAAGCCCTTTCTTGAGGGAACTCTAGACTGTCAGGAACTAGTTTTCTTTCCTTGGATTGGTCATTTTCCTCAGAGAGGAGTTCTGTTTTCTACCTGGAAGGTATAAGCTGGCTGCATTTTTGAGAGCACAGGGAGAAGGAAGCCAAAGGTATCATTCCTCTCTTAGAGAAGATTTACACGTAATTCTCTTGTTGCCAGTATCTCTGCTCTCTGCTGTGCATGGAGCCCACAGTTCCTTTAGTTTAACCTCCCCAGAGAGTAAGCCTCCTGTATTCTGATAGGGTAGGGAGGGTGGTTATACAGTTTTGTGGGTAGGGGAATGGGAGAGTAGAGGCAACTACTTCTACTTTTAATGTAAATCTTGTTTATAGCCTCTCTTATACTCCTCCTTTATATCAAGATTAATTCCAGACGAAACAAAGATTTACATGTTTTTTTTAAAAAAGAAGAAACCTTAAAGAAACAAAGTTAGGCATTAAAAAAAATAATCTCATAGTGGAAAAGGCATAAACATGCCACAAAACCTAAAAGCCATAAACAAAGAGTGATAATATAAGTAAAAAAGATTTCTGCATAGTATAAAGCAGAACAAAAACCATCGTTAAAAGACAAATAACAAACTTATAAGTACCCAGTACCACTGAAAGTCTACCTAACACTGAGTGCCCCCTCACTGAACTTCCAGGTATTGGGACCACTCTGGTCTAATAGCACTGTCATCTCCTGCCTGTACTAACTTCTTTTTTTTTGCGGTACGAGGGCCTCTCACTGTTATGGCCTCTCCCGTTGTGGAGCACAGGCTCCAGATGCGCAGGCTCAGCGGCCATGGCTCACGGGCCCAGCCGCTCCGCAGCATGTGAGATCTTCCCAGACCGGGGCATGAACCGGCGTCCCCTGCATCGGCAGGCGGACTCTCAACCACTGTGCCACCAGGGAAGCCCTGTAGTAACTTCTTGAACGTTTTTTCTACATCTACTTTGGCTTCCTTTAGTCTGTTCACCATTCCATCAGAACAAGTAAGGGTTCTGTTCAAAACACTGATCTGATCCTGTCACTACCCCTTGCTTTAAAGTCCTTTAGTAGTTTCCTGTTGTTCTTGTGATAGAAACAAAACTAATAAAGCCTACATGGCCCTGCACTGTCTGGCTCCCATCTGCCTTTCTTCATTTCCTACCACACTCTTCCTTTGGGCCTTGCACAAGAGGCTCACTGATTTTATTTTGGCTTGAGGATTGGCCCTGTTTTTCCAGCAGAGGCCTTTGCACATGCTGTTTTCTTTTCCTGGAATGTTCTTCCTTCCCTCCATGTTTAGTCAAGTCCTGATCATCCTTTACATCTCAGTGAAGCATCACTTTATCTGACTTTTCTGATCAGGTCTGATTCTACTGTTGTAAGCAGATAGTTTAGTGTACTTTTCCTTTCCCCATCACAGCTGCATTTGTACCTTTATCTTTGTGATTATTTGAGTAATGATTGTTTTTACCCAGAGACTGTAAGATTTTATAAGAGTAGGTACAGTGTCTGTTTTTCTTCATCATTTGTAGTGTATAACATAATGCTTATAATAGAGTTTGGCACATAGTTGCAGCTCAGTGGATGGCTGGATAAACAAATAACTAAATGAATTAATATGTACCCCTTAAGGCTTTACAGATCTAGTCTTTTGGAAATCCTGTTTACTGTTAATAGGAGGAAGCTTGAAGCCCTCTGTAGGAGTGGTTTCCATTTTTATTTACTGTTCTTTTTCTCTGTAGGTTGCTGATCAACTCTGTGCCAAGTATAGCAAGGAATATGGCAAGTTATGTAGGACCAACCAGATTGGAACTGTGAATGACCGGGTAATGAACATAATTGTTAAACGTGAAGCAATGGGTGGGGTGGGGGCAGGTTATTTTTATTGCCTACAGTGAGTCCAGTGGGTACCACTGTAATGTAGGGTTAATCTGGGATTGCACCTTTCATAGTAAGAGAGAAGAATGCTGTCTGGCAGTGCAGTCAGCTCCTTAACCCCTGTCCTACACCTCTGATTGTGAAGCTTTCCATCATCCTGTGTCATTCCTGATTTTGTACCTTATCCTTTGTGCCACTTGTGATTTATGGAGGTAGAAGTGAGGTGGGGAGAAGGGTAGATGATTTCAAATGTGGAAGGCAGCAATATCAGTCTTTGAGGCATACGTAACCAGAGAATGTGAGAGATACACGGGTTTTGTGCTTTGTGATTGAAAAAAATAATTTAACTGGATGGAGCTTCTTTTTTTCCTCTCAATTTGAAATGTGAGGAACTAAGTTTAAAATTGATACAGGTTAGGCTTAGGCTGGTTGATGCAGATGCATCTTAACCCTGGATCTTTTACTTACAGCTGATGCACAAACTGAGTGTGGAGGCCCCACCCAAAATCCTGGTGGAGAGATACCTGATTGAAATTGCCAAGAACTACAATGTGCCCTATGAGCCTGACTCTGTGGTCATGGTACGTTTAGAGTCTTTTAGAATACAAAGGAAAATGAGTCTCTCGATATCACTGTCTTTGAAAAATAACCATTTTCTTTGCAGTCAAGTTTGCATGTGGGAGTTTAAGCCTTTGTCCAGTTAATGCCTCTGGGGTAACAATAAATACGCCTGCATCTCTCAGAGTATTTAGGGATCAGATGAGATGAATGACTGAAAACACTTTGAAAAGGTACAAACTTTGATACAAATATAAAGTGGCATTATTGCTACTTTTCAGTGAAGTTCAAGGAATTGAGAGGCCCCTATGGGTAGCAAGAAAAGCCTCAAGACGCAGAACAGGTCCTGAAAACATCTTTTGTGTGCCTGCCATGTGCTCCAGAAAGCTGAGAATACAGAAAATATATAAACAAGGTCCCTGTCCTAAAGAGGCTTACAGTGAAAGAAGGGCAGATATGCAAATAGTAAATCAGCAGTTCATGTTGACCGGGTATAGTATATGTTTTGGTGTGCTGCTCAGACAACCCTCCCCCTGCCTGAAGTACACATTTCAGGACGGAAACATTCCGCCAGCTCTTTTTTTTATTTTAACTAAATTTATTTTTGGCTGCATTGGGTCTTCATTGCGGTATGTGGGCTTCTCATTGCAGTGGCTTTTCTTGTTGCGGAGCATGGGCTCTAGGTGCACGGGCTTCAGTAGTTGTGACATGCGGGCTTAGTTGCTTCGCGGCATGTGGGATCTTCCTGGACCAGGGCTTGAACCCGTGTCCCCTGCGCTGGCAGGCAGATTCTTAACCGCTGCGCCAGCAGGGAAGCCCCTCTCCCAGCTCTTGAGAGTATTGATGACTGGTGGCTCACGCAGCTGAGTGTCCCTCCAGCAATGGCCCTCGGAAGACAGCTTCCTTATCCAGGGTCTTTCCTGGGGGCAGCCTGTATTTGGTAACTGGTCATTGCAGGGGATTAAAGACTCTGCCCCTTTGTCCCCAGTTGGGAACATCTGCTGTAGTCCCAGCCTAGCTCCAGAACTCCCTGGGGGAATTAGCTGACCCCTTCGTTGTGACTGCATGGCAGCCCACCTTCTTCCTTTGCCCAGCCCTGCTTCCTTCATGTCCCCACAGGTGTCTGTCCCAAGAGACCTCTCCAGTAAACTTCTGTCAACGCTAATCTCCATCTCAGAGTCAGCTTCCTGGGGAACCTAGCTAGCTGGTGACAGGCCTAATGATACGGGGGTTTCTCTCTTTTTCTTAGGCAGAAGCTCCTCCTGGAGTAGATACAGATCTTATTGATGTTGGATTCACAGATGATGTGAAGAAAGGGGGCCCTGGAAGAGGAGGTGGGGGCGGATTCACAGCACCAGCTGGTGGACTTGATGGAACAGTGCCAATGCCCATGCCCATGCCTATGCCATCTCCAAACACTCCTTTCTCATACCCTCTTCCAAAGGGACCAGTAAGTACACATACAAATAAATATGGATATAAATTCTAGAAGATGTTACAGAAGATGACAAGTTGGCTCTGTGAATACACTCAGGAATTGTAGGTTATCAAGAGGATTTAGCAGTAAGAATATTTGGTATTAGTTTATTGATCATATTGTGGAAAAAATAGCATTGGGATTTTGAGAAAGTCTTTTGGTTCATCTGTAGGTAATGAAGTGGGAAAATCTAGAGAGATGGTACTAGAAAAACTCCTTTTCATGTAGGTTTCTTGAACCTTTGGGACTTGTAGGTATACTAGTAGCATTTTCCAAAAGTGAATAACCAATACTTATTACCAGGTCTACCTCCTTTGTAGATAAGAAGATGAAAGTCATTGCTAGTAAGAAAGTCTGGGGACTTCCCTGGCAGTCCAGTGGTTAAGACTCCATGCTTCCACTGCATGGGGCGTGAGTTCGATCCCTGGTCAGGGGACTAAGATCCCACGTGTTGTGCAGTGCGGTCGTCTCCTCTCCCCCAAAAAAGAAAGTCTGGTAAGAAGCTTCCCTTGTAGACATTGAGGCAATTTAGTAATTTGAAGAGTAGCCTTTGGGTACAGATCTTGAAAAATCTGGATTCTTCCTGATCACATGTGGTCCTTTTAGGCACTTTTTCTTTTGGGGCTCTTGAATACATGTATTAAATATATATCTTGAATATCTATATATGTATTCAATGTGAATATATTCACATTGAGAAAATAGTTGTATACACACACATATTTATTTCTCCTTTCCTATTTACACACTTCAGAAATTGCAGATCGGGGCAATGTCTCTGATGTTGCCTTTCTCCTCTTGCAGTCGGATTTCAATGGATTGCCAATGGGAACTTATCAGGCCTTTCCCAATATTCATCCACCTCAGATACCAGCAACTCCCCCATCGTATGAATCTGTAAGTGCCTGAGCCTCCTTTATAAGCAGCAGGAGAGTGAATCCATGAAGAGAGAGCAAAATAATGGCCACAGGGAAGGCAAAGTTTTAAGCAACTAGTACTGGCATTGCTCTATGCTTTGGATTCTTGTGTTGCTTTAATATTACCCTGGAAACGGGGAGTGGTGGTGGTGGCATCATCGTTGGTGGCAATGCTTTGTCTGCAGTTAAGCCAGGAATCAGGAAGGAGCTGCAGATCCTGGAAAGTTGTGGTAGGGCACTTGATCAGACTTTTTTTTTAGACTAGGCAGAGAATCATATTGAGCTGGTACAGTCTTGGTACTAGAATATAATAATTGAAATACCAGCTTTATAAATTCTCAACACTGTGTAAAGGAATAAGAACCAGATTTTTGTCTTAAACAGATAAGTGTCTAGTAAATTTCAGCCTATAGCATTAATTTTATATTTTAGTCTTAGAGCTTGCTGTTATTGCTAATATGGTAATGATGCCTCGAACTGTAGGTGGTTGTACCGGTTTTGGTTCAGAATTAGATGACTTTTCTGCCAGCCTTGTTTGCTCATCTAGGGAGATCGCCCTGTTCCTGAGCTTGCTTAGTGTTCTTTCCTTTGGTTTTTACATTGGGCCTGAATTTTTATGTTTTGGTTTTGCATGCATTGAAGCATTGCCCACAGCTGTTTCTAGGAACGAGGTAGAAGATCTTCGTTAGTATTTGAGGACTTGGTTCTTGGAGATGAATGCGGTGGTTTAGAATGCTTTCTCTCTGCCTGGAAGGTGAAGGTAACAGATTAAAGAGAGATGTTATGGTGTGGTAAGAATTTTCTTTTCCTCTGCTTGGCAGTTATGAGTTCAACATAGTATCTCTCTGGTTGGAAGAAAATCAGGAAAGGAGTATAGGGGGCGGAGGGGCAGTTTCTTTGGAGCAGTTTGTTGCTTTTGCTGAGCAGCTTAGCTTTTGCAACACACATGGGCTTATACCATTACTTTCACCAGTGATGCCATTGCTTTCTCCTCTGGTCATGATCTTTGTGTTTCAGGTTGATGACATTAATGCTGATAAGAATGTCTCTTCTGCACAGATCATTGGTGAGTCAGAAACCCTCGAGAGTTTCTCAGTACTGAACCCTTTGCTGTTTTCTCATCTCTGTTCCTCCCTCAGATTGTTTTTATGCTTGTGGCATTCTACCTACATGCCACGTTCTCTCCCCAAATGCAGTATGGTGGAAATGGAACTCAGGATTTCCCACTTCCAAAAAGAAAAGATCTTTCATGGCTCCAAAGAATCTCCCAAGTTCCCTGTTTCTGTTAGTGATATCATTATTCTTTTTCACCTTGCAGTTTTCAGTCATCCTCAAGTTCGGTATGTTCCTGCTGCTTCCATTTCCACTGTGCCTGGAAATACCAAAATTTTTTTAAAATTTGGGCATTAAAGAGGGGGAAACAGACATAAATCATAAGTGTATAGCTCAGTGACTTTACAGAAAGCAAGCATGCTCATGTAGCCATTCACTGAAGAATTAAAACACTACCAGCACTTCAGAAACCCAGAGGGGAATATTTTTTAAAATTGGGACAGTTTCATTGAGGTATATTTTACATACATAAAATACCCTGAAGTGTATATTGTGATGAGTTTTGATGTGTCTCCACACATACATTATGTAACCACCACCTCAGTAAAGATACAAAACATTTCTATCACCCCAGAAAGTTACCTTGTGTTCCTTTCTAGTTAGTTCCATCCCAGAGGCAAGCACTGTTCTTATTTCCTAAAACTATGGTTTAGGTTGCCTGTTCTAGGACTTAGATACAAATGGAAACATACAGTAGGTAGAGAGGGCGATGATTTTAACTTGTAAGATACAAAACGGAAGACTAGAAATACAGATCACATTCTATTACATCAAATGGTATGGATGTTAACATTCCATATAAAATTTTTTTCCCATAAGCCTTAAAGAGTAGCTCATCCCAATAGAATTCTAGTACCATTTCTTGGACTTTCTTATTATGGGAGTAGACCTTTGTGAAAGGGGACAGTCCATTGAAATGAATGCTGCGTACCTAAGCCCCATGCACCACACTTTGACTTTCCCTTAAACTTTTTTCTCACTGTAGGAAAGTAAAACATATTCAACCATAATTAGAAAACGTAGCTGTTAATTGTCCTGAAAATTTTTATTGACCTTTAGAACTATTTTTTTAAAAACGTTTTCTCCAGTATTTTGATTATTTTATTGTTTCTGCCAGGGGGGATTGTGGGGTTTGAGGATCTGAGCCACTGGCATTTTTAACACTGTGCTCCTTCCTGTAATTTAATTAGGTCCTGGACCCAAGCCAGAAGCTTCTGCAAAGCCCCCTTCCAGACCCGTGGATACCTATGACAACTTTGTACTGCCAGAATTGCCATCTGTGCCAGACACACTACCAACTGCATCTGCTGGTGCCAACACCTCAGCCTCTGAAGACATTGACTTCGATGATCTTTCCCGGAGATTTGAAGAGCTGAAAAAGAAAACATAGGCTTCCTAAACCAGGCAAGGTCCAAGTTCTGGGAATTGAGACTGAGCAGTTTCTCCTTGTAACAAAGAATCTCCATGAAATTCTGCTTCATCTGTTAACCATCACTGAGTACACTCTTCCTCTGGGCTCTCTTCCTGCTCTGACACACTCTGCTGCTTTCCGGTTCTCCACTGCTCCTGAGAGACTAACAACTGGAGATTGTGAGGTTGGAGCAGCTGGCTCCTGGCAGCCTTGCTTGTCTATTTCCTGTCAGTGTGATCCCATTTCTCGCCTTCCTGTCCCACCATCTCTCCACAGGGGAGTGAGAAGGGGAGAGCTGTCAAAGATGGCCGGATGGTGGAGGAGAGTACTTCATGAAGTGTCTCAGCTCTGTGCTGAGGTTCTAGACTTAGAAACAAAGCCCTCCGTACAGAGGGATTGGTGGTGAGTGAGATTCAAGGCCAAGTTGTCTATTTTCTCGCTCTAATATGAATGGGAGAGAGAAAATGGCTCAGGAAGCCATTGTAACAGTTCTTAGAAGCTGGGTCTTCTCATTGACATACACACTACTCCTTGCTGCAGGGCACTGTTCCACCTGGATCCAGTTGCAAACTTTGGAAAGTTGAAGGCCTCTCTTAGTTCTACTGGATTCTCAGGGAGCCCTCTGTGGCCTTTTGCTTTATTTTGAGTGCTGTGTTTCCCTTTTAATAGAGGGCAGCACTGTATATAAATTCCTGTTTTCCCTGTGGCATGTTCTGTTGGATTGCATTGCTGGCCACATACTGGGCAAAAGTCACCATTCAAGGCTAAGGTGGGCTTCCAGTAGCCTTAATAGAAATATTCAAGTCTCTTGAGTAGTGAGCTGGAAAGCCTACAGGTGAAGAGGGGTTCCTGTTTTCATTTGAAAACGTTATGATCAAGAGAACCTTTAAAAACTGATCTCAGATAAATTTTTGGTGCCCATGTGGCTGTAGGTGTTTTGCTCCTTCCCTTGACGGATGAGACTCTGTTTTGCCCCCTAGCTAAGGCCATCCTTCCCCACAAGGATGGATTTGGGATCGGAAGATACGACTTCGGCTTCTGTGTGGTGTATCTGTACACACTTGTTTCAAGCAATTTTAATGTTTTTGATTGATTTGTATGTCATGGCTCAGTAGCTGCTAATAAAGTTAAAAATTCTGTGCCCCGCTTTCTCCATTGTTTTGGTCAAATGACGAGGGTCAAGATTTTAGTGGAGAGTATTTAAGCAAGTGACACATACTGGGCACAAGCCAGACCTTATTGGCTCCCTGGGTAGGATGCCTGGGGAGTAAGGGGCCCATTTCGATCTCAGTATTTAAGGCCAGATTGTTACCTATGAGTTGGCTTGGTTACTTCTCTGTGACAGGGCTCCCCCTTAGCCAAATCTCATGCTTGTATCTTTAATTAAAGTTGCAGTGAGCTTACTTCTGACTCATATTTCCCATAGTCATCCTGGAACATGAATGATGTTACTTGGTGTTTGTTTGGCAGCAGAGCTGGCTTATCCTGCACCACTCTTGCAGTGTTAACCCTCTGATAGTGCCAAGTTCCATAAACGTAAGAATCTGCAGCCAAGGGGATTCTGATTCTTCACTGACGAACAAAATTAACCAAGTATATTATAAACATCTATAATTTTCTAAAGTACACCGTGCAAATACCAGTATTAATATACTAAGAAGTAATAAGCCAAGCGAAGAGGTAACAGGATTAATCTTTTGAAACTTCAATTGTCAGTGGCCATTGCTGTACAGCTGTTTGCTTACTTACATGTGTTCTGGTGTTGCTGTATTCCTAACAAACTTGAGAGCTTCAGTAGCAGCATATCCATCAGTGCAGCTTCTTTCTGAGTCTGTTGGAAGACAAAAAGAGAAAAGCAAGGAAATCGAAATTGCTGCTAGTGGTGGAGGAAAAAAAGTACCAAAGATATATTTTTTAAAAAGTAGATATAACGTGTAAAGATACTGTTTCCTTTAATGGTTTACTGTCAGGCCTTGGAGTGTTTCTGCTACTTAACAGTGGAGGGCCAGCTATTTATAGGACAGTGGATGTAGAACATAGTGTACTTTTGGTAAATTGGGTTTCCTAGGAAAATGGTTGCCAGAGCTGTGGAGACTAATAAAGGGAGTATGCTGATACTGTGCATTATGTCAGTCTGTAATCTTAAGAGCAGCTACAATTGAGCTTTTCCAGTGATAAAATCATGATAGGGTTTATATTTCAGTTACTGAGTCAGAGTTACTTACCTTAAAGGACTGACTTTCTTTACCAAAGGTCATTAAAATGGCAGAAACAAAAAGGTTAATGATCACAAATACCATCAAAATGGCACTGGTTAGGAGAATAAGAAAGGAGCTCAGGACTGGGTTTAAAGCAATAACCTGAAAAGACAATAGGACACTTCGAGTTTAAACACTGAGAGTTTAATATCTACTTTAAAAATGTAAGATATATGCTGACATTTGGGATATATTCACGTAAGGAAACACTTATGTCTGGTGGAAACTAGAAAAGCAAAAATATTAAAAAGGAAAATACTTTTGAGTGGACAGAAAAGCAAGAGTGACTGACTCTAAGAGTGTAAATAATTGTGCCTTCAGGGCTTTCACAAGAAGAAAACAGGTGAGTTGTAATGGAATTATAAGTGACTCAAAGCCCTTGTGAGTTGTTGGCAATTCTGGAAAATATTTCTAAACATGGAAGCTTCAAGGAATAGCAAAAGTGTGTTGAAAAAATACATAGATACCAGCAGTGATAATGAAAACGGTCTCTGCCGTTCCAAGCACTTTCTACTCTGAACATAGGAGCATTTCAATACAGTTTAAAAGGATAGCCATAGAAAACTGGCTTTTAATGCTTTTTCTAGATTTTTTAAAATCGTTATCTTTAAGAGTATAATTACTGAGTTTTGCCATTCTTGCCTTTTCAGTACAAAGAGATCTTTCTCAAATGTAGGGCTTACTAGAATGGTTTCCAGTAAAATTTGGTTTCCAAATTCTTTAATTTAGGTGTTCCTTTTAAAAATGATTATTTTCCTTTGGTATTGGCTCTTTCATTATTGCCACTGGGCACTGTTTTAAAAAAAAACAGCCAACAACTTAGAGGATGAATACTTGCAATAAATACTATTGTGATGGAAATCTCTGTGACAGAGATATTATAATGGCTGCCAGCTTATATCTACTTATTTTAAAAGAGCTTAATCATAACTCCAGGTAAACCAAATAGTTTGGGCAAACACTGAGTTTGTGATGCAAGACTATTCCCAGTAAGTATACTCCATTTTCCCTTTTAAGTCAAAAAGTAGGTGTCAGCAAAAGTTTATTATGATTGTTCCTTCTTTAAGAGCTTTAGTATATAAAGTGTTCCAGGGGTGAGGACTTCATTCCCTAGTGATTGGGGCTGGAACCACAACAAAACAGTCCACCCAAAATACCAGTTATGTTAATCTTTCTTAGATTTTAGGAAGGTGGTGGTAACTTTCCACGTTAGAAACGATGTTAATTTACCCATTTTAATTAGTAACCTTTGATTTCTAGAGTATCAGAATGATGAGCTTTGATGAAAATCTTGCCAGTTTCACTAATTTGAATTGCAGTTTTTTTCTTATCAAATCTATATGTGCTAGTGTTTGGGACCCAAAACCTCACCTGGGTTTCCTACTTTATTTTTTATGTTGAGTAGAAAGGGATTTGTGTAGGTAGTTCCTGGGAGAAAATAACAGCCTCTCTGAAATTAGTATTTATAGACAGAAACAACTGCAGTTCTTTCTGGACTTGTACCTCCCTAATTTTTCTTTTTTAAGTCACTTCCAATTGTACCCTTCAAAGGGCCGTTGAGAAAGCAGCAGCAATCATGTTAATCTGGCCAGGTGTGAGAACACAAGTTCGGGCCCAGTGTCTTTGGCTGTAAGATTAAGGATAGAAGAAGTGAGAAAGGTGGGACTGTGTGCTTAGGAAAGGAAGGATTTCTGAAGGTAACAGCCACTCAAAAGCTATACGGTATCTGTAGGTAATACCATAAAATAACGGCAAAGGAACTGTTTCTCCCTTTTCCAGTATGCAGTGGTACAGTAGGGGCTGCTTTTATAAGCAATTCTCCCCTTGTTTGATATATTAAACCAAATAGAATTCTGCAGGGAAACCAGGAATAGGGTTTTTACCTCCTTGTGATGAGAGATTCCCATCAGGAGACCAACAACAGTCACTGCTGAACTGAGACAAGTTCAGTAGTCAGAGATGCTCCATCCAAACAGCAGGTTAAACTGAAAAAGAGAGAACTGTCAGATGGGGGTGGAGAGTAGTAGAGGGGACTGCACTTCTTTGGGTCCTGAGGTGCTTGATAATGGTGAGGTCAAGGTAGAACCAATGGAATAGAAATTAAAGAAGTTCCTTAGTGGCCATTCAAATTGCTATGCCTAAAAACTACATAGAATTCTTCTGTAATTACAGTGTTTTCATATAAATCTGACTTCCATATAGTTCATCCTGTGAACTAAATGTTATCCCCATTTTAGAGATCAAACAAATGTCTTGAGTTTATCATACTGCTAGTTAACTGTGGGCCTACACAACTAAAACCAGCTCCACTGTCTTCTCCAAAACTCATTGCCAACTTGAACTGATGGTTTTCCATTTAGTGACCTTTTCTAAGGGAAGCAATGTGATTCCAAGACTACAGCACTTAGGAAAAGACAGACACTAGATGCAGCAAAAGCAGTTCTAAAAGGGAAGTTCATAGCAATAAATGCTCACATTAATAAAAATCTCAAATAAAAAACCTAGCTTTACTGCTCAAGGAACTAATAACTGAGCCTAAAGTTACAAGAAGAAATGAAGTAATAAAGATTAGGGCAGAAACAGCGACTAGAAAGACAACAGAAAAAAAAGTTAGCTTTTTTGAACAACAAAAATGACAAGCCTTTAGCTAGACTAACCAAGAAAAGAGAAAGGATTCTAATAAATAAAATTACATAAACAAAAGAGGAGACATTACAACTGATATCACAAAAATACAAAGGATCATAAGAGACTACTAGGAATAATTACACACCAACAAACTGGATAACCTAGAAAAAATGGATAAATTGCTAGAAACATACAACTGAATAATGAATAAACAGAAAACCTGAACATATGAAAGTAAGGAGACTGAAGCAGTAATCAAAAACCTCTCAACAAAGAAAAGCCCAGGACCAGATGGCTTCATGGGTGAATTCTATCAAACATTTAAACTTTTAAATTCTCGGACTTCCCTGGTGGTCCAGTGGTTAGGACTCTATTTCCACTGTAGGGGGTTGTGGGTTCGATCCCTGGTCAGGAAACTAAGATCCCATGTAAGTCAATAAATGTGATACACCATATTAAAAGAATGAAGGATTAAAAACATCTCCATTGTACATATATACAGTGGAATATTACTCAGCCATAAAACGAAATGAAATTGAGTTATTTGTAGTGAGGTGGATGGACCTAGAGTCTGTCATACAGAGTGAAGTAAGTCAGAAAGAAAAACAAATACCGTATGCTAACACATATATATGGAATCTAAGAAAAAAAAATGGTCATGAAGAACCTGGGGTAAAATGGGAATAAAGACACAGACCTACTAGAGAATGGACTTGATATGGGGAGGGGGAAGGGTAAGCTGTGACAAAGTGAGAGAGTGGCATGGACATGTATACACTACCAAACATAAAATAGATAGCTAGTGGGAAGCAGCCGCATAGCACAGAAGATCAGCTTGGTGCTTTGTGACCACCTAGAGGAGTGGGATAGGGAGGGTGGGAGGGAGATGCAAGAGGGAAGAGATATGGGGACATATGTATATGTATAACTGATTCACTTTGTTATAAAGCAGAAACTAACACACCATTGTAAAGCAATTATACTCCAATAAAGATGTTAAAAAAAACGAAGACATGATCTCAACAGATGCAGAAAGAGCATTCAACAAAATTTAACCTTTAATGACAAAAACTCTCAACAAATTAGGCAAGAAGGAATGTACTTCAACATAATAAAGGCCATATATGTCAAGCTCACAGCTAACATCATACACAATTGTGAAAAGCTAAAAGCTCTTCCTTTAAGAT
Organism: Neophocaena asiaeorientalis asiaeorientalis; assembly: GCF_003031525.2. Taxonomy (NCBI): domain Eukaryota; kingdom Metazoa; phylum Chordata; class Mammalia; order Artiodactyla; family Phocoenidae; genus Neophocaena; species Neophocaena asiaeorientalis. The sequence goes on along the minus strand of NW_020185335.1, from coordinate 1,539,567 downwards.
AAGGAAGAAGACAAGGATGCCAACTCTCACCACATCTATTCAACACAGTACTGGAAGTCCTAGCCAGAGAAGTTAGGTAAGAAAAATAAATAAAAGGCATCCAAATAAGAAAGGAGGAAGTATAACTGTCTTTGCAGATGACATGGTCTTATATATAGAAACCCTAAAGACTCCACCAAAAACCTGTTAAAAAAAATGAATGCAGTAACGCTACAGAATAAAAAATCAAAATACAAAAATCAGTTGCATTTTGTTACACTAACAACTAGCTGAAAAAGGAATTTTAAAAAGTCTCATTTACAATAACATCAAAAAGAATAATACACTTGGGAATAAATTTAACCGAGGTGAAAAATCTGTTCAATGAAAACTATAAGAGATTGATGAAAGATATGAAAAAGACAAAAGTAAATGGGAAGATTTCCCACATTCATGGATTGGAAGAGTTAATATTGTTAAAATGTCCATACTACACAAAGTGATCTACAGATTCAATGCAATCTCTATCAAAATTCCAGTGGCATTTTCCCCAGAAATAGAGAAAATCCTAAAATTTGTATGGAACCACAAAAATACCACGAATAGCCAAAATAATCTTGAGAAAGATGAACGAAGCTGGAAGCATCACACTTCTGATTTCAAACTATATTGCAAAACTATAGTAATCAAAATACTATGATATTGGGATAAAAACAGATACATAGAACAATGGAACTGAATAGAGAACCCAGAATTAAACCCACACCCATAGATTCGGCCAACTAATCTATGACAAGGGTGCCAAGAATACACAATGGGGCTAGTCTCTTCAACAAATAATGCTAGGAAAACTGGATTTCCACATGCAAAAGAATGCAGTTGGACACTTTTATTTTGCCATATTCAAAAAATCAACTCCAAATGGATTAACAACTTAAACCTTAGACCTGAAACTGCAAAATTCCTATGAGAAAATAGAAGAAGCTTCTTGACACTGGTCTTGGCAGTTTTTTGGATATGACGCTAAATGCACAGGCAACAAAAGCTATAACAAGTGGGACTACCTCAAACTAAAAAGTTTCTGCGCAGCAAAGGAAACAATAAACAAAAGGCAGCCTATGAAGTGGGAGAAAATATTTGCGAACTATATATCTGATAAGGGGTTAAAATCCAAAATCCAAAAAGAACTCATACAACTCAATACCAAAAAAAAAACATCCTGATTAAAAAATGGGCAAAGGACCTGAATACACATTTTTCTAAAGAAATACAAATGACCAACAGGTATATGTAAAAATCACTAATCATCAAGGAAATAACAAACCGAAACTGCAATGTGATATCACCTCACGACTGTTAGGATGGCTGTTATCAAGAAGACAAGAAATAACAAATGTTGGTGAGGGTTTGGAGAAAGGAGCCCTGTTGGTGGGAATATAAGTTGGTATAGCCATTATGGAAAACAGCATGGAGGTTCCTCAAAAAATTAAAAATAGAGCTACTAGATGATCCAGTAATCCTACTACTGGCTATATATTGAAAGGAAATGAAATCAGCATCTTGAAGAGCCATCTGCACTCCCATGTTCATAGCAGGATTATTCATGAAAGTGAAGATATGAAATAAGCCAAACAAAGAAACATGTATGATCTCTTATAAGTGCAATTTTTAAAAGTCGAACTTACAGAACCAGAGGGTAGAATGGTCGTTACCAGGGGCTGGGGTGGGGAGGGGGATGGGTGGATGTCAGTCAGAGTATACAAACTTTTAGTTTTAAAATCAATAAGTCCTGGAGATCTAATATATAGCATTATTATAGTTTATAGATTATAGTTAATAGTAATATATTGTATACTTGAAATTTGCTTAGAGAATAAGAGTTCTTATCACACTAAAAACAAAACATGTAACCGTGTGAGGTGATGGATATGTTAATTAGTTTGATTGTGGTAAACATTTCACAATGTATTCATATATCGAAACATCACATTGTACCTTAAATATATACAATTTTAATTTCTCCATTGTACCTCAATAAAGCTGGGGAGAAAAGAGAACCTAAAAACTATTACTTAACCAAAAAATTCAGCAAGCTGGCTGGGTACTAAATATAATAAAATCAATAGCCTTCATATATTCAAACAATATTTACTTAGAAACTATAGTGAAATAAAATCTCATTCACAATAGACCACAAAAGATAAGCCTAACAAGAGATGTGCAAGAATTATATGAAGAGAATTTAATATTACTGAGGGATACAAATGCAGATGAGAATAGAAAAAGCATACCACACTCCCAGATAGAACATCATAAGCTACCAATTCCCTAAATTAATTTTTATAAATCCTTATTTTGTTTCTGTATAAATATCTAAATCTCTACAACTGAACGAGCTCTTAATACGTAAAAAGCTCCCATTTATCAAAACAAGCAAACAAAACCAAGCAGCCCAATGAAAAATGGGCAAAAATTATAGAATGACATTGATTCATTCTTTCGATCAGTATGTATTGAGTGCTCACATACACCAGGTCCTCTTCTAGGTGCTGGGAACACAGCAGTGGACAAGAGTCCCTGTCCACAGAGCATTCACATTTGAGGAGGGTGGGAGACAGGCAATAACCAAACAATATTCAGGTAATAGTTGTGCTATGAAGAAAACTGAGCCACGGAGCAACTAAGCCCGCGTGCTACAACTACTGAAGCCTGCGCGCCTAGAGCCCGTGCTCTGGCAACAAGAGAAGCCACCGCAGTGAGAAGCCCGCGCACCACAACGAAGAAGAGTTGCCCCCACTCACCGCAACTAGGGAAAGCCCACGCACAGCAACAAAGACCCAACGCAGCCAAAAAGAATGAATAAATAAAAAATTAATTTAAAAAACTGAGTAGGGAGAGGGGATAGAGAGTGTTCTGTGAGGAGGGAGCAGTGCTATTTATTTACAGGATGATTAGAGGTTTCTCAGAGGAGGTGGCTTATGAGAAAGACCCTAATAAAGTTTGGAGCTCCCAATGCAAACGTCAGTCAGGGCAACAGCAAGTTCCAAGGCAAGAGCGTGTGCATCGTGTTTAAGGAGAGCACAGAAGCTTGTGTGGCTGAATTAGAGTGAATGAGGGTCAGAATGAGGGTAGGAGAAGTAACAGATGTAGCTACAGCTCTGGACAGGGAAGGCCCTAGAGTAAACTTTAGAAAGGGTTTGGGCTTTTAAGTATGATGAAATCCATTGGGAGGTTTTGAACAGGGACAAAACACATTTATGTTGTAAAAAAAAAAAAATAATATGGGGAAGATGGAATGAAGACGGGCAAGAGCAGAGGCAAGTTTTGTCCATATGAGAGGTGAAAAATGGTTCCTTAGTTTAAACTTGCATTTTCTCATGAGTGCAGTTGCAAACCTTTTGTATATTTCAGAGTTACCTGTATTGTATGAAAACACCAATGTTCACTGAACTGTTGGCGATGTGGGCAGATCTAATACATTGCTCGTGGGAACATTAATTGGTACAATTGAGGAGAACAATTTGGCAATATCTTTCTAAATGAAAAATGGATATACATTTTTAGCAAGTCTATTCAAGGTACTTATCTTACAGATATATTTGCACATGAGTGAAATTACATATGTAAAAGGGTATAAATGGCAGTATTATTAACAGTATAAGAGTGGAAACAATCTAAATGTCTATTAAAAGGGAACTGGTCATAAAACTTATGGTACATCACGCAATGGCATACTATATAGTAAATGAATAAAACATAAAAAGGGACAGCTTTATATATGCTGATGGAACAATCTCCAGGCAAATTGAGGGGAAAAGGCAAAAAGGCATGACAATGTTTATAGTATGCTGCTATTTATCATCAAATGTATTTGCAAATGTATAGATTACCTTTGAAAGAACTTACAAGTATACCTTGGAGATACTGTGGGTTCGGTTCTAGACCACTGCAATAAAGCAAGTCACATGAATTTTTTGGTTTCCCAGTGCATATAAAAGTTATGTTTAGGGAATTCCTTGGCTATCCAGTGGTTAGGACTCGGCGCTTTCACTGCTGGGGCCCGGGTTCAATCCCTGGTTGGGTAAGATTGTACAGGCCGTGCGGTGTGGCCAAAAAAAAAAAAGTTATGTTTACACTGTATTATAGTCTATTAAGTGTATAATACCATTATGTCTAAACAATGTACATACACCTAAATTAAAAATACTTTGCTAAAAAATGCTAATCATCACCTGAGCCTTCTTTTAGCAATAGTAACATCCAAGATCACTGATCACAAGTCACCCTAACAAATATAATAATGAAAAAGTTTGAAATATTTCGAGAGTTACCAAAATGCGACACAGAGACACGAAGTGAGCAAATGCTGTTGGAGAAGTGGCGCCAATGAATTTGCTTGACACAGGGCTGCCACATCTTCAATTTGTTGAAGAAAACATGCAGTATCTGCGAAGTGCAGTAAAGTGAAATGCAGTAAAGTGAGGTATGTCTGTATAATCAATTGGGAATGTAGTTGCCTCTGGGAAAGAGAGAAGGGGGATCAGGGGATAAAGGAGAGTTGCACAATATACATCACGGTACATATGGATTTTCTACATATTTATGTTTTAATTATGAAAAATGTTTTAACATGAAAGAAAAAGATTATGTTACAAAATTGGCAGGGAGAGGTTTGCAGTAGGTTATTAAAGGACCTAGGGTCCTGCAGAAGATAAAAGAGAAAGGTAAAGGGTGACTTAACCTTCAAAGATGGCCTTACTTTATATTTCTTAAAACTTCAAAGATGGCCTTACTTTATATTTCTTAAAAACTGTGCAATTGTAGAATTGTGATTAGTGTTTTTTCACCTCAGAAGAAAGTCAAAAGAGATAAAGTTTAAATTGCTGCAAGAGGAATTTTAATTAAATCCTACAAAAAAAATTCTTCCCTAAATGTGTTTCAACATTGGACTAGGCTATTTAGGAAAGTTCTGCTTTTATAGGATACAGATTTATTTACAGGATACAGATTATCTGCCATGAATGGCTTGGGCTTCAATATTCCTGAAAACAAGTGGACTAATGGGACTGGGCTACCTCAATTCTGAAAGCGAAAATTTTTTAGCAGTTGAAGAGTTAAAAAATGTTAGTTAGAATTTTTACTGCTGTTTACCCCATATCTACTTAATTCTATTTCATTATCGACATCTACAGATTGCTGTTGCTCTTCCTTAGTATGTCCAGGTAACTCATGTAAACTCTGTGGTTCTAGTACAACCAGAGCTCCAACTGCCCCCAGTTAATAACAATAGCTAACACCCATCGACTGAACAGTATGTGCCCGACACTGTTCTAAGCACTTAGATCTACTAAGGTTTTAATCTTCACATCTGTCTTACAGGGTAGGTCCTAAGATTATCCCCATTGTACAGATGGGGAAACTGAGGCACCGGAGGTTGAGTAATTTACCCAAGAACACACTGCTGGTAAGTGGAGAGCAAGGATGTGAACCTGGGCAGTCTGGGCAGCCTTCTGAGTCTGCGCCTTTGGACCACAACACTATACTGTAAAGCAAAGGAGTCTAAGAGGAGAACATGCCTATTGTGATGGCACTAGCCTTAGCCACCCAGGGTCTGATTCACTTTTTATTAAAGTCAGTATAGACAGTTACTGACTGCAAACAGAATATGCCCTCAACCTAGAACTGTCACCGTTTAAAACTCAACTAGAAAGAATCAACACGCAATGTACTGAAGTTGCCATCTGTTAAAACTCTTAAATGCAACAAGTACATGTTTAAGAAAAGATTATACAGATGTAGAAAACAAACTTATGCTTACCAAGGGGGAAAGTGGGGGAAGGATAAATTGGAAGATTGGGATTGTATATACACACTATTATATATAAAATAGATAACTAATAAGAACCTGCTATATAGCACGGGGAACTCAATACTCTGTAATGACCTTTATGGGAATAGATTCTAAAAAAGAGTAGATATATGTATAACTGATTCACTTTGCTGTACAGCAGAAACACAACATTGTAAATCAACTATACTCCAATAAAAATTAATTTTAAAAAAAGGACTATACATGTTTGCTGAGATGAACATATCATTCCGATTTTTTTCAGGAACCTAGGAGATGTTCCAAATCCCAACAGAAAGCCACCAATCCTGAGATTAATGAATGTAACAATTTCCAGAATACAGCTTAATAAGATATAAAGTTATAATATGGCAAGGTGTTAGTAACTGGTGAAAGATACTGAACAAGAAGCATTCATACTGGGACTTCCCTGGTGGGTGAGTGGTTAAGAATCCACCTTCCAATGCAAGGGATGTGGGTTCAATCCCTGGTCAGGGAACAAAGATCCCACATGCCGTGGGGCAACTAAGCCCGAGCGTGGCAACTACTGAGCCCGCGTGCCACAACTAGAGAGCCTGTGGACACAACTACTGAGCCCACGTGCTCTGGAGCCCATGCGCCACACCTAGAGAGAAGCCTGCGCTTCGCAATGAAGAGCCCGTGCACTGCAATGAAAAGATTCTGCGTGCTGCAACTAAGACCCGATGCAGCCAAATGAAAAAAATAAAAAATTATCTAAAAAAAAACAAGCATTCATACTAACTCCTCTTTTTTTCTTTTTTTTTTGACTGCGTTTGGGTCTTCGTTGCTGCGCGTGGGCTTTCTTTAGCTGTGGTGAGCGGAGGCTACTCTTCATAGCGGTGCATGGGCTTCTCATTGCAGTGGCTTCTCTTGTTGTGAAGCACAGGCTCTAGGCGCACAGGCTTCAGTAGTTGTGGCACGTGGGCTCAGTAGTTGTGGCTCGCAGGCTCTAGAGCACAGGCTCAGTAGTTGTGGCGCATGGGCTTAGTTGCTCCGCGGCATGTGGGATCTTCCCGGACCAGGGCTTGAACCTGTGTCCCCTGCATTGGCAGGCGGATTCTCAACAACTGTGCCACCAGGGAAGTCCCCATACTAACTCCTCTTGATGGTGAGGTTCTTTGAGGGTACAAACCATATAATGTCCACCATTTTATTAGCTCCTAGGACAGTTCCAGCATACTAGGTGTTCACTACATATTCGTGGAACTGAACTGGATAACCAAGAAAAGTTACACAGACTTGGGAATGACTACACGTCAGGCAATATATCAAAATATCTGGTGTGGAGATCTTTCTGGTTACACTGTTTTCGTGGTTCTGTGCTTATAGAACTTCTCAGCTACATGTGGTTCCCTCCTTCACAAGGAGGCAACCAGTCCCAGGGATCACTCCAGTTACTTTTCATGTTGTTAGTGAATAAAGTCTCAATTTTGTTTATCAGCCTCTTGTGAAACTCATCAGTGGCAATCAGCCTTCATGGGCCTGATCAGCCTTGGGTGAACAGACATAAACCTGAACCTGCTTAGATGGGGCCCTGGGAGTGGACCTTTGGGTGCCCACAGAGGTGCAGTCATTTTGAAAAAGCCAGCGGACCTTTCTCCAGTGTTCTAATGGGTTACTGCAGGGGTGTTTGGAAAACCAACTGCACCCCACATTTGCAGGGCTGGGCCCCAGGACTGTGTTCTTACCTCTGTAATCCCTGTACAGGTTAGGAAGGACGGTGCTACTGGCCCAGGGGTAGGAATGCTTAAGAAGTTTGATCTCTGAGAAGCGGTAAGGAAAGCTCTTGTGGATAGCTTGACGGAGGTAAAATCTGTTGGAGTTGTGTGCTGAGTAGACTGCAGTCATCAACAGGATAAGGAAGAGTATTTGTACTAGTTTTCTTAGAAGAGAAAATCACAGGCGAGTAGTTAGCTTAGAAATCCTCTATGTTTTTCATTTTTTTTCCTAAGCTGACCGACTTTTACAGGTCAAAAACAGTCAAAAGTTGGCAATTTGATATGGTTCAACCTAATAATTGTAAACAGATAAGCAAAAGCATTTAGCTCTTAGCAATATCTATATAGATATCTACAGATATCTACACATATCCTTCCCAGAATTATAGATATCTACAGATATCTACACATATCCTTCCCAGAATTATAGATATCTACAGATATCTACATCATATATCCTTCCCAGAATTATAGATATCTACAGATATCTACATATATCCTTCCCAGAATTATAGATATCTACAGGTATCTACACATATCCTTCCCAGAATTATAGATATCTACAGATATCTACACATATCCTTCCCAGAATTATAGATATCTACAGATATCTACACATATCCTTCCCAGAATTATAGATATCTACAGATATCTACATATATCCTTCCCAGAATTATAGATATCTACAGATATCTACATATATCCTTCCCAGAATTATTCTGCCACTGATCAGAAATTTTACTTAAAAATAAGATACATAAAATCTCACACAAGTGTTGTATTTTAGTTCTTAGGTCTAAATGTCCTCCCAGACCACTCCTTTCATCTCCTCCCCTTCCCCTCCCCAGTTATCTATAGATTGTCTGTGTTCACAAGAAGAGAAGGCATGATAAAAACAGGATTTGTCTTCTTTGGTCCAGAGAGTCCAATAACCCAAACACTAGACGTGTTGAACCAGTTACCTTGCACTTACAGGACAGCAATTTTTTTTTTTTGGCCATGCTGAGTGACATGTGGGATCTTAGTTCCCCCATCAGGGATCGAACCCGTCCCCCCTGCCGTGGAAGCGGGGAACCCGTGCCCCCTGCCTAACCACTGGACCACCAGGGAATTCCCAGGACATCTGTTTTTCAAAGCATATTCATTTTCCCTCCACCATGCGATGTAGATCAAGTTTCATTATTACATTCTGCAGGTAGAGAAAGTGACTTACTGAAACACACAATTAGATCTCAAGATTCCAAGTTCAGGAGTCCTTCCATTCACCTTACAGCCTTGCTTAAGGGAATCCAGAATTTTTCAAGGTGAATATTTTAAAATAGTTTTCCACCCTTCTTCTATATTTTCCATTTAATTCTCATTCCCCCTTTCCTTGCTGGGAAATGTGCTGCTGTATCAACAGGTTACCATTTTTTCTCCATACCCAAAATATCTCCTGTCAACTTGAAGAATTTCTTCTCTTTCAAGGTTCTTTCTGGGCGCTTAACTGGACCATTCATAGCTGGGGCTACGTAGATGGGGTTGTTTTCATCTCTTGAACCGGGTAATGATGAAGGACATCTGCTGTCAAAAATTCAAATATAGGCCAAAAAAGGGTATATTTCATTAAGTAGTTATTCATCAACATTTGTTGAGCATCTTCTATGAGTATCTCCTGTTAAATGTTGAAATAGAGAATAAAGCTATCTAAGCAGCCCTTCCCAAACTATCATGAAAGACTTAAAAAAAAATTTCCAATCCATCAGGGACTGATACTTTTGTAAAAATACAGTAAAAACGAATTACTAGGAAAATGACATAGAACAGAGGCCTACAAAATACAAGCACCATTTTGAAAATTAGATTCAATAGGCCTAAAATTAGTCTGCCCAACTGCTCTAAAAGTTTCTAAATGCTTATTCTCAACTTCTGTACTTATCTTGGACTAGAAACACAGTTTTAGTCAGTGGACCACCCGATGGGAGCACTGTTCCAGAGTGGTGGTTCTCAAAGTTTAATGTGCCAGGGGATCACCTGGAATTTTGTTAAAATGCAGTTTCTGGGGTGAGGCCTAAGATATCTGACAGTTCCAGGAGATGCCAGCGCTGCTGGTCTCCAGACCACACTGTAAGCAGAAGAATATAGAGACACGTAAATCAAGATGGAGAGAGAAATGGACTTAGAATATGACCTAAAACTTGTCAGCCTGTAAGAAGCAAATGCTGAGGGATCACTGAAAAGAAAAACCTCCCTGAGGAATTCAGAGAAGGTGGCCCAGAGGCAGTGACATATGACATCTGTTTTGAATGTTGAGTCAGAAAGAATTCTCTAGATGGACAAGGATAAGGACAAGAAAAAAGTCATTTTAGTAGAGGGAACAGCAATTCAAGAGACGGAGAGATGAAATGAGGGCTAGGAAGGCAGTTTGAAGTCAGATTACTAACTTTTTAATCTCATAAGGAATAAGATACCAACCCCTTAGCAGCGTGCCCACCACTCAGTTTAAGAAATAAGTGATTGCCAAGATAAAATCCGCTGTGTACCTCTGTGATAGTATCCCTTCTTTCCTTCAGAGAGCTAATCCTCTCCTAAATTTTGGAGTGTATCATCCTATGCATTTCTTCATTAAAATATATGTCTCTAAGCAAGACATGCATTGTTTTGCATGATTAAAATGGTGTGTTTAAAAAAAACAAATGGTCGGGCTTCCCTGGTGGTGCAGTGGTTGACAGTCCGCCTGCCGATGCAGGGAACACGGGTTCGTGCCCCTGTCTGGGAAGATCCCACATGCCGCGGAGCGGCTGGGCCCGTGAGCCATGGCCACTGAGCCTGCGCGTCCAGAGCCTGTGCTCCGCAACAGGAGAGGCCACAGCAGTGGGAAGCCCGCATACCACAAAAAGAAAAAACAACAACAACAAAACACAAATGTTCTGAAGAACCTAGGGGCAGGATGGGAATGAAGACGCAGATATAGAGAATGGACTTGAGGACACGGGGAGGGGGAAGGGTAAGCTGAGACAAAGAGAGAGAGTAGCATTGACATATATACAGTACAAATGTAAAATAGATAGCTAGTGGGAAGCAGCCGCATAGCACAGGGAGATCAGCTCGGTGCTTTGTGACCACCTAGAGAGGCGGGATAGGGAGGGGGGGAGGGAGGGAGATGCAAGAGAGATGAGATATGGGGATATATGTATAACTGATTCACTTTGTTATAAAGCAGAAACCAACACACCATTGTAAAGCAATTATACTCCAATAAAGATGTTTAAAAAATGTGTTAATTTTTCTGCAGTTTGCTTTTCAGCCATCTTTGTGTTTGTGAGTTTCATCCATGTAATATGAGTGGCTCTAGTCAGTTATTTAGAGGGTAGACTCCCTCAGGTTTGGTGACTGAATGGTGGGTGGGATTTAGGCTTATTCTTATGTTTTTAGAGAATGGTGATGCTATTAACTGAAATGAGAAAACAGTAAAGAAGTGAATTTGCGGAGCAGGCAAATAATTCTGCTTGGGGCATGTTTAATTTGAGATACCTGCAGGCATTCAGATACAGAGGGTGAGCAGTTGGAAACAGCACTTGGGGCTCAAAGCTAGAAACACTAGGAAGGAATCTAGAATACAGGGAAGAGTAGAAGCATTGAGAGATCTAGGGAGGGATGGATCACAAAGAGTGTTGGTGACGCACTGGTTAGTCTTGGGCTGGGAAGAAGGTGCAACAGCTGGTCAGAGACAAGATCCTGAATGGATAGATTCCTCTGAGCCAGTGAGGTGGCTAGGAGCCCACTGTTCTGATACAATTTGCTATTTGCAAAATTAGGTATTAGTTAGAACTACTTGAATTACCCAAGACTGCCAAGATCCTCTTGGTCTGATGTTCCTTCTCTTCGTGAAGCACAGCACCCTGTTCAGCAGCAGTGAGGGAAACAATGTGAGGAAGATCACCTGGACAGGAAAGTCACAGGAGAAACTTAACGAGCAGGTATTACAGGAACCAGGAAGGTGGCGCCATTAGGTAAAGGTGAAGGTGGGTATGATTAATACATTTCAGTGACTTGGCCCTTTATTTTGATGGAAAACTGAGAGTTAAGTAAATTCATAATTATTTTTGCATAACCATGAGGATGTGGTTGATATCATGTTAATCTTTGTATTTTTGCTGTAGTCCTTAATCTGCTTGGCTAGGAAAGTTTAAACTATTAAATGATTTGTGATGATCTGTATAAGGTGTTCACTGACACCTGTTTTTGGAACAACTTTGATATGCTAGACTGAAGCAGCTACATTTTTGAAAGTGCCAGTTTTGCTGAAGCAGGCATGGAATCTTAGAATTGAGTAAGACCTTAAACCTCTGTTAGGGGAAACAAGTATGCCCCGCTCCTTAAATTTCCTTGGAGGGGAGGAAAGTGCTCCAGTCCTCAGAGAACAAGGGACAAGAGTAGTATTTCCGGCCCGTTGCCACACACCCCTATTGTGATGTGGCAATTCCAGGTGTGTCTGCTCTGCACACCTAAAGTCGCCCTCTAGTGGATTGTCCCAAGCATTACATTTGAGGGGAAATTACTAAAAAGTACACTTGGCCATGAGTTCAACCAAACTGCACTTTAGCAATACCGATAGCTAAGCTAACACATTGGTTTCCATCTCCTGTTCCTCTTTTTATACTTTCCAACTTTTAAAAACTTATATACACTTATTATAAAAATTTTCAAAAATAGAGATTTTTAAGAAACTTAAAAAATTTGGAATACATCCATTAATCATTTTTGTCTTAATATATCTGGACCAGTTTTCCACATCCTTATATTTTCTATAACATTTTAAATGGCTGCTCGGTATCCCATTACACAGTATGGCTGTCTTATATTAAGCAATATCCTATTTTTGAACATTTAAATTGTTGCCATTTTATTATTATAAACCACTCTGAATTTTCTCAGAATAGATCCTTAGAAATGAAACTTACTCATCAAAGAGATGCAGAATTTGAAGGCTTTTACTGTATACTGCCAGATTTTCCTCAACCAGCATTAAGTGCCCATTTTCCCTGGTATCACTGTGTATTATTTGTTTTCCTTTGCCATTTTTAAAAGCAAAATTGAATCTTACTGTTCTAAGTTATTTGACCAATGAAGAGGAACTTTTTACAGTTTTTAGCCATTGTAATAACAAAGGTTTTTTAGCTTTAAAAAAATGTATTTACACACATTAAAAAAACACACTCTTTTTGGTGTATAATTCTATGTGTTGACAAATACATAGAGTATCCACCACTATAATCAAGATACCTTACAGTTTCACCACCCCCAAAAATTCCCTGATGCTGCCCCTTTGTGATCAGCCCTTTTTACTGCCTCCATCTCTGGGAACCACTGATAGATTCTTCATCCATGTAGTTTTTGCTTTTTGCAGAATGTCATATAAATGGAATCATAAAGTATGCTTTTGGAACTGGCTTCTTTCACTTGCAATAATACATCTGAGATTCTTCCATGTCACTACACATACCAGTAGTTTGTTCTTTTTCATTGCTGAGCAGTCTACTGTATGGATGTACCGCAGCTTATCCATTCACTAGCTGATGGGCATTTGGGTTGGTTCCATCCTTGGCAATTATTATAATTATTATTATTGGCCACACCATGTGGCATGTGGGATCTTAGTTCCCTGACCAGGGATCAAACCCGTGCCCGCTGCAGTGGAAGCGCAGAGTCTTAACCACTGGACTGCCAGGGAAGTCCCATCCTTGGCAATTATGAATAAAGCTGCTACAAATATTCACACAATTCTGTGTGAACATAAGTTTTTATTTCTACTTATTTACTTATTTATTTTTGGCTGTGTCGGGTCTTTGCTGAGGCATGTGGGCTTCTCTCTAGTTGTGGCGTGAGGGTTTTCTCTTCTCTAGTTGTGGCGCGCAGGCTACAGGGCGCATGAACTCTGTAATTTGCAGCACGCAGGCTCTCTCATTGAGGCGCACAAGCTCAGTAGTTGTGGCACATGGGCTTAGCTGCCCTGCGGCATGTGGGAATCTTAGTTCCCTGACCAAGGACTGAACCCACGTCCCCTGCATTAGAAGGCAGATTCTTTACCACTGGACCACCAGGGAAGTCCCGGTTTTTATTTCTTTTGGGTAAACACCTGGGAGTGCAATTACTAAGTTATATGGTAACTGTATAACTCTGTATGAAACTGGTAAACTGCTTTCCAAAGTGGCTATACCATTTTTTCATTTCTACCACCAATGAATGAGAGTTCCCAGTTACTCTGCGTCCTCACCAGCATTTAGTATTATCGATATTTTAGTCATTCTACTTCAGACAATACTGCAAAGCTACAGTTATCACAACAGCATGGTATTGGCACAAAAACAGACATATGGCTTAATAGAACAGAATAGAGAGCCCAGAAATAAACCCACACACCTATGGTCGATTAATCTCTCACAAAGGTGGCAAGAATATCCAATGGAGAAAAGACAGTCTCTTCAGCAAGTGGTGCTGGGAAAGTTGGACTGTAGCATGTAAATCAGTGAGTTAGAACACACCCTCACACAAAAATCAGCTCAAAATGGCTTAAAGACTTAAAAATAAAACATGACACCATAAAACTCCTAGAAGAGAACATAGACAAAACATTCTCTGACATCAATCATACCAATGTTTTCTTAGGTCACTCTCCCAAGGAAACAGAAATAAAAGCAAAAAAACCCAAAAAACAAATGGGACTTAAACTTATACGCTTTTGCACAGCAAAGGAAACCATAAATCAAATGAAAAGACAATCTACGGATTGGGAGAAAATATTTGCAAATGATACAACTGACAAGGGCTTAATTTCCAAAATACACAAGCAGCTCATACAACTCAATAACAAAAAAACAAACAACACAATCAAAAACTGGGCAGAAGACCTTAATAGACATTTCTCCAAAAAGACATACAGATGGCCAACAGGCACATGAAAAGATGCTCATCACTGTTAATTATTAGAGAAATGCAAATCAAAACTACAGTGAGGTATCACCTCATACCGCTCAGAATGGCCATCATTAAAAAGTCTACAAATAACAAATGCTCTAGAGGGTGTGGAGAAAAGGGAACCCTCCCCTACACTGTTGGTGGGAATGTAAATTGGTGCAGCCACTATGGAAAACAGTGTGGAGGTTCCTCAAAAAACTAAAAATAGAGTTGCCATATGATCCAGCAATCCCACTCCTAAGCATATATCCAGACAAAACTGTAATTTGAAAAGATACATGCACCCCTATGTCATAGGGGTGTCACTATTTACAACAGCCAAGACATGGAAACAACCTAAATGTCCATCAACAGATGAATGGATAAAGAAGATGTGGTACATATATATGATGGAATGCTACTTAGCCATAAAAACGAACGAAACAATGCCATTTGCAGCAACATGGAAGGACGTAGAGATTATGATACTAAGTGAAGTAAATAAGAAAAAGAAAGACAAATACCATTATATCACTGATATGTGGAAACTAAAAAATAATACAAATGAACTTATCTGCAAAATGTAAACAGACTCATAGAGAGAAAACAAATTTATGGTTACCAAACAGGAAAGGAGGTGGGGAAGGGATAAATTAGGACTTTGGGATTAGTAGATACAAACTACTATATAAAAAATAAACAATAAGGTCCTACTGTATAGCACAGGGATATTCAGTATTCCCTAATAAACCACAATGGAAAAGAATATGAAAAAGAATACAAATACTTATAACTCAATCATTTGCTGCACACCAGAAACTAACACAACATTGTAAATCAACTACATTTCAATAAAAAAGATGTCTTTCATAGAGCAAAATGTTTAATTTTGATGAAGTCCAATTTACCTATTTTTTCTTTCCTGGATTGTGCTTTTGGTAATGTACGTATATAAGAACTCTTTGCCTAGCCTAAGGTTTCGAAGATTTTCACCTATGTTTCCTTCTAAAAGATTTGTAATTTTACCTTTGAGTATATGATCCACTGAGTTACTATTTCTTTAAATATTTATTTTGTTTATTCATTTGTTTGGCTGCACCGGGTCTTAGTTGTGGCACACGGGATATTTAATTGCAGCATGTGGGATGTGAACTCTTAGTTGCAGCATGTGGGATCTAGTTCCTGGACCAGGGATCGAACCCAGGCCCCCTGCATTGGGAGTGTGGAATCTTAACCACTGGACCACCAGGGAAGTCCCCATTGAGTTATTTTTATCTGACATTTTATTATTAAATTTTAAAAACATACATAAAAATTGGAAGATACAAAAGTTAACTTTTCACCGTATTTGTTTTGCTTCTTTTTCTGAAGCACTTGAAAATAACAGACATGACATTTCACACCTAATTAAAGGTAATTCTCACTTTACATGGTAGTGTGGGATCATACAAATGACCTAGCGAGCTGAAACTGTGCAAAGTGATCTTAATCATCAGTGGGGAAAAATTATGATCATTCTGTGACATTTAAAGATTTGTGTCAAAACATTAAAATCTCTTATTGTTCGTTATAAAGGTACAAGGAAGAATTTAGAAGTAGTAAAACTAATATGTAATTTAAAACATTAGAAACGTTGAGAATTAAAGTTACTTCTTTGTAGAAAATTTATCAAGAATAATTTGAACAGTGCTGGCCTTCCTCTTGTATAACTTAGGATACGGGGAGAGCATTTTGTCTGTGCCTTTGGTGAATTGTCATACTGTTCTAAGTTTGCATTGGCTTCCAGCATCTTATCCTTTATGCTTTCAAGGCTGTGAAATATCTCCGAGAGTCACTTTAATGTTAGTTTTTTGCCAGTGTTACTTCCTTTGGGACACCATCATCCTTTTCTTCATAACCAATTTCTACATTTATGTTGGTAAGTTTGACTCACCTGGCTGCGTATCTACAGTTTCTTGAACACAGGCCATCTTCCCATGGTCAGCGGCTTCTTGTATAACTCCATTTACATTCTATTCAAATTTCACTTTCAGTGTTATTTTGTTAATTTGCTGCATTTTCATCTCTGTTGGCCAAGGTCCTCTTTCAACTATCCATTTCATGGTAAAGGTCACAGAGTTTATGACTGGGAGACAAATAACACAACTACACAATTTGCTGCCTGTACATAAACAGGATAACAGGTGACCAATCACCCAGACTTTGAGAAGTGACATGATTGATCACTGATCATGATGTGCACCTGTTCATTTATGTAGTGAATTATGGGCTGAAGGGCTAGAAGCAGTTGGTACTTTATGCAATCACTCACAGTTGATATACCATGATAACTGAGATTTTTTTTTTTTTTGCTATACAGTAGGTTCTTGTTTGTTATCCATTTAATTAATTAATTAATTTTATTTTTATTTTTGGCCGCATTGGGTCTTCATCGCTGCATGCGGGTTTCTCTAGTTGTCACGAGCAGGGGCTACTCTTCGTTGCGGTGTGCGGTCTTCTCATTGCAGTGGCTTCGGGCTCTAGGGCGCGGGCTCAGTAGTTGTGGCTTGTTGGCCCTAGAGTGCAGGCTCAGTAGTTGTGGCATGAGAGCTTAGTTGCTCCGCGACATGTAGGATCTTCCCGGACCAGGGCTCAAACTCGTGTCCCCTGCATTGGCAGGCGGATTCTTAACCACTGTGCCACCAGGGAAGCCCAGGAAAGGGAAGATTTTTAAAAGGTAAGTTTTCTTTTTTTTTTTTAAGGTAGTTTAGTTTTTTACTTGTCCCTCTTAACTTCCCAATCAATCCTTTTTTGCTAAACTTCTACTAGTCCATCAGTTCTGCTTAGTTTTTTCTGTGACTACTGCACACATACCCCTAACAAATTTTACTCTGCCAATTTCTGTTTTGTTTTTGTCAAGTTGTAAGAATCATTAGACACCCTGGATTGACACCCACAGACCTCGGTTTCCCAAGCTTCCTGCAACTACAATGTTTCCTCCCATGCCGGTGTCACTGTTTCTCACGTACCTTTACTGGTGATGAGGATGTTCTGAAGCAATGATAATATCGAAATAACCCAGCTGGTGGCTTGGTCTTTGTTCAGTTCCAGGCTATAAAGTGCTGCAAAAAAGGCTGAGGCCAGGCTAGTGACACCAGAAGGAGCCAGCAGAAGTAAGTCAACCATCTGAGCCGGCCTTTAGAGATGGGCTGCTTCCCGTCTGGGCTCTGGCTGCGTCCCTTAGGAACAGAAGTTGAAGGAATAATCTCATAGCCAACAGCTGAGAGACAGGTTTAGGAAGATTACAGGTGATAAAGAAAGCCTGGTGCTATGCATTACCTGGATGGCCCTTGCTCTGTGGGAAGAATACGCATTTCCAGCAGTTCCTGGAGTTCTTGCAGTTGGCTGACTGCATCTAGGAAGTCACAAGGCTGATGGGCCTGGGCGGGACCCAGTGTGCCTAAGTGAGATTGAAGCCTCCACAGAACTCTGAGCAGGTAACTGTGGAAATGATGGTGGTTTTCAGGAACCACTGAAAGTACATTCCAGGTTGACACTTGGACAAGTGGAAGATTTCAATAAATAGTAATTCCTGGTAGAAATTAGCAACTCATTAACTGATGATGAGGTTAAATTTTCCCAGTCACTGGAGACTGGACCCAACACCTGCAGAATTATTGTCTTCTCTGAGCACGCTGGTGAATTCACAGCAACTTGTAAAATTCTATACTTTGATACAGAATTGAAAAACTTGTAAAGTTAATTGCACTTTTTCATCAGAACTGCAGTACATGTCAACTCTAAGTGCTCAGAAGGCCCAAAGTATATTCATGAATCCATAAATCGCATAATCTCATCATTCCATAGAAGAAAAAGAAGGACAAGTTTCAATAGCCCCCGACAAAGTAGATGAAATATGGGGGTCTGAGACAGAGGACATTTTTTGTGGGTTTTCCTTAATCCTTTACTTTGTAAGACCAGATATATTGTCTAAGAAGCCATCAGAGGGATCTAAGCTATCAGCTCCATACTAGAAGTTTAAGAAAATTAAAACAAGCAGAAGGTCGTACTATGCCTGTTGGTTATGCTGAGAGGTAAGAATGAATACGAAAGTAAGAGAGTGGGAGGCAGATAAAAGATTAGATATGGAAACTTACTGAACTTTACCATTTGCCCAGTAGGGTCCTGCCCGCTGGTGACGGCCTTGACCCTCTAAGTAAGAACAGATGAGGCTGGATAAAAGCTTCACCAGCTGGTTAATGTAAGAAAGAACTCCATGAAGACTGTTCACACTCAGAGTAGGTACGTATTTCTTCTGAGCAGGAATCCCAGTTTCCTTTAATTCCTGAAAGTAGAACCAAGATGAGAAAAGTTAGTTTTACATTAAACCCAGGACCGGTAGCAATTACAGATGGTAGGAAGGCTGTATCTCTCCTTGGAGGGGCATATGCTTAGTGTAAAGAACCTCAGTTTTTCACTTTCTCTCCTTTTTCAGAAAGAAGTCACCTCACAGTAGCTTCAGAACTAGTTTTATGAGAGAATCTAGGATGAAAGAAGAAGAGACCGTTTGATCAAACATAGAAAACTAAAACACCTCCAGAGTAGGACATCCTGCACTCACATCAGTGCTCACATCACTCCATAATGAAGAGGAAAAAACCAGAGGCACAGTGATGACCCGGGGGACAGGAATTAGAGAAAAACTATTAAGTTTAACAGGACCTCAGGAGCCTTGCAGGAGATCCTTTCTACTGACCTTTTCCACTACATGGGGGAGGGAGCATGACATTTACCTGTAAAATTTGATACCAAGCTTACCTCAACTATCTCTGTGAGAGAGACAGAGGCTCAAAAGAAACATCTGAGAGGCAGGAGGCCTGGATGGGAGGAAAGAGAGGTAGAGGTTCCTGTGGTTGAATCAACGGGAAAAGCCGTCCAATCCCAAGACTGACGGGGAAAAGGATGACAGCAGTTTGGATGCTGATGAGCAGTTCAGACCAGGTCACAGCAAATGGGCCCACTGAAAGAAAAGCAGGACGTACAACCCTCATCCTCAACAATTAAAATCACCTCCAAGGCAATCCTCTCCCAGGTTCAAGTATTTATTTAGCAATTTAACTATGATTATCTAAGGATAACAAGTTATCGTGGCAGTAAAGACCCTGATCATGTGTTAATAAAAGAGATCTGTGGGAAAATGTGTAATGTTAGAATAAATGATTATTCTCCTTTAAGAGCAGAATTAAATGAGTATTCTAATGTGAGGGCAGCAGAGGGAAAATGAAGGCACATATTCTGTTTCTAACTTTGGAAGGAAGGAGAGTGGAGTAATCAAAGGATGACGTGCCACAAACAGCACACATCCGGGCTCACCCACAGCGTGCTCATGTCTCTTGGTGGTGGTGCCGTTCATCTTCTAGAACGTGACATAGGTGACCGTGTTGCAGAGAAGGAGGGTCATGCAGCAGGTGAGCCGCTGGACTCTTGTAAACTGGGTCCAGGGATGTCAAGTTGTGACTGAGAGCCACAGACAATCCTGGGTGAGATTTTCTACAATCATGGAGGAGAACAGGTGTCTAACAAGATAAATTAGAACAGGAAAGGCAGGACATTTCATTCTGAAAGTGCCCTAGTCTAGAACGTGGTTTGCCTGGCAGCAAGCTGCACAGCAACAACTCGGCCACTGTTCAGCACCTCCGTGAAGAAGCTTTCAGACGACTTGATGATACGATTTTTTTTGTTATTTTGGGGTAAAAGGTTTTTGAAGGGTAATTTTATTGCATGAGATTTTAAAACCAAAACTTGTTTTCGCTTTATCAGAGCTTCGATAAATCTTTTACTCTTAGGAAGTTTGCATTAAGCTTCCACTCAAGACAGTTTGGTAAATCCATACTTGGAGCCCCTTCTCTACTCCAAAAGGAACTATAAATATGATATAAAAAGAAAGAACCCGAAACATTGCCTGGGCTTAAAAACAAAATAAAAGTCTCTGAGAAAGAGGACTGGAATGAGAAACAAGATGGTAGGTGGGGAAGAAGCCACAGGATCCTGTGCTCCAGGTCTGGAAGAAGGCATGCGCAGGTCAAAGTCGGATTCCCACAGAGTAACTGGAACTGAAAGTGATTCATGGAGTGGGGAAAGGGAGAGCAAAGCCAACTTCACTGCCTGAAGCCAGGGTTGAGGCTGGAGCTCATGGAAGAATTCTGCAGAACAAACAACTGCCACAGGGCTACACATTTATAAGTAGGGAGGTGGGTGAGAGTGGACAGCCCCAGGACCAGGAATTGAGCCAAGAGATGCACTGGCTCATGACAGGACGTGCAACAGATCTGGTTTCTTTAATTTTACGGAGGAATAGGAGCTCCAAAATGGTATAATATAATAAGACCTAGTTCTAGATTAGTGATGTGAAGGGTTGGATGAAAACATCAAAAAAGTACTAGTCAGGGATGTGTGGAGAAAAACAGAGAGGTTGAGATTTAAAAATGAAACCAAGCTACAACCCCAAATTCCTAAACACATGAAGAAATCTAATGCTAAGAAAGGCAGCCAACACAATCAGTAATTCAGTCCAGAAGAAATTAATTTCATGGGACAGTCTGAAAAAGACTTTAAGTATTTCAGGTTGCTCAAAGATACAAGGAATAATGTTCACTTTAAAATAATAAAAAATTATGAAAAACAGGAATAAGTTAGAACTCTTGAAACTGAAAAATATGGTCCTCAAAACAAAAATATTAGGAGAAAGGGACCTGGTTAAAGAGAAAGTTAGTGAACAGAAAGGTAGTATGAAAGAATTCACCCAGAACACATCACAGAGAGACAAAAAAGATATGCACGCAAGAGCGGCTTAAAAACGTGGAGGATAGTTTGAGAGGCTCCAGCATAGAGTAAAGCAACGTCAGAGGAGCAATATTTTCAGAAGTGACATCTGAGAATTTCTGCTAATTTAAGACATGATTCTGTATATCAACAACTACATTTTATGTTACGTGTATTTTACCACAACAAAAAAAATTTTAAGTACATTCTGAGTACTATACAGTATAAACAGTGAATCTACAGTGAAAAGAATTATGGTAAAATTTGGAACATCAGGGATAAAGAGAAAATGTTAAACAGAGAAAAGACAACATACTTTATAAGAATAACAGCTAGACTGACATAACATAGGCAGTGTTGGAAGGCAATTCTCCACGAATGCTTCCCATTTAGGCACTAATAAAAACTTTGCTCCTGGACTGTCTTTTCCAGTATCTTTGTATAAGCAGACAGCCCTGAAAACAGACAGTCAGGAGCTCTCTTTGGAGCCAACTTATTTGCATTTCCAGATTGTAAAGATAGAGACATCCTACTCCCCAGAGACATTCTAGGGTAATAAAGATAGAAATGCCCTCTTCTCACCCCTTGAGAGATTCCCCTACATTCCAGGCTAATGAAGATAATGTCTCATTCTACAGGGAAGGACAGGCAGGTTTTCTGGCAGCTGGTAGATCAGATCAGAGTCTCCTAACCTTGAGGTTCCTCTTTTGTGATGCACCTCCACTGCATGTGCAGCTAACACCTGGCTCTCGTTACATCACCTGTCGAATCTGGGAACTGACATAAAATATTGCTCTGGTTGCTACTACTGCTATAAGTAGTAAATTGCCTAAATCCATTTGGGTCAGTGGAAACGGTGGAGTAAAGACCTCTGAAAATTCCTCCATAAAAGCAATGATAAAACTTCTCTTAAAAAGCCAGAATCAGGGCTTCCCTGGTGGCGCAGTGGTTGAGAGTCCGCCTGCCGACGCAGGGGACGCGGGTTTGTGCCCGGGTCCGGGAAGATCCCACATGCCGCGGAGCGGCTGGGCCCGTGAGCCATGGCCGCTGAGCCTGCACGTCCGGAGCCTGTGCTCCGCAACGGGAGAGGCCACAGCAGTGAGAGGCCCGGGTACCGCAAACAAACAAAAAAGCCAGAATCAAAATTTTCAGAACTCAGGTAAATAACCAAAGGTTTGTATTAACCTGGGAGTGTTTACTCAAGAAAAATGGCTGAATATTAGTAAGAACAGTGAATTTTGTGGCATTTTAAATTGCCCTATTTTCCCAGCTCCCTTTCTCTAGCTCCACGGTAACCTTAAAACCAACAGCCTTTGATCACAGTGAAAACCAGCAGCCTGGCAGTCACTAGAGGGAGGAGAATGGGGTTGGAGCTCCTTAAAAGCTTCCTTTCCCCAGAGAACTGTCATTGTTTGTCTGATAGTTCCTTGGAAAACTCCACTTGCAAGGCTGTCCTTATATGATGTGACTGGAGGCTCATCCAGTGAAAAAGGCTTTTTCCCTGAGGGCACTGTCAAAAATATTCAGAGGCGACTGTTTACCTTCACAGCTGCCTGATATGGTAGGCAAACGACAGGCTAACCAAAAAGCTTAAATGGAAAAGCTGGAAAATGAGAAGTCCACAGGAGTTTTGAAAAGCTCTGACACAGTCCTGGGAATCTAGAAGGCCACATGCATGCCCAGGGCTGTATGCATGCTGGGGAAATACCTGAGAAGGGGCTTCCCTGGGGGCGTAGTGGTTGAGAGTCCGCCTGCCGATGCAGGAGACACGGGTTCGTGCCCCGGTCCGGGAAGATCCCACATGCCGCGGAGCGGCTGGGCCCGTGAGCCATGGCCACTGAGCCTGCGCGTCCGTAGCCTGCACTCCGCAACGGGAGAGGCCATAACAGTGAGAGGCCCTGAGGCCCCCCCCCCCCAAAAAAAAAAAAAAAAAAAAAAAAAAAAAATACCTGAGAAGGCCCTACGCTTTCACCCCTGGATGACCCTGAAGCTCTCAGCAAGCAGGAAGTGAAGGCTGAGGCAGAGCTGTCAGTTGCCTTGCTGAGTGCTAAAGGCATAGCACAACATGCATGCAAAACCCCTCAGCAAAGACTGGGAGACTTACTGGTTCAGGCATTTGAAGAAGTCTCTGTCTAGTTATTAGCTGACCACTAAGCTAACTGAGCAGAAACTTCAATTTTCACACATGACAAAGAATACAGACGTTACAGAATTAGTTAGAAACAGACACTAGACAACAACAAACACTAAGAACAACAAATACTGGGGGAGAGGAAGGAAATCTGATCTTCAGAGTTGCCACATTCTATTATTTAAAATGTCCAGTTTTCAACAGAAAATCACAAGACATGAAAAGAAACAAGAAAGTATATGGCCTCTCCCGTTGCGGAGCACAGGTTCCGGACGCGCTGGCTCAGCGGCCGTGGCTCTCGGGCCCAGCCACTCCGCGGCACGTGGGATCCTCCCGGACCGGGGCACGAACCCGCGTCCCCTGCATCGGCAGGCGAACTCTAAACCACTGCGCCACCAGGGAAGCCCAAGTCAATAGATTATTGTTGAGGAAGCCAAGACACTCAGTTTACTAAAGATTTCAAATCAGCTATTTTAAATATCTTCAAAGAACTATAAAGGAAACCATATCAAAGAACTAAAGCGAAGTAAATGAGAATGCTGTCTTGCTAAACAGAGAGTTATCAATGAAGATACAGAAATTATTTTTAAAAAGAACCAAATAGAAAGTCTGCAGCTGGAAAAATAAAAAGACTGCAGCTGAAAAATACAATAAGTGAAATGAAAAGTTCACTAGAGGCTCAGCAGCAGATGTGAGCAGGCAGGAGAAAGAATCAGCAGACTTGAAGAGAGATAATTGAAATTGTCTTGTCTGAGGAACAGAAAGAAAAAGGAGTGAAGAAAGTGAACAGAGCCTCAGAGACATGTAACACACCATAATTTCTCAAGAGTACCTAAAGGAAAAGAGCTCCTTCTTTGAGACCGGTATGAAGATCCAGTCACGCTCACAGTCTCCAAGGTCCATGGCCAGCCAACAATTGCACAGGAAATGCCATTTCCTTTTACCTGCCATGTCAGTGACAATTTACATACCTACAGTAAAAAAAAGATGACAGTTATGTTAGGGAGGTGGGCATGAACCAGTTGCTGTAATAACAAGTAACCTTAGGGAAACAACCTAAATGTCCACTGATGGCTGAATGGATAAAGAAAATGTGGTATGTGTACAAACAGAGTATCATTCAGCCATAAAAAAGAATGACATTTCGCCATTTGTGACAACGTGAATAGAGGGCATTATGCTAAGTGAAGTAAGTCAGATAGAGAAAGACAAATAAATACTGTATGATCTCACTTAGATGTAGAATGTAAAAACAAAGCAAAACACAAACAAAAAACCAAAACCAGGGATATCCCCGGTGGTCCAGTGGGTAAGACGCAGGGGGCCCAGGTTCAATCCTTGGTCGGGGAACTAGATCCCATGTGCTGCAACTAAGAAGTCTGCATACTGCAACTAAGAACCAGTGCAGCCAAAAATAAATAAATAAACAACACACCAGAGTTCATCACATAGGTTTAAAGAAAAAAAAAAAACAAAACCAGAACGGAGCTCATAGATACAGAGAACAGATTAGTGGTTGCCAGAGGTGGGGTGTGGAGGGCTGGGTGAACCAGGGGAAGGGAGTCAAAAGGTACAAACTTCCAGTTATAAAATTATCAAGTCATGGGGATGTAATGTACAGCATGGTGACTATAGTTAATATTGTGTTGCATATTTGAAAATTGCTACGAGTAGATCTTAAGAGCTTTCAGCACAAGAAAAACAAAATTCTGTTAACTACGTATGGTGACAGTTGTTAACTAGACTTACGGTGGTGGTGATTTCACAATATATACAAACCTCGAATTATTATGTTGTAGATCTGAAACTAATATAAAGTTGTATGTCAATTATACTGCAATAAAAATGAATTTAAAAAAGAAGTAATTTTTCACTGACAGTGAGTATCCAAGTAAATGGATTCTGTTTCATCATTAGGCAAGAATTAAAGAAACCAGAGCTGATCCCGTTTTTTCCTTCCCAGCCTCTAAGGGTGTTCATGTACCAAACACCAGAATGCAGACTTCCATAACCTAGGAATAGTTCAGTGTGTGTTTGTATTCTATAAGTTTTCTTGTGCCACATGTGACAGTGCCCTGCCACCTCTGTAAGCATCCTATCTGCCTCTATCTTTAATTACCAGGGTCTGAGGGGGTGTCTTTGGGGGGTGAGGTGGGGAGTGGTCTTTAATGTCTATATTAATGACTTGTCCTATTTGGGTCTGTGGCTTCGTCTTGGCTTCAGAGCCACAGGCCCTGAAGTTGCATCCTCTTTCCAACCACAGTGTTTTACCATGTGTCTACCTTCTCCCCTAATTTCAATCGTCAACGAACTTGTCCTCGGGGACCCCTAGTCGTTCAGCCTGTTTGACTTCATCTGTACCTAGTCAGCTAATCTCCTCCTTTACTGGAAGGATGCTACTTCCCCAAGCGTCTCTGTGAAACCATTCAAATCTCTCTGGTCAAAAGTCTTGCTTAATTTTAGTTGGAAATTATTTTCTGTGCTAGGAGTACAGATTGCTTTAAAGCTAAAATATTTCTGGGACTCTCTTACTGAGGCAGTTTATAAAATCACAGGTGACTAAGCTGCATTTGATTTAAACTTAGCTACTGCTAGATGGCGGAGTTGGAGGATGTGCGCTCACTCCCTCTTGGGAGGAATCACAACTAACTGCTGAACAATCACCGACAGGAAGACGCTGGAACTCACCAAAAAAGATACCCACATCCAAAGACAAAGGAGAAGCCACAGTGAGACGGTAGGAGGGGCGCTATCACAATAAAATCAAGTCCCATAACTGCTGGGTGGGCGACTCACAGACTGGAGAACACTTATACCACAGAACTCCACCCACTGGAGTGAAGGTTCTGAGCCTCACGTCAGGCTTCCTAACCTGGGGGTCCAGCAACGGGAGGAGGAATTCCTAGAGAACCAGACTTTGAAGGCCAGCGGGATTTGATTGCAGCACTTTGACAGGACTGGGGGAACCAGAGACTCCACTCTTGGAGGGCACACACAAAGTACTGTGCGCATCGGGACCCAGGGGAAGGAGTGGTGACTCTATAGGAGACTGAACCACACCTACCTGCTGCTGTTGGAGGGTCTCCTGCAGAGTCAGGGGGTGGCTGTGGCTCACCATGAGGACAAGGACACTGGCAGCAGAAGTTCTGGGAAGTACTCCTTGGCGTGAGCCCTCCCAGAGTCCACCATTAGCCCCACACCAAAGAGCCCGGGTAGGCTCCAGGGTTGGGTCGCCTCAGGCCAAACAACCAACAGGGAGGGAGCCCAGCGCCACCCATCAGCAGACAAGCAGATAAAATTTTACTGAGCTCTGCCCACCTGAGCAACAGCCAGCTCTACCCACCACCAGTCCCTCCCACCAGGAAACTTGCACAAGCCTCTTAGATAGCCTCATCCACCAGAGAGCAGACAGCAGAAGCAAGAACTACAATCCTGCAGCCTATGGAACAAAAACAAATTTAGCTACTGTTAAAGCTTTCATTTAAGAGCAAAGTATAAAAAAGGAGAAAATACTCATTTTCTGATTGGTGAGAAACTAGTCATGGGTTTTTTTGTGCTTTTATTCTCTTATTCTTTCATACAGAAGAGAAACAGAGACTCTAATGTGTGTTAGAAAAAATCTAGTTAATGCATTCAGTATGACCAGTAGAAAGATATAGAAAGCATTATCATTTCCTAAGAAAAAATGCTGGCCGTCTGTTTTTTATTGTGGGTGGGTAGTTCTTTTGCTTTTCTGTGTTTTCCAAGTTTTTTGCATTCAAACAGCTATTACTTTTGCAATTAAAGAAAGAAAAGCAAATGTTGACTAAAGAAAGTCTTCAAAAGAGCCTTAATAACAAGCTGATACGAAGCTCTAGAGGTGAACAGGTAACTCTGAGAATTTAATTGTAACGAATATTTATTGAGTCCTACTATACTTTTGGCACTGTATGAGCTTTTTTTTTTTTTTTTGCGGTACGCGGGCCTCTCACTGTTGTGGCCTCTCCCGTTGCAGAGCACAGGCTCCGGACGCGCAGGCCCAGCGGCCATGGCTCACGGGCCCAGCCGCTCCTCGGCATGTGGGATCTTCCTGGACCGGGGCACGAACCCGTGTTCCCTGTGTTGGCAGGCGGACTCTCAACCGCTGCGCCACCAGGGAAGCCCCTGTATGAGCTTTTGAGAATACAAATATGAATAAGACAGCATCTCTATCCCTGAGGAGCATAAAGTCATTATGAGTTTAAAAATATTATAATTAAAGACCACATATAAAATTAGAATTGATATAAACCAGTGATAAGAGTAAGAAAAGTGGAAAATATTATATAGGTGTGAATTCCTTTAAGTGTTTCCTCTAAGAGAAATAGCTTTTTTTAAAAAAAACCCAAAGGTTTATTTCTTCTTCATGTTACATGCATATCATGGGTTAATTGGTGGTGGGAGGGGTTCTCGATGGTGTGGTTCTGCCCATTGCAGTTACTTAGGGACTCAGAACAACAAAGCAACCATGTGGCACCTGTTTACAACTCTCTTGACAGAATTCTATGGCACCACCCACGAACAATAGCTCCTTAAATTAAAAAATGTACTTCCAATAATTATAAAATAATACAAATTTATTGTTAAAAAATTTTGGAAATACCTACAAGTACCCTGAAGAAAAACTTAAAAATTCATAATCCTACTACCCGGCAATAACTATTGGTAACAATTTAGTGTATATAGCGCTAGATGTTTTCCTATACACATACTTTAAAAAAACAACTTTGCTGTGGTATAGTTTACGTGTGATAAAGGGCACCCATTGAAAACGTACAAAATTCAATGCATTTTGACAAATGTATACACTTGGGTACTAAGCACCACCGTCATCCCCCTGAAAAGTTCCCTTGTGCCTTTCCCAGTCAGCCCCCCTCAGGCTCACCCTTGGCTTCAGGTGAGCACTGATCTGCTTTCTGTCTCTATAGAGTAGTTTGTTTTTAGAATTTCATCTATGTGGAGTCGTACAGTATGTCTCCTTCTGCGTCTGGCTTCTTTTGCTCAGTGTCATGTTTTCTGAGATTCATCCACACTGCTGTGTGTCTCAGCAGATGGCTCTTTTTTGTCGTGAGTAGGATTCCATCGAATGAACATACCAACATTTGTTTATTCATTCACCTGATGGACGTTTGTGTTGTTTCCAGCTTGGGGCCATTATTCATAAAGCTGCTATACACATGTGTCAGAATGGACATATGTTTTCATTGACCTTGGGTAAATAACTAGGAGTGGTATTTCTGGGTCATATGGTCAAGGTACGTTTAACCTTACAAGAAACCGCCAAACTGTCCTGCACCACAGCTGTGCCATTTTACACGCCACCAGCGGTGTGTGAGAGCCCTAACTGCCCCCCCCCGCCACCAAATCCCGGTTTTGTTAGACTTTTTAATTTCAGTCATTCTGGTGGGCGTTTAGTGCTATCATTGTCGTTTGAATTTGCATTTCCTGATGACTGATGATGCTGAGTATCTTTCAAGTGCTTATTATACATTATTTATAAATGAAAGTGGAATAATAGTGCAACAAACCGCTTTGTAGATACCTGAACAGAATGCAAGCAGCAAGCAGCTTATCAGGCTATCCTGGCCTAGTGGCTGGTGCATCTAGCCTAGCAGGGAAGGACTTCTTTTGCTATCAATTTTAGGCAAGCAGCATACTGTTTTCAGGGGGCCAGTATTCAGCAACTGACTTGTTTGAATACCGGCCTGAGACCTTTGACTTCATTCCCTTCTTTTTTCCTAATCCCAACAAGCCAATAATCCTCAACCTTAATTTTCATCATCTATTCAATAATTTCTCCACCCTCCTCTCCTAATTCTTAGAGTGTTGCCGAAGGAGGATGCAGAATCATCTGGATCTAGCACAGGGCACACGCACTCATCACTGACCGCTTGTCTCTCTAACTCTCTAGGCACATCCCACACTGTAATTCCGTTCCTTCCCCTCTCCTTAAGCTCTTCATTTTAACCCAAAGTATATTCAGTATATAGTCATTTACTAAATTTACTCTTTGAAGATAGTTTTCATATTTAGAGATACTTTCGATTTACGGTACTTTCGGGCACTATTTCATTGTTATTATTTGCTGTTCACCATCATGACAGCATTTAATGGAAAAAAAAATCTATCATTCTACCACCCGTAAAAAATCGTGTTGTTAATTTTCCATATGTCCTTCCAGGGTTTCTTCTGTGTAGACAGCTCTGAAACTAAAATCTAACAGTCATTTGTTACTATTTGACCCAAAGCATTATAGTTATTTATCATAAAGCCACGCAGGTCTTTCCCCAGAATGCTAAAGATCCACAGAGAAGAAGCAACATGCCAGCCTGATACGGGTACTTACCAAGAAGGGCTGACGTCAGAACTGTCATGCCAGAGCTGCAGGCTGTGTAATTCCCACAGAGAAGACGGAGTGCCCAGGAGGAAGACATCCAGTCCCCCTCGTTCAAAGACTGCTTTCTGGGAATCACAAAGATGATGGGGGTTCGCTCTGCCCCTCTGATCCATAAAGGGTGATAACCACCTAAAACGTGACAATGAAAGATACGGTATAGGAAGTTATAACGTGATTCTTTTGGTTTATCTCTAAGGAGAAAGATGAGGACAGAGAAAACTGCAATTAAATGAAGTCTTGGGGTCTGAGACAAGCAGAAAGAGCTCTTCAGGTGTACAGTTTAGAACCAGGAAAGATCACTGTCTGGGATCCTTGTAAAGGACAAGTGGACACAGGGATATTACCAAGTCAGACTGTACCTCATATGGCAGAAGACACCAAGTAACAAATGAGGAACATTTATTTCACTAACGTTAGCTGTTGTAGCAGCCCTTCTTCGATAGCCCGTGGACCTCAATAAGGTAGTGGAATTGGGAGCTGGGGTCATTATCAGCCAGGACAGTGACCCTCACCTGCAGGAAAAAGCAGAACCAAGAAAACTAGCCGATCTTCACTTAGCATAGACCCCTGCCTTCTCCAGCTAGAAACAGGAGGATGCACTGCGGCAGCTCTGTGGCAAGAAAGGGTGAGGTGTGGGGAGAAGATGTACAGATAAGTAGACCTAAGTTAAGTGACAAAAGGGGGGAATAAGGGCTGACAGTCCAGAGTTTATGTCTCTAAAATGAAATATTCATGGAATCAACTGATCGGGTCTTGGACCTCTAAATATCTCCACCTCCCACCCACCCAGAAAGGGTTATCAGATAACATACAGGGCACACAGTTAACTGTGAATTTCAGACAAATGATGAATAATTTGGGATCATACTTATACTAAAAATGCCTTCACTATTTGAAATTCAAATTTAACAGTCTTGTATTTTTATTTACTAAAAATGGTAATTCTAGACCAATAGCCATAAAGAAACAGATATTTTGTGTATTCTAGAATTTCCACATGTAGGAAAATTTAAGAATAAGAAAGATATAGAACAGAAATTAGAAAGAAGCTGTCATCAAAGGAATTTTTTTGTTTCAAAATAAAGATTCTGGGCTTCCCTGGTGGTACAGTGGTTAAGAATCTGCCTGCCAATGCAGGGGACATAGATTCGAGCCGTGATCCCGGAAGATCCCACATGCTGCGGAGCAACTAAGCCCGTTCGCCACAACTACAGAGCCTGCACTCTAGAGCCCGCGGGCCACAACTATTGAGCCCGCGGGAGAAACTACTGAGCCTGCGTGCCACGACTACTGAAGCCCACGTGCCTAGAGCCCGTGCTGCGCCACGAGAGAAGCCACCACAATGAGAAACCCTCACACCACCATGAAGAGTAGCCCCCGCTCGCCGCAACTAGAGGAAGCCTGCGCGCAGCAACGAGGACCCAAAGCAGCCAAAAATAAATAAAGATCACTTACAGGTTTCCTATATATTGCCGTTACATTAAATTATAACTTGACTTACACATAATTTTCATATCCAATGTATTAAGTGAGATAAACTTGCATTTGATTACAGTTAAGTTCTCTGGGTGTTTTCTTTTGGCTTATTCCCAACCTAAATGAATCATATGAGGGTTCAACCTTGGCTAAAAGAAAAGAAATGGAGATAAAGAGTTAAGTCCCTGGGCCTTGAGCCAGAAGATATGACGAGAAATTTAAGAGAAGCCCCACTTGAATTCTTACACTACCGACTACCATGCTACCTACCTCTTTTTTTAAAATTAATTCATTTTTCGCTGCATTGGGTCTTCGTTGCTGCACGTGGGCTTTTTTCTAGTTGCGGTGAGCGGGGGCTACTCTTCGTTGTGGTGCGTGGGCTTCTCATTGCAGTGGCTTCTCTTGTTGCGGAGCACAGGCTCTAGGTACGTGGGCTTCGGTAGTTGTGGCTCAGGGGCTTAGTTGCTTTGTGGCATGTGGTGATCTTCCTGGACCAGGGATCTAACCCGTGTCCCCTGCATTGGCAGGCGGGTTCTTAACCCCTGCGCCACCAGAGAAGTCCCTACCTCTTTTTTTTTTTTTTGCGGTACGCAGGCCTCTCACTGTTGTGGCCCCTCCCGTTGCGGAGCACAGGCTCCAGACGCGCAGGCTCAGCGGCCATGGCTCATGGGTCCAGCCGCTCCGCGGGCATGTGGGATCTTCCCGGACCGGGGCACGAACCTGTGTCCCCTGCATCAGCAGACGGACTCTCAACCACTGCGCCACCAGGGAAGCCCCCTACCTGCCTCTTTTGATGAAGGGTTTTTGTTTCTTTTTTCATCTTGTTCCACATATTTAAGACATTGTGGCAAAGTTTTTGGAATCAAAGTCTCATCACCTTCTGCATATCTGCTTGGTCCTTTCTCCAAGCCCACACAAAAATGAGCATATAGACTCCAATAAGGCTGGCCAGCAGGGACACCCCGATGGTGTTGCTGGTCACACGAAGGAACAGCTCAACTGTGTCTTCCACTTTCACTGCCCGAGGCACAATGAAGAAATCGCCGCCCAAGTAGGTCAGGTGGTTACACAGACACTGTGTCCTCCAAAGTGGGCTCTGTGGCCCAACGTGGAATAGCAGTCAAGACGTTGATTCTAACTGGCGCGCTAAGAAAAGGACGCACGTAAAACAAACATAGGCATTTAGATTTGGGAAACAAGGGCTGATCGCTTATTCTCTGCTGGTGTAAAGTGGGACAACTGATGGGCACAGCAGCTTGGCAACATCTAGTAAAATCGAAGAAGCAAAACTCCTTGAATCCTGTGATTCCAGCTCTGAATGTATATCCTGGGGGAATTTTGCACATATGCACAAGGAAACGTGAAAAAGGATGTCCCTGTCAACACTGTTTACAACTAGGAGATATCAGAACAACCTGTGTGTCCAGTAACAGCAGAACATACAAACAAACAAGTAAGTAAGTAGAGGCAAACTACTGGGCTGCTGGACTTCTCTGGTGGCGCAGTGGTTAAGAATCCACTTGCCAATGCAGGGGACACGGGTTAGATCCCTGGTCAGGGAAGATCCCACATGCCACAGAGCAACTAAGCCCATGCGCCACAACTACTGAGCCTGTGCTCTAGAGCCCGCAAGCCACAACTACTGCACCTGTATGCCACAACTACTGAAGCCCAGGCGCCTAGTGTCCATGCTCCGCAACAAGAGAACCTACCGCAATGAGAGGCCTGTGCACCGCGATGAAGAGCCCCCACTTGGCGCAACCAGAGAAAGCCCGCGTGCAGCAATGAAGACCCAATGGAGCCAAATAAACACATTAAAAAAGAAAAGTTTGATCCTTTAAAAGAAAAGGAATGAACACATATACCAAATTCCAGTCAGGGGTGACCCTTTGGTAAGAATGAAGAAATGAGGTTGGAGAGGGATAGATCCAGATCTTCCATTATCCCAGTGTTTTTTAAAATTTTAAAATACTTGAACTAAATACAGCAAAATACAAACTTTGCGATAAAGCTGAGTGGTGTCTTTAATTTTTTAATCATATTACTCCCTATAACTTTTCATATATTGTAACATTTCTTTATAAAAGATATCTTTTAAAATGTCACTAAGCAAATGAATGGAAGGTACCAATTCCACACCTGATTTTGTAGATGAAAAGCCTAAAATGCTGTCAGGATGACTGATTTCCTTCCACAGAACAAGGTTAAGTTCCCAGTCCACTTTTGGCCGTTGGAGGAATTCTCATCGCGCACTCTGAGTTCTGATACTTTCATGGAGTCCAAATAACAAAGGCTTCAAGGAGGCAGGAAATGTCCTGATGCCTTTTGCAGTGGGTGGCCACTGCTGGGAGAAAAGAAAATCTCCCCCAACTTGCTACTCCGTGGGGTTTCCCTGCCGAGCAGCACTGGACACTTGTCAGAAGGCAGACTCTCCGGCCGCCCCAACTTACTGCGACAGACTCTGCATTTTAACAAGCTCCCAGTCTGAGGGGTTGCATGAATGGTGCGGAAGCCTTCCAAGGAATCCTCTTTCCTTGTATTCTCGATCTGGAGAACACTCTCTCACATTAAAAAAAAAAAATGTATTTGTTTTTATTTTTGGCTGTCTTTGGTCTTCGTTGCTGTGCGTGGGCTTTCTCTAGTTGTGGCGAGCCGGGGCTACTTTGTTGTGGTGTGCGGGCTTCTCATTGCGGTGGCTTCTCTTGTTGCGGAGCATGGGCTCTAGGCACGCGGGCTCAGTAGTTGTGGCTCGTGGGCTTCAGTAGTTGTGGCTCATGGGCTCTAGAGCGCAGGCTCAGTAGTTGTGGAGCACAGGCTTAGCTGCTGTGTGGCATGTGGGATCTTCCACGGCCAGGGATCAAACCCGTGTCCCCGGCATTGGGAGGTGGATGCTTAACCACTGCGCCACCAGGGAAGCCCTATCAGATCTTTCAGGAAGAGCTGCCTCAGGATTTCCAGACACTTACGGCCCATTCTTTGTGCACATGAAACCAGACAGGATCTCACAGGACCACTAGTGTGAAAATGTACAGCACCCTTTTAAAGCGGTCAGACACCTGGAACGAGGCAGTAATTGCAGAAGTGACAGTCCGTCCTCACCTGGCTTAGAATGTACACGAATCTGTTAGCTTATTTTTAAGTACAAAAGTTCTCTTTTTTTTGGAGTGAATGGACCAAGCTCCTATTCCAACTCCCTGCTCCAAAAATCCAGTTGCTATATTGTCCTTGAATAGAGGCTGTATCAGATATTAAATTGATATAAATAGATACTACACTTGATCTTAGCCAAAAGGCCAAGAAGCAATAAAAGTTCTCTTTTATGTAGCAGAAAGTCGGCCTCATTTTACCCTCCGCATATTTAGTACTTGTAGAATTGATCAGCTTCCATATACCACTTGTCTTACTTTATGTAGATTGTCAGATTCACCCCAGACTAATGTTTGGGGAAAAATGACAAATCTAAAGCAGAAGGCTGCTCCAAAGAGACACGTTCTCTCAGCACACCACACACACGCCTCCTCCTTTTAACCAGGCTGATTTATTTCCCTTCCAACGCTTTTGCTTTCTGGGCCGCCCCAAATGAGATGACAGAGCACTGAGTTTACTGCCAGCCGAGGTGGGAGAGCAGCACAAGTGGGCAGCTTCTGACCTGGCATCCGCTGCTCCTCCACGTGGTTGCCGCTGTCCCAGAAATAACACTGGGTGACGACAGGGACCACCAGAAACAGGGCGGGCATCTGCTGGGCACCCTCCTTGCTTCTTCTATTCAACAGGGCTGTTATGTAGTAGGTGCCAACCCCATACTGCAGGCTCTCTGGAGTCAGCACCCATGTATACTGCTCATCTGAGAACAAACAAGAGTACTTAGCTGCCTTTCAAAGGGCGTAAAAATACCATTAGAACCTTTCTTCAGAAGGGTCTATTATTATCATTATTTTATTTTACAAATGGGGAAATGATAAGCCTAGAATCACAAATGGTTTTAAAGAAAATGACCAGTGATATAGTCTGGGACTTTGGATGACTCCTGTTCCAATAAAAAAAATCATATGCTTTTGATAAATTAAGACTTAGAGCTAATGAATTAGAATGTATTATGAGTTTTAGAAAAACGAAATAATCACACATCAAAATGAGTAGCTAGAGCTTCCCTGGTGGTGCAGTGGTTGAGAGTCCGCCTGCCGATGCAGGGGACATGGGTTCTTGTCCCGGTCTGGGAAGATCCCACATGCCACGGAGCGGCTGGGACTGTGAGCCACGGCCACTGAGCCTGCGCGTCCGCAGCCTGCGCTCCACAACAGGAGAGGCCACAACTGCAAAAAAAAAAAAAAAACAAAAAAGATCAGAAATAAATGAAAAAGAAATGAAGGAAACAATAGCAAAGATCAATAAAACTAAAAGCTTGTTCTTTGAGAAGACAAAATTGATAAACCATTAGACAAACTCATCAAGAAAAAAAGGGAGAAGACTCAAATCAACAGAATTAGAAATGAAAACGGAGAAGTAACAACACTGCAGAAATTCAAAAGATCATGAGATTACTACAAGCAACTATTTGTCAATAAAATGGACAACCTGGAAGAAATGGACAAATTCTTAGAAATACAGACTTCCGAGACTGAACCAGGAAGAAATAGAAAATATAAACAGACCAA
>NW_020185335.1:1499292-1503175 GCF_003031525.2 Neophocaena asiaeorientalis asiaeorientalis | reverse complement strand
TCAATAGATGCAGAAAAAGCTTTTAACAAAATTCAACACCCATTTATGATAAAAACTCTCCAGAAAGTAGGCACAGAGGGACCCTACCTCAAAATAATAAAGGTCACATATGACAAACCCACAGCCAACATCATTCTCAATGGTGAAAGACTGAATCCATTTCTTCTAAGATCAGGAACAAAGGGGCTTCCCTAGTGGCGCAGCGGTTGAGAGTCTGCCTGCCGATGCAGGAGACGCGGGTTCGTGCCCCGGTCCGGGAAGATCCCACATGCCGTGGAGCGGCTGGGCCCATGAGCCATGGCCGCTGAGCCTGCGCGTCTGGAGCCTGTGCTCCGCAACGGGAGAGGCCACAAGAAGCCCGCGTACCACAAAAGAAAAAAACAAAATTTTCCAACAAACAAAAGTCCAGGACCAGATGGCTTCACAGGTGAATTCTATCAAATATTTAGAGAAGAGCTAACACCCATCCTTCTCAAACTCTTCCAAAAAATTGCGGAGGAAGAAACACTCTCAAACTCATTCTATGACGCCACCATCACCCTGATACCAAAACCAGACAAAGACACTACAAAAAAAGAAAATTACAGACCAATATCACTGATGAACATACATGCATAAATCCTCAACAAAATACTAGCAGACAGAATCCAACAACACATTAAAAGGATCATACACCATGATCAAGTGGGATTTATCCCAGGGATGCAAGGATTCTTCAATATACGCAAATCAATCAGTGTGATACACCATATTAACCAACTGAAGAATAAAAACCATATCATCTCAATAGAGGCAGAAAAAGCTTTTGACAAAATTCAACACCCATTTATGATAAAAACTCTCCAGAAAGTGGGCATAGAGGGAAGCTACCACAACATAATAAAGGCCATATACAAGAAACCCACAGCAAACATCACTCTCAATGGTGAAAATGTGAAAGCATTTCCTCTATGATCAGAAACAAGACAAGGGTGTCCACTCTCACCACTGTTATTCAACGTAGTTTTGGAAGTCCTAGCCATGGCAATCAGAGAAAAAGAAATAAAAGGAATACAAATTGGAAAAGAAGAAGTAAAACTCACTATTTGCAGATGACATAATAGTATACATAGAGAATCCTAAAGATGCTACCAGAAAACTACTAGAGCTAATCAATGAATTTGGTAAAGTTGGAGGATGCAAAATTAATGCACAGAAATCTCTTGCATTCCTATACACTAATGGTGAAATATCTGAAAGAGAAATTAAGGAAACACTCCCATTTACCACTGCAACAAAAAGAATCAAATACCTAGGAATAAACCTTCCTAGGGAGACAGAAGACCTGTATGCAGAAAACGATAAGACACTGATGAAAGAAGTTAAAGATGATACCAACAGATGGAGAGATATACCATGTTCTTGGATTGGAAGAATCAATATTGTGAAAATGACTATACTACCCAAAGCAATCTACAGGTTCAATGCTATCCCTATCAAATTACCAATGGCATTTACGGAACTAGAACAAAAAATCTTAAAATTTGTATCGAGACACAAAAGACCGCGCATAGTCAAAGCAGTCTTGAGGGAAAAAAACGGAGCTGGAGGAATCAGACTCCCTGACTTCAGACTATACTACAAAGGTACAGTAATCAAGACAATATGGTACTGGCACAAAAAGAGAAACAGATCAATGGAACAAGATAAAAAGATGGCCGGTGAGCCATGGCTGCTGGGCCTGCGCGTCCGGAGCCTGTGCTCCACAACAGGAGAGGCCACAACAGTGAGAGGCCCACGTACTGCAGAGTGAACTAAGTCAGAAAGAGAAAAACAAACACCATATATTAATGCATATATGTGGAACCTAGAAAAATGGTACAGATGAACCGATTTGCAGGGCAGAAACTGAGACACAGATGTAGAGAACAAACGTATGGACACCAAGGGGGGAAAGCCACGGGGTGGTGGTGGTGGTGTGATGAAGTGGGCGATTGGGATTGACATGTATACACTGATGTGTATAAAATCGATGACTAATAAGGACCTGCTGTATAAAAAAATAAATTAAATTTAATAAAGAAGACATTAAATCCTGAAATGGGTATAAAACCCCTTGTGGAATATTTTCATGGACTTGTTTAGTTTTTGCTTTTAATTGGGATATAGGCTTGTTTGTTAGGGGAGGAACACTTTTCCCTTCGTCCCTTCCAGGTCCTTTGGCTGGTCTAATAATTTTTAAGTTGACATAAGACCGATTAACAAGAGAAAAGGAAATTTAATTACGTATGTATGGGAGTCCCAAAGATGGGAGACTCAAGGACAGGCTATTGAGGTTTAGCTGCCATCCTGAGCTAAGGAGAAGTGGGTAGGGGTCTGGGACATCAAAGGGGAGGAAAACATTTCACAGAAGATGAGAAGAGGAAAGGTCTGGTAAACAAATAGTTTGCCACACCACGCGGAGATGTGTTTCTAATGCAAGAAAAGTTATCTTTGGTAATAGCTCTCTTCCTGGTACAGGCTCCCTATCTAATTTCTTTTTGGCAATTAAGAGGGAGGTAAAAAGCTCTTCTTGGCTTCCCTGGTGGTGCCGTTGTTGAGAGTCCGCCTGCCGATGCAGGGGACATGGGTTTGTGCCCTGGTCCGGGAAGATCCCACATGCCACAGAGCGGCTAGGCCCGTGAGCCATGGCCGCTGAGCCTGCACGTCTGGAGCCTGTGCTCTGCAACAGGAGAGGCCACAACGGTGAGAGGCCTGCGTACCACAAAAAAAAAAAAAGCTCTTCTTGAGTTCGTTGGGCCTTCACCATCTTCGGCTTGAAATAATCCTCATGCCACAGTGGCACATTCTGGAGCAGCCTGCCCTGAACCCCATCATCTGTCAGGCACTCTTAGGTTCCGCTCAGAGGTAAAGGGTGAACCCGGCTCCTTTCCAGCATCATTGTCTTGAAACATCACCATATTAGAAGGAAAGAGTAAAAGTGTTGTTTTCAGGGTCACAAGGGTACCCAAGTTGTGACTTCA
The DNA here is from genome assembly GCF_003031525.2 of Neophocaena asiaeorientalis asiaeorientalis. Taxonomy (NCBI): domain Eukaryota; kingdom Metazoa; phylum Chordata; class Mammalia; order Artiodactyla; family Phocoenidae; genus Neophocaena; species Neophocaena asiaeorientalis. Next base: position 1,500,173 of record NW_020185335.1, on the reverse strand, counting down.
ATTTTCCATATTTACCTGATCAGATGTGTTCTGAAATGATGCTTGTGGATGAGTGGTGAAGACACCTGGAATGTGAGTCCTCTTTGGGGCTTGAAGTTATTTCTACTGGAGCTTTTCCAGCATGTGTTACAGATGCAGGCCTGGTGAGCTCTGGTGGCACAGGGAGAGGCTGGCTGGTAGGTACAGGCATGACTGATACTCCCTGCGGTGTGACTCCAGGTGATATTGAAGGAAATGGGCTGATGGAATGGCGCGGGGTCTTGGACTAAAAGATTAAAATATGCAAAGGAAAAGGCTGAATATGATTATATCAAATGATGAATAATTAAGGCAGTATTTCTAAAAGTGTTCTAGAACCCCTGTGCCCTGTGAGGTAGTAATAGGCCTTTCTCTCAAAAAGATCCTGTGCACTAACAGTTCTGAGAAAGTGGCATACCATAGTACCCTCTGTAAAATTCACAATTTATATTATTGGGCTCACTGTCAACCATTCACTAAATTATAATTAAACATCTACCATGTGAAGCAATGTTCCGGGGAACTGAGGATACAGCGATGAACAAAACAAGCCAAGCTCTTGCCCTCGTGGAGCCTCCATTTTTGTGATGGGGACAGATACACAAATTGTATCGTGTACTGAATAAAGTAAAGTAAAAAACATTAAAAAAACAAAGGTAAGCAGATAAAGAGAAAGGGTGCTCAGCTATCAGGAGAGGGCATTTTTGCTGACAGTTGGATATAGGGAGAGAAAGAGCTCTGCCAATACATTGGAGATGGACATTTGAGGGGTGAAAAGGCCCTGAGGCCACAGCCTGCTGGCTTTGAGGAACAAGAAGGGTAGATGAGAAAAAGGGGGAATTGGGGGAGGCCAGGAAGATCCT
>NW_020185335.1:1485090-1499188 GCF_003031525.2 Neophocaena asiaeorientalis asiaeorientalis | reverse complement strand
GGGGGGGGGGGGGAAGGACGGGGGTGGAGAGAGCATGTCACGTCAGGCAATCAAGAAGAGCACGATTTCACTCTGCACGAGATGGGAAGGTACTCGGGGGCTCTGAGGAGCAGGATGTTCTGATTGTGCTGGACGCCCTCGGACTGCTGGGTTGAGAGGGGACAGCAAGGGGCCAGGCCTGGAAGCAGGGCGATCAGGAGGCACATGCACAGTTTAGATCGGTTGCTCGGAGACAGTGCGCAGTGGTTAGGCTTCGGCACATGAAAGGCTCTGAGAAGTCCTAAGGTCAAAAACCTTTGTTGGGCTTCCCTGGCGGCACAGTGGTTGAGAGTCTGCCTGCCGATGCAGGGGACACAGGTTCCTGCCCCGGTCCGGGAAGATCCCACCTGCCGCGGAGTGGCTAGGCCTGTGAGCCATGGCCGCTGAGCCTGCGCGTCCGGAGCCTGTGCTCCGCAACGGGAGAGACCACAACAGTGAGAGGCCCACATACCGCAAAAAAAACAAAAAAAAATCTTTGTTTTCCTTCCTTCTGGCAACATTTTAAGAATGTTGGTTGTTATCTTACAGAATATCACTTGGGAAATGCTGCTTTGAGGGGTATTTATTTCACCCCTGTTCTCTTTTATGTTGCTGGAAAACTTACATTTTGCAGTTAATGTTGGATCAAATAAATATGCATCTATATTTAGACATCCACTAAAAGGTTTCTATGCAGGACACAGAGGCAAAAAGGCTGAGAAGTTTCTTGAAGGTGAAAATTTTTTTTTTTTTGGCCATGCTGAGTGTCTTGCGGGATTTTAATTCCCTGACCAGGGATTGAACCCATGCCCCCTACAGTGGAAGCATGGAGCCCTAACCACTGGTCTGTCAGGGAATTCCCTTGAAGGTGAAATTTATAGATTATGCAGAGGTCCTACCCTTATGTTCCTTTCACTCAGATTTCTTTCTTTTTCCCTGTTTAAAAGAATTATTTTTTAAAATTTATTTATTTTGCGTGGGCCTCTCACTGTTGTGGCCTCTCCCGTTGCTGAGCACAGGCTCCAGACGCGCAGGCTCAGCGGCCATGGCTCACGGGCCCAGCCGCTCTGCGGCATGTGGGATCCTCCCGGACCGGGGCACAAACCCGTGTCCCCTGCATCGGCAGGCGGACTCTCAACCACTGCGCCACCAGGGAAGCCCCTAAAAGAATTATTAAATGTTATTGCATTGCATATATTTTGGTAAGATGCCACAAGTCCTTTTTTGGGATGAAGCAGGGAATAAACCAACAACCAACCAACAAATGCTAACAACTATACCAACATATACTGACATATACCAAAGCCAAACAGAGGTTTTCAAATTTTCTCTAATAAAGCATCCACCAAACCTGATTCTTTCCTGCACTTAAGTACTTTCCTTTCCTTCTTCAAAAATTATATCCAGAGCCCTCTACGAGACAGTAGAGTTCTGCCAGGACCCACCAAGAATGACAAGAAGAATAATATTCCAAGATGCGCACTGTGAAGGTCAGTACTTACTAGAGTAGCGCGAGCAGGTTGGTGGCATGTGGTTGAAAGATGAGCGGCTACTATAGGAAAAAGAAAGTCAATGAAGCTCAAGGAAAAGTTTTAGGATAGAAATATTTCTATTTCACTTGGATTATTCATGGCTAAAAAACAACACAAACTGTTTTATATAGGAAACCACAGTGATCATTTCCCACTGTTGATACATCTGTAGACAAGCCAGAAGACTGACGAACAGGATGGAGGATTGAAAACAGAAACTGGATTCTACAAGTCAAAAATCTGGGGTCCAGAGCTGGTTTGCCTTTCACTGTAACTATGAAGCCTTGAGCAAATGACTTAACCTCTTAGTTTTCTCATCTTGAGAACCGGTGTAACAATATCCAACGATGTGAAAATTAAAGCAATGTATGTAGAGCTGAGAAAACCTCACCTCAGGTTAGGGTCATTAGGTTGACAGCTTGCTGAGAACAGCAAACTAACCCAGAACTTCAACTGTCGATCTGAGAAGGGGTTATGACCACTAAATAAGCCAACAGGCTGCTGAATTTAGGGGGATACAATTTCTTAGTCTCAGACAAATGCGTTTTGACAGATCTTGCCTTAAAAGATAAGGAAAAAAACAAAGAATAAAATGGAGCCTATGAATAGCACTTTAGAACCTGGGAATTGACTCCAAAGGACACAGAAGAAGGTGTAGCTCTGAAAATCATCAACAGCAAAATCCAGAAGAATATTTCAGAAAGCTGTTTAATATCCTTAATTGAAAGTCTTTTTTTTTGTCTGTACTGTGAAACAGAGAATCTTAAAGATAAACCAACTGAAGCTAATATGCATAAAAATGAGATGGATTAAAAGAAATAAATGATAGTAGAGGATTTCAAGAAAACCAAAAATGCTACAGAAAAATTAAGATCCACGTTGGAGGTAATACAGGACAGAACTGAGGTGGAAAAGTCAAATCAGTGGTACGCAGGATAAATGTCAGGAGTTCTTTCAGAATGTACCAGAAAGAGTGATAAGTAGGAAACCATTGTTTCACTTAAAAGAATGACAGGAAAGATATGGAGGACAGGAGCCAGCAGGATAGCACATAGGTAACTGGTATTGCTCAGGGACAAAACCAGAGCAAATGAGATAGAAGGGATAAGTGGGTAGAATAGAATAAAACTTTCATAAGCCAAGAAAGACGTATATATGCCACATCACATTCTAGGCAAAATCGGTGAAAAGTAACCTAGGGGCATGCTAAAAAAAAAGTTTCTGTAGCACAAGGATTAAAAAATTCTACAAGCAATCCGATATGGGGAAAAAAAGGCTACCAGAAAAAAAAGGGGGAGTGGCTAGCCTTAATCTTTTCCACTATGGCATTAAGCGCCAAAAGACAATGATGTCTACAGAGTTTTGAGGGGGAAGACTGTGAGGAAAGAACTGCATCGCTTTCATTGTAGAGTGTTGGTTATTCTCTATGTCCTCCTTTCCTTCCATGAGAACATGGCAGTTCAGCTGAGGACTACGTTTCCCAGCCCTCCTTGCTTGCAGTGGTGTGGACATGTGATCAGGTCCTGGCCAATGGGATATGAGAAGTAGTAGATGCAATTTCCAGGCTGTGCCCTTAAAAAAAAAAAAAAAAAGATCAGTCCCCACCCCACCCCTCTCTCCTTCCCACTTGCTGGAATGTGAACATAGAGTGCAGGGTGATAAAACATAGACCTGAGATGGATGCTACAAGTTGATGATGGCAGAACAAGGAAGAGCTTGGGTCCTGTAAACCACTGATCCTTTCAGCCTTAGACCTCTTACTCAGACTGTTATCTAAAAGAGAAATGAACTTCTATTTTGTTTAAGCTACCATTTTGGCCTTTGTTACAGCAACTGATCCTACCTTTTAACTGTACACCCTGCTAACGTATGCCTCACTGATGTTAAAGTAACCAGATCAGGCCCAAGATGGAGTCACTCATGCTAAGCTCCACATCAGCAAACAGCTCTTCCAGGAAAGGAAGGCCAAAGTCAACCAGTCAGTGCCTGCCTGCCCAGTACAAGTTACATAACCCAGCTCCATCACTTCCCTTTGCTCCTTATAAGAGAAGTAAACTTGCATTAACCACTTAGTAAATGCCCAGTATAACCTCCCTGCTCCTGCTCATCTCTGTCTATAAAAATCTCTCCCCTTGTACAGCTCTTAAGAGATCCTGTCTGTCTGCTAGAGTGGGTGTTGCCCAACTCATGAGTCACTGAATAAAAGCTTACTAGATCAGTAAGTTGTCTGGGGAAAGTTTTCCTTTAACATTAGGAAGGGACAAGAAGGACCCCTTTTGATTATTCACAAGCTCCCAAAATATTTCCACCAATAGATCTTTCTTGAAAAAACAATTGGAATAGAGATGAAACGAAATTAAGAACTCGGAAGTGGGAAGTTATGGTACAAAGTGGTTGGTGATAAATACAAAACCAGTTAAAACAGAAATAAATTCTAAATTATTGTTGGAAATCTGGCTTTGATAAAAGCATGAAAAAAGTATTAAATTGTATAGTATAAAAATAATTATTTACTATAACAATAACCTGAATAAAACCCACAGAATATCCTAACAAGATCTAGTGAGTGAGGGTGGGGAGGTGAAAAAACTAACCTGTGCTATAATTCTATAACCAGATGAGGGGATTTCAAGAGAGACTGTTTCATTCCTGAGCCCGACAACTAGAAAAACATTAAGTATAAGAATGTGTTTAGGGCTTCCCTGGTGGCGCAGTGGTTGAGAGTCCCCCTGCCGATGCAGGGGACACGGGTTCGTGCCCCGGTCCGGGAAGATCCCACATGCCGCGGAGCGGCTAGGCCCGTGAGCCATGGCCGCTGAGCCTGCGCGTCCGGAGTCTGTGCTCCGCAATGGGAGAGGCCACAACAGTGAGAGGCCCGCGTACCGCAAAAAAAAAAAAAAAAAAGAATGTGTTTAAAAAACTTCTTGAAGGTAAATAATTAACACAAGACTACTGAAGAACAAAATTTCAACAAAAGACAAAAGTAAGGAAGCGTTAGAACCAGAAAGCACAGAACAAGGCAAGGAATGACATGTTATTAAAATAAAGTTGAATAAACTCTACTATAAAAATATTCTCAGTGAGTGAAATAATTAGATGCATTTACATGAAATTTAGTAGGTACACACCTAAAGCAAAGTGACATGAAATTTTTTAAAGGACCCCACATACATAAGTATAAGGTGACCTCCTTTCTCAATGAGATTTTTTAAAGTTATTTTTGAGCAAATTTGACTATATAAACTTGAAGGATGTATGTGAAACAAACGTCTACTTATTTAATTCAGTAATTTAGTTTTACAAAGGCATAATTAAAATCACGTTATACAAAGTAGTATATTAACTTAGAAGCTTTGCTCTTCTGAAACTCAATTTCATGACATAGCTTTATTCAAACTTTTCAAATGCATCTTCAACATCACTGCTTTCATTATAACCAGAAGAAATTTCAGAATTATTTAGGTTTTCCAAAATATCTCATCTTTACTTCCGCCTAATTCTATCACTATCTTTTTTCCCAACTCACAAGTACTCATTTACAAAGTATTCAGAAAAGCTGATTTTTACATTTGTTCTTTAGATACATATTCTCTCTAGATGAGAGAACGTCTCTGCAACAATCATACTTTCTAAATTGCTTTTTTAAAGGATACTTAAGGGGCTTGTTGACAAGGACACCCAACCCTTGAAGTTGTGCACTGCCACCCCTAAGAATATCACTAGATCCACTTTTTATTATTTTAATTTTTTTAAAGAGTTTTAAAAATTTTTATTTATTTTTGGCTGCGTTGGGTCTTCGTTGCTGCGTGCGGGCTTTTCTCTAGTTTCGGCGAGCGGGGGCTATTCTTCGTTGCGGTGCACGGGCTTCTCCTTGCCGTGGCTTCTCCTGTTGCGGAGCACGGGCTCTAGGTGCGTGGGCTCAGTAGTTGTGGCACGTGGGGTCAGTAGTTGTGGTTCGCGGGCTCTAGAGCACAGGCTCAGTAGTTGTGGCGCGTGGGCTTAGTTACTCCACAGCATGTGGGATCTTCCTGGACCAGGGCTCGAACCCGTGTCCCCTACACTGGTGGATTCTCAACCACTGCGCCACCAGGGAAACCCTAGATCCACTTTAAATTTGTCTCTTTTTTCACCCATTCTGTCAGGTGATCTCTATAATTAGCCAACATTGATATTGATTGAGGTCATTTCATACTCATGCATTTTCCCCAAATAGTATTTGTTTTTCAAAATTTTTTTTTAAAAAAGGGAGAATATCACGATATGAAAGACTTTGCAAGGGCTTTAACAGGACTCTTTTTTGATGGAAACTTTTGTGGGAAAAAAACTTGTCTTAGGGCTTCCCTGGTGGAACAGTGGTTAAGAATCCGCCTGCCACTGCAGGGGACATGGGTTCGAGCCCTGGTCCAGGAAGATCCCACATGCTGCGGAGCAACTAAGCCCGGGCGCCACAACTACTGAGCCCGCACTCTACAGGCTGCGAGCCACAACTACTGAGCCCACGTGCCACAACTACTGAAGCCTGCACGCCTAGAGCCCATGCTCTGCAATAAGGGAAGTCACCGCAATGAGAAGCCCGTACACCGCAACAAAGAATAGCCCCCGCTCGTCACAACTAGAGAAAGCCCACGCACAGCACAATGACCCAACACAGCCAAAAATAAAAACAAATAAATTTAAAAAATGAAAGCAAACACTGCAATATTAAGATCAGACAAAATAGAATGTAAAGAATATTTACTGAGTACCCGTGATGTGGACACATTTCGGCATTAATTAAGTCTTGTGCATCCCTTAAGGGTGGAATTGATTTCACTACACATTACCTGAGGTCATTTTGTTTCTCAGTATTGTGACTTCTCTTTTTGTCCTTTTGGGTTTCCTATGTGAATGAGAATTATTCCCATTTCTTTCATAACTGGCATCTTGGTCTGAAAAGGCATCTATTTGGAGGCCAATGCAAAAGTTAACTTATAGGATAAAACGCTAGGTGGAAGTCTATAAAATAATCAGTACACGCACATATGTGATAATTAAAACACATATGTTAAAGAAAACAAATTCAAGGTAACTATCCAGTTGTTTTTAAAAAGAACAACAACGTAGGAATTCTGAAGTAGGTCCTTTGCTCTGGAGCACAGCCACAACATCTCAAAATTAGGTCCACCAATTGGGTCAACAGTGAGAAGACAGAGAATTAAGTTTCCTTTAGGAAATTACATTCTAAGCATAAGATTCTCCTTTGTATTTGATAATCCTTATTGGCAGAGATTAAAGAGTTCAGAAGGTGGGCGACAGCATTCTTGAATGTGCCTCTCTGTATTTCCTGTTTCTTACCACGCTGCTGAACGTGGCTGGAGAAATCATACAACCCCGTTGACTACATCTCAGCTTAAATTCAGGATCATGAACCACGAGGGGCCTGCGTTCACCCTGCCTGGTAATCGATGTATTTCCCTAGTCTATTCTCACTTCCACTCTCCTGGGTGGCCCTTTCCCACTTCCTCCTCATTCTCTCCCCTCAATCTTGCCATGTCTTTATTGTAAAACCCGAGTTGTTTAGCCTGTAAAGCTTCCCAGTTCTGGATTTTGCTGACTGTATTCCCATGGTGCCATCTCACATGTTCTCAGTTCTGACTTTTTATAAACTGGTTGGCTCTAGAGGCTTAATCAGATTCAAGTTCTACTTTCTATAAGAATACTTAGTAGGTGGTGTCAAGTGCTTCCATCAGGAGTCACATAATGTCTGTGTGATAACTAATAACTTAGTCTAGCAGCCATTGGTGATTATTCCCTAGATCCATTTTTTCATTAGGGATTGTGGGAACTTGTGTTTCATGTTTTATTACAAACTATTGAATTTATAAATATCAAAACATCACGCATGTACTACTTAAACAAGAGCTATAACACACTAAAAACAAAACCAAAGTCAAAGCTCAATTATTCAGAAGTAGTAGCAAGTATGTAATTTGACCTAATGATATGTTGATGCTTCTCCTAAAGCACAGTGTTTCAAAGGATGTGCAACACTGTGACCTTAGCCAGAATGCAGATAGGTCTAAAAATATTTTTAGATGTCCCTAGGATAGATCTCCATTTATCAATGGCTGTCATATCATCCTATGATCGTTAGTTTGAAGTAATGAGTTTATAATATTACTTTACTTTACCAATGGCATGGAAGTATTTCAAAGTTTTCACAACCAGTACAGCTGTCTTGGCACTTACAAGAGGAATATTACAACACCACTTTTAACACAAACTGTTACTTTTTATTCCAACTTGTTTACTGTTCCGATTTCTTAATGCTCTTACATGTGAGCTTTAAGTGTTTTTATTTTTAAAGTAAATGAAAAATGAGTCCAACTATTCAAATGTTGAAAAAGTCAGTAAGTATCTGAAGTAATATTGTACAATATGAAGCATCAGACTTCTTTTTTGAACGTTAAGTATTTGAACATTTACAAATACTTCTCCTACCGGCATGCTATTTTGGAAGAGGCATTTCTTAAATTCATAATAAGATGTATAAACACTCTGATAATAATGCTTAATACCAATATTGGATCTCCAGAAGTGTTTTCACCATTGACATGAACGTGAAGCTATCTAGAAGCAGAAGGTAAACTTTGAACAAAAAATTGGAACTGTACAATAACGTTAACAGTGATAATTGCTATAGTATGCCGCGAATTGTTCTAATACCTTATTTGTATTGTCTTACTTAATCCTCATAACCATCCTTGGAAGGACACTGGGCTGCATGGAAGTTCAGCTGCTTGCCCAGGGTCGCAGAAACAAGATGGGAACCCAGGAAGCCCGACTCCACAGCTCCAGCTCTTCACCACAGTGACCTACTTCCTCGCATTATTGGAACATAGACTCAGAATTTACAGAACTGGCTTGGGTAAATTGAACAGAATTCTTTTTGTCCAAGATTTTCTTCTGCACAAACTTTCTATGTTCCACAGCAGAAATCTCTTGCCAGTACGTGAAAAATACCAGGAAATGCATCTTCACTCCAAAACCAAGAGTAACTGAGAAAGTCTAAAAGCTCAACTCTTGGAGAGTGAAAAATGGATGGATAATCAACACTATTTAGACTACATTAGGGGTTGTTTTTCCAATCCTGGAGATGGGTCTGGCGAAGTACACTCCTGTGATGATGAGAAAAGCACACAGTTGTAAGATGGCTGCCAGTTCTAGGGATGCAGTTTGTAAGAACGAAACACTTGGGCACTTGTGCAGAGATTATGCTCACAGCCTTGGCCTCATTAACAATAGCATGCTTACAGCAGAAACTAACACAACTTTGTAAAGCCACTATACTCCGATACAAATTAATTTTTTAAAATAGCATGCATGTTATCATGGCAAAAGGGACAAAGATATCACAAAGAGCTTGAAAGGGTGACGAAGGAGAGGTCTGAAGCTAGAAATATATTACTTCGAAATACTGGGTCCTTTCAATAGCCAGTATTTGAGGAAGGTGATCTTTTTTTCTTGCAATAGAGAAATATTGCAATGTATTCTGTTTTATGAAGCATCCAGAGCTGCTGTATATTTTGATAAGAATATATTTGTGATTTTTTTTAAAAAAAGTGCAACAAAATTTTTACCTAAACAGTCTGAGACATCATTGAGAATTCTCAGAATTCTCTGTCAATTCACTGAGCTATGAACAAATGCTTTGTGACTACTGCATGAAGAACGTTAATTGAAAAAAAAACCCCAACTACGCACACCCCCTGCTTAATTCTTACCTCCTACCTCTGAAGAAGCAAATCTCTAAATGATAACAAGCTCCCCTATATTCCACTGTACTCTGTGTTCCTCCTTTGTTTCCTGTTCTTCCCCCTAAAGCCCAAATGCTAAAAGGACTGGAGGGGTACGTGTGGTTATGGGGTTTATCAGTCCACTTTCTCCCACAGCCCACCAAGTCAGGAAGTGAAGGGAATGTCAAGGAATGGTTCTGCCCCACTACCAGAGGGGCTGCAGGAGGAAGCCTCTCCCGTCCATCACTCAGACTCTTTACCTACTGCTCTCACACATTCTCCTTGTTTACAATCAGTTTGCGACAATTAGGTCTTTGGCAGCATGTGGTCTCATCACTTAACAGCCTGGCAAATGAACTAATGCCCCAGTGAGCACAAGTCCACTTTTGACGAGATCCGACTGGGCTTTCGGAACAGGTAAATGCAGGTGGGCGTGGGGGCCCAGTGGGCTGTGACATCTGCTGCAGGGAGACCAGACCCAGATGAGGCTCATACTCAAAAGTCGTACATTTAGAAAAATGTAACTATGAAGACCAAATCCTGCTAGCTTCCAATAGATGGAAATTTAGGATTGCTCCCCCAACAAATTATAGTTTATTTTTTCATATAATGCATTAGCACAAGGCTTAGTATTAATTTACCTAGACTTCAGTGAAGATGATATAATAACGCCTTGGATTTTTCTCTAAGACCACAGGATTATGGTGCATAATTTTGAAAATATCTGTGTAAGAAAGACAAGAGGCAAATAATCTCCAAGGTTCTGTTAGGAAACGTGGGGCAGAGAATGATAAAGAGATATTTACCGGGAAAATAGAGCCCGTGCTCCGGAGAGAAGCCGCCGCAATGAGAAGCCCGCGCACCGCAAAGAAGAGTAGCCCCTGCTCGCCGCAACTAGAGAAAGCCCACGCGCAGCAACGAAGACCCAACGCAGCCAAAAATAAAAAATAAAATAAAATTTAAAAAACGTGTTGGGGCTCAGCAGCTGCCTGGTCCTTTAAATACATTCTTGGTGGGTTTATCTTATTAGTATTATTCTTTTAGAAATTGGTAATAATTTGTCAAGGAGACAAAAGGTTTTGTTTTAAGGACCCAGGTGGAGTTCCTATAAGTTGGCAAAAGGGACAAAGATATCACAAAGAGCTTGAAAGGGTGACGAAGGAGAGGTCTGAAGCTAGAAATATATTACTTCGAAATACTGGGTCCTTTCAATAGCCAGTATTTGAGGAAGGTGATCTTTTTTTCTTGCAATAGAGAAATATTGCAATGTATTCTGTTTTATGAAGCATCCAGAGCTGCTGTATATTTTGATAAGAATATATTTGTGATTTTTTTTAAAAAAAGTGCAACAAAATTTTTACCTAAACAGTCTGAGACATCATTGAGAATTCTCAGAATTCTCTGTCAATTCACTGAGCTATGAACAAATGCTTTGTGACTACTGCATGAAGAACGTTAATTGAAAAAAAAACCCCAACTACGCACACCCCCTGCTTAATTCTTACCTCCTACCTCTGAAGAAGCAAATCTCTAAATGATAACAAGCTCCCCTATATTCCACTGTACTCTGTGTTCCTCCTTTGTTTCCTGTTCTTCCCCCTAAAGCCCAAATGCTAAAAGGACTGGAGGGGTACGTGTGGTTATGGGGTTTATCAGTCCACTTTCTCCCACAGCCCACCAAGTCAGGAAGTGAAGGGAATGTCAAGGAATGGTTCTGCCCCACTACCAGAGGGGCTGCAGGAGGAAGCCTCTCCCGTCCATCACTCAGACTCTTTACCTACTGCTCTCACACATTCTCCTTGTTTACAATCAGTTTGCGACAATTAGGTCTTTGGCAGCATGTGGTCTCATCACTTAACAGCCTGGCAAATGAACTAATGCCCCAGTGAGCACAAGTCCACTTTTGACGAGATCCGACTGGGCTTTCGGAACAGGTAAATGCAGGTGGGCGTGGGGGCCCAGTGGGCTGTGACATCTGCTGCAGGGAGACCAGACCCAGATGAGGCTCATACTCAAAAGTCGTACATTTAGAAAAATGTAACTATGAAGACCAAATCCTGCTAGCTTCCAATAGATGGAAATTTAGGATTGCTCCCCCAACAAATTATAGTTTATTTTTTCATATAATGCATTAGCACAAGGCTTAGTATTAATTTACCTAGACTTCAGTGAAGATGATATAATAACGCCTTGGATTTTTCTCTAAGACCACAGGATTATGGTGCATAATTTTGAAAATATCTGTGTAAGAAAGACAAGAGGCAAATAATCTCCAAGGTTCTGTTAGGAAACGTGGGGCAGAGAATGATAAAGAGATATTTACCGGGAAAATAGAGCCCGTGCTCCGGAGAGAAGCCGCCGCAATGAGAAGCCCGCGCACCGCAAAGAAGAGTAGCCCCTGCTCGCCGCAACTAGAGAAAGCCCACGCGCAGCAACGAAGACCCAACGCAGCCAAAAATAAAAAATAAAATAAAATTTAAAAAACGTGTTGGGGCTCAGCAGCTGCCTGGTCCTTTAAATACATTCTTGGTGGGTTTATCTTATTAGTATTATTCTTTTAGAAATTGGTAATAATTTGTCAAGGAGACAAAAGGTTTTGTTTTAAGGACCCAGGTGGAGTTCCTATAAGCTGAAAACAAATGCCAGAGATCAATAAAGCAATGGGCCTTCACAGCTAGGGTAGCACCACCTGTGTCCACACAACCGGCTATACCTTTAACTTTATAATAGATCTTTATTTGCTAAGTCTAAGCCGTAAGGGGATAGAGGACGATGAATATCTAAGTCAGTGTTGCTAAAAATTTAGTAATGTATTTTTTTTTAAAGAAAACCATTCTTGCAGACCCCTACGATGGATTTAAATTATCGTATTGTTTCTTAAATACATTTATACACAAAACTAGGCATAATCTCTCTCCTAAAGCTCTTACATAATCATAAAAGCTAAAGAATAAATATTTGATGAAAGAATGAATAGAAATTAAATATAAACAAAACTGAAAACCAATGAAATTCAAATTTTGCCAAACTAAATAGCCACTTAGCAGATAAACACAGCTCTGGCCTACGACTGCACAGGTTCTTTTGATTTTGTCATTCACGCTACTTCGTACTGTAGGGAAGAATCAATTCTCTCACCACTTTTCTTTAATTAATTTGCTGAAAACCTTTGTCCAGGGCTTCCCTGGTGGCGCAGTGGTTAAGAATCCGCCTGCCAGTGTAGGGGAAATGGGTTCGAGCCTTGGTCCGGGAAAATCCCACATGCCGCGGAGCAACTAAGCCCGTGCACCACAACTACTGAGCCTGCGCTCCAGAGCTCACAAGCCACAACTACTGAAACCTGCGCGCCTAGAGTTCGTGCTCCGCAACAAGAGAAGCCACCGCAATGAGAAGACCGTGCACCACAACGAAGAGTAGCCCCCGCTCACAGCAACTAGAGAAAGCCCGCATGCAGCAACGAAGACCCAACGTAGCCAAAAATAAATAAATAACCTTTGTTCATAGAGCATGTCATTTGATCACCTGTAGCACATCCATCATCTATGTATTTTAGCCAGTTCTCTTTCTTAGCACCAAAACGAGATCACAAATACAAATAAATGTGGGCACTGAAATTGCCTGGCAGCTTTCAGGGTTCAGTTGGTTATCCAAATGATGCTTACATTATTTTAAAAAATCATTGTGGAAGTGGACACCAAAATCAAAAATCCTCTGAAGTGTAAACCCCAAGAACACATCCCTCAGTTTGAAAACCAATGCAATAATCAAACAACTGGTACGATGAAATATAGTATGGTCCCTACTTTCAAACAGTTTACAGTCTAATTAGGGGAGAAAAGACGTAACAAGTGTAGTTAATAAAGTTCCACTACAGAGGTATAGCTTAAATCTGTGAAGGTTCAGATGAAGATGTATTTCCAGCACTTGAACATATAAGGGTGTCCATGTATATAAGATGTCCAGGCATCTTGGCAGAAGCGTCCACGAGAGTAAATGCATGGAGGTGAGACGGTGGAAGGCATTTATACAGAGAAAGAAATAATGCTCTCTTTGTGGGGGGGCTAGAGGAACAGTAGTGGGAACTGAAACTAGAAAACTGAATTGTTTCAAACGCCAAGAAAATAAGAGTTTGCCATTTGGGGGGAAGATTTCTGAGCAGAGGAGTCCAAGTCTGGGCTGCAATGGAACAGTTTGGGTGCAGGACAGTTTCACTTTTCGAAGTTCACAGTCTTAATTTCCCAATATCCTTACAAACATACATACATATGTTTTAGGCATTTTAAAAAAGTGAAGCCTGATGCTTAAGGAATCTCTTTTTTTTTTGCGGTACGCGGGCCTCTTACTGCTGTGGTCTCTCCAGACGCACAGGCTCAGCAGCCATGGCTCACGGGCCCAGCCGCTCCGCGGCATGTGGGATCTTCCCGGACCGGGGCACGAACCCATGTCCCCTGCATTAGCAGGCAGACTCTCAATCACTGCGCCACCAGGGAAGCCCAGGAATCTTCTTTTAAAGTCAACTCAGGTATCTTACACAGCGCTGTAAATCATTTCAACCCTTTTTAGTGCCCGGTATATATTCAACCCATGCTTTATCTAAAGCACAAACACCATCAATAGCATGTTTAACTTAAATGACAAAAAAACTGGTGAGTGTGGCTTAGAATCGAAGAATCAACATACAGTTAGTCTTCTCTCCAGATTGCAGGATGCAGGAAAGCTCTGCGAAGCGACCCAACCAGATTCGGCTGAGCCTCCGCAAAGCGCAGCGAAGAC
>NW_020185335.1:1367630-1485064 GCF_003031525.2 Neophocaena asiaeorientalis asiaeorientalis | reverse complement strand
GGCACATGGGGATCGCGCCCGCGCGTGAGCGCCCAACCAGCCTCTCGGAGCTGAGCGGGGCTTTTCCCTCCGCGGAGGGGGCCCCGCCCCACCCTCTTGCCCAGCGATTGGTGAGTCGGCAGCTGGAGGGGCGGAGACTAGAGAGTCACCGCCATCTTCTCCAATGGAAACGAGACAGAGGCGGGCCCAGTGGCGGAAGGAGCATGGCGTGGAGACAGCTCAAAGTGAGTTCAGCTGGTGCGGCCCTGCAGCGGCGAAGAGAGAACTTGCGGGAAGGCAGGCGGGGCGAGGATGGAGGGAGGGCTAGCCTGGGCGAGGTGTGGACGGGAGGTGGCTCCGAGAGGGTGGGCCTTTTTGGCACGTTTGTGTGTCTTTGGGGACACCTGCAAATGATCATGCGTGTGCATTTACACATGTACGTGGTCACTGTGTAAACGGACGTGTAAACGGAGTAGATGCCGATCTGTGTCAGCGCACGTGGGCCTTTACTGAGCCAGGCACAGGGCGCTTAGTGAACACAGGATCGCCTAGCAGTGTGTGCAGCATCCAACCTGGAATGAAATTACAGTAAAACATGGTGCCAGCCCTTTTAGATAAAAGTTTAGGGCAGGGTCTTTGTAACGGCGCTCAGAAATCTGTTGATCAACATAAGGGGCGTTCCTACAGTCTCCTGGAGGAGAAGCGAGAAAAATGAATACTAGATCTATGTTGACGGCTAGGAGTGACCCTAAAGGCAAATCCGATCAGGTCACTTCCTTGTTCAGGGAACGAAACTCAAATCACCTGGGTGCATCTCATTCTCCTCTGCCGCCAAGAGTGGAGAGCGCATTTACACCGCCCCGCCCTGCCGCCTAATTAACTTCTATTTATCCTTTGAATATCAGCTTTAAGGCACTTAGTCAAGGAAGCCTTTCTCTACCTCTTTGATTGTTAGGTTCTTCTCTCACTTTTTTCTTCATAGCTTTGTCACAGTTATATGTTTGCATGATCATTGATTTCTGTCTCCTTCTGAGGTTGTACTCCTTGTAAAGGCAGGGACTCGGTCTGGAGCCCATCCTTGAGTGCACAGTCACTATGTGCTGAATGATTGAATGAATGAATGAGTGAGGGACTCAGCATTGGGCAGTGATAATTAGAGAAAAGTATTATGAGCGATGTTTGAGCTTGATCCAAGAAGACCTGATGCTCTCTAGAGAACAGACCTGTGGCTGCCAAGGGGGAGGGGGGTGGGGGAGGGAAAGATTGGGAGTTTGGGACTAGCAGATGCAAACTATTATATGTAGAATGGATAGACAGCAAGGTCCTGCCGTATAGCACAGGGAACTATATTCAATATCCTGTGATAAACCATAATGGAAAAGAATATGAAAAAGAATATATACATGTATAACTGAATCATTTTGCTGTACAGCAGAAATTAACACAACATTGTAAATCAATGATACTTTAATAAAATTTAAAAAAAAGACCTGATGCTCCTTTAAAAAAATTTTTTTTGCAACCCTCTTTATTATCCTGAAGTGGAATTTATGTATAATGTAATCTTTCTATATATAATTTTTAAAAGTCAACATAATGTCCTAACTGGAATATAAAGGAGAAGTAAATTTATAATAAAATAATATGTATTTCAACCCATAAGTATTAGGGCATGAGTCACCTAGATAGTGAGTCAGGTGTTTAAGCCTCTACTTAGAAATTCTAGTGCCACAGGAATGTTTTATTGTCAAACATCTGAGCAAAGCACTGAACCATTCCACATGGATTTTCTGAAATGGTGAGTGATTCTTGGTAATGTTCTGTGCAAAACAGTATAGTCATCCCTCAATCTACAAGGTAATTGCATTCCTGGAAAGTCAATACAGATGAAAACCACACAGGAGATTGTGTTTATGTGGGGAAACAGAGTTTGCATTTCTAGGCTCAGATAATATGAACAGATATTTTTACCTAGTGAATGTCAGTAGGATGTTCAAAAGTCACACACGATAGGGACCGTTCTGACTTTACTGACTTCCTGCTCACTAAATCTATTAACATTCTCCTCTGGGTGCCCACCACATGTCCCTAGGGGGCAATACTGCCTCTCTTAAAGTTTTTTTTAAAATTTTAATATTTAATTTATTTATTTTTGGCTGCTTTGGGTCTTCGTTGCTGCACGCAGGTTTACTCTAGTTGCGGCAAGTGGGGGCTACTCTTCGTTGCGGTGCGCGGGCTTCTCATTGTGGTGGCTTGCTTGTTGCAGGGCACGGGCTCTAGGTGGGCGGGCTTCAGTAGTTGTGGCACACGGGCTTAGTTGCTCCACGACATGTGGGATCTTCCCGCACCAGGGATTGAACCCATGTCCCCTGTATTGGCAGGTGGATTCTTAACCACTGCGCCACCAGGGAAGCCTTACCCCTCTTGAAATCCCTGGCCTGGAGTCCTTCAGGGCTAGAGGAGGGCGTGTCAGCAGAAGTGCAGATACAGCCTCTGACTGTGGAGGCAATACGTGAGCAAGAACCCAAGGAGACCAGCGTTAGCACAAGGCCACGGACATCACTGCATGTTATGTCCTCTGTGTGTGTGTAAGTCGTGTAAAGGGTTCAGAGAAGGTGCTACAGCCTAGCCTTGAGGGGGCCCCATTGGCTCTTTTTTCCAGAAGCGGGCCCAGGATGCCATGGTGATCCTGGGGGGCGGAGGACTTCTCTTCGCCTCCTACCTGACGGCCACGGGGGATGAACGTTTCTACGCGGACCACTTGATGCCGGCTCTGCAGGGGCTGCTGAACCCCGAGGCAGCCCACAGGCTGGCTGTTCACGTCACCTCCCTGGGGCTCCTTCCTCGTGCCACGTTTCAAGACTCTGACATGCTGGTAGGTACTCCTGTAACACCTTGTGCGATAGACACGAGGGTCAAGGTCAAAGTTCCCTAATTTATTTAGCTGGGGCTGATCCTTTTGAAAACCAGAGTCCCAAATTAGCCCCCCACCCCAAACCGTCATCCCCATCTACAGATCAGGAACACTGAAGTGCAGAGTAGTTAAGTGACTTACCCAAATGCGCACAGCTAGGAAGTGGCTGAGCCAGGAATCAAACCCATGGAGTCTGGCTCAGCATCCGTCCGTTAGCCGCCATCCTGCCTCGCGGAGGTCTCGGGTAGCTCAGTGTTCACCTCTGCTGAAAAGGGAAGCATGCCAGCATCACTAACATCTAATGTGATGTAGGCATGTCTAGCCAAGCCCTTTGAGGAAAGCATACGACTCCTGTCCCAGCCTCATTCCGTCCTGCATTCAACACAGGGGCCCCACCGTATCCCCTTACTCTTCTGTGTGCTGGGGTTTCTGCAGCGAACAAAGTGCAAGAGTCCACGTCCTCCTAGAATCTACATCCTCGTGCAAGCCCAGACAGTTTCCATTTAGGAGACTTCTTACCAAATGGGGAACATTAGAATGATGTGAACATGAAGAAAACACACTCAGACCTCTTTGGGGAAGGGTCACTGTTAGCAATCAAAGGGGCCTTCTCTATATTTTCCCTTTTTGTCTTAGAATCCCTTTCACTTCCCATCCTGCAGTTTTGAGCACACGTGGCACCTTTTTCTGTAAAAGTGAAAATCCTCTTTGGATTCCTGTTGGTTAGAGAAAACAGGTACAAATGTAGGTCTTTCGTAAAAGCAAAGTGGCATAAAGAGAACTTCGGAAAAGTGGGGGAGACCTGTACGCAGATGCGCTGGTTTGGTGCCAGCCCCATTTGACGGTCATCTCTGGGCCTGAGGACTGAAGGCTGCCCAGGGAGCCTGTTGGGCAGCCGGGGCCTAGAGACCCGTCCTGGAGCATGGCCCCCAGGGCCCCAGTGTGGCCACCCTCCCAGCCTCCCAGTCCCCGAGGCACCGCATGCACACACTCACTGCCATCTCTTCTTGCCCTCCGTGGGGCAGCCTTGCTTCCTCCTGCTTCCAGGGCCAGATGGCGCCGCCCTTGGAGGTCCTTGCTAGTCCTGGCACAGGCTTTCCTGCCGTATCAGCTGACAGTGACGATTCTGTTGGCAACTGCTGACTTTACCATATCCCGATTCCTTTCCCACATTTTAACGTAGTTATCTTGCTTCTAGATTTGTTGGCTAGATCAGGGTGCAAATACTAAGTCCCTCAGGAGTTAGGCTAGACCTGACAGTAATTAGGCCCCAGTCACTTTCATCATAGAGAACAATCAGGAATCCGCCCCATGTTTGCCAGGGAAGAACCTGCTTCCAGCCCAGCCTGGTTCTGGGGCCCAGCAATCAGTGCTGCTGGGTCGAGCACTGGAGTCGTGAGGACGCAGCTGGGCCTTGGTATCACCTGGCTGAGGAGGGACACAGCGGTCGCTGACTTACTAAGATTCAAGGATTTTGCTGCCTGACTGTTTCAGAATAGCACCATCTAGGGGCTAAATAGTGGATAAGAAAGTACGGTTCTTCACCGTAATTGGAAAAGGCAGCACCTGTCTCCTGCTCAACCCATGGTGGAAACACTGTTTTTCTCCTCAGTGATGATAAAGCCCGATGGTTCTCAAACTCTGGCTGGCATCAGAATCACCTGGAGAGCACTGTTAAAAACAGGTTCCCTCAGAGTTCCATTCTTCCCCACCCTCCCCCAGAGATTCTGATTCCTTAGTCCGGGGATGGGCCCTGGGATCTGCTGTTTAACAAGCAGGTGATTCTGATGTAGGCGTGCCGTGGACCACGCTTTGAGAAACACCAACGTGGCCTTGTGTACCTGTGACTTTGTCTCCTTCTCCCTAGGAAGTGAGAGTCCTGGGCCATAAATTCCGAAATCCAGTAGGAATCGCTGCAGGATTTGACAAGCACGGGGAAGCTGTGGATGGACTTTACAAGATGGGCTTTGGTTTTGTTGAGATAGGCAGTGTTACCCCAAAACCTCAGGAAGGAAACCCCAGACCCAGGGTCTTCCGCCTCCCTGAGGACCAAGCTGTCATTAACAGGTAGGTGAGCAGCCTTCTCCCCAGCAGGACACTCAGGGTGTTTTTTCTGCCATACAGTGTGGACATTTTTCTGTCATTTGGAATGTTCTGGAACCATGTTGAGCATCTACTCTGTGCGGGCGTAAAAGCAGGTTTCATGATTTCAGTTTAACGCGTATACACGATGAGGTTAAGAGAGCTACACGACTTAGCTACAGTCACGAGATCAGAAGCGGGAGAACTTGGGAATGGATGTTGGCTTATCTGACTTTAGAGTTTGTGCTTTTTCCACATTGTTACTCCAGTGTCCTTGCCCAGCTCTGTCCAGTAGAAATATCATATGAGCCCTATATGTAATTTAAAATATTCTGGTAGCCACAATAAAATAGCAAAAAGAAACAGGTGCAATAAACTTTAATAATATATTCTATTTAATTATTATTTGTAACAGTTATTTATTATACTACTTAATTAGAAATACTTAATATACTCTATCATAATTTTAATATTAAGCAATATAAAAATGACTGGCTGTTTACCTTCTTCCACTTGT
Source organism: Neophocaena asiaeorientalis asiaeorientalis (assembly GCF_003031525.2). Classification (NCBI taxonomy): domain Eukaryota; kingdom Metazoa; phylum Chordata; class Mammalia; order Artiodactyla; family Phocoenidae; genus Neophocaena; species Neophocaena asiaeorientalis. The sequence goes on along the minus strand of NW_020185335.1, from coordinate 1,479,572 downwards.
ACCAAGTCTTCGAAATCCAGCATGTTTTCCTTACGGCACTCTTGCTTTGGACTGGCCAGGCTTTGCTCTCAGTGGCCACACATGGCTAGTGGCTCTTGCACCTGACAGCACAGCTCCAGCCTTTAGTAATTGGGAAATTTAATAATCAACATAGACGGCTGCTTTTAGGAAGAGAGGTCCTTCTAGACTGTGTAAAGCCCTTCTCTTTGTAAGCCCTGGGCAGTTTTCACTGCAGCTAACCCAGAGAGCGAAGAAGTTCCTTCTTTTCGGTAACAGAGTTTTGAGAGCCTCGTTGGGGGCATTGGTAGGCACCTTTGGGATCGTGAAGGGCCTCCTGGGAGACTGACGTGTGGAAGGTTTATTTGGCTGCACGTCCTGCTTCATCGTGCTTGTTTCGAGGAAAATTTCCAGCATTAGACGTCGAGTTATTGACCTTTCCCCTGTAAGCTGGGATCAATATCTTCAGAGTGTTCGGGCAAAAGATATTTGTTGATGATTCAGCTGCCACAAATAACTGCAGGTACCAGGAAGACGGTGCCTGGCAGAGTCCCGCGGGTGAGAAGTGGCACAAGAGGGCCGGGCCTGAGCTCCAAGCACTTGTGTGCCCAGGCTCCCTGCTCTGCCTCGCACAGGGTGGGTGCTGAATGAACATGAGTCAGCAACTACATGTATCTGTTAGGTGTTTTTGGCTGCAAGTAACAAAGTGGCTTAAACAATAGGCGTTTGTTAACGGGTGAAGTAGGCAGTTTTACGGTTGGTTGAGCGGCAGGGTTCTGCCCCCAACGCCTGGTTGAGCCCAGGCGTCAGTACTCTGGTCCAACCTCTGTGGGCCTTCCCTTCTCGTTTGTAAGATGCCTACCCCAGCTGCAAGCATACGTCCTCGCATGAGGACATCAGAGAGCAGAAAGGGAAAGGAAGTATGGATATGGGGGGAGATATTTTCCCAGAAGCTCCCTGGTAGGCATCACCTTGTGTCTCAGTGACCAAGCCCCGTCTCAAGTTCATGCTTGAGTTGCCAGCGAGGCTGGGAAAGGAGTCATTGGCATTTTCACCCCGTGTCAGGGGAGCTGGGTTCCACAGGCAAGGAGGAAGGGAGTGGGGATGGCCATTAGGCCAACAACCCACAGTGGGGCTGGGGACGTAGAGATGAGCAAGAGGGGCGAGGCCCAGCCTTTGCGGAGTGTCTAGTGGCAGGTGAGGGAGGAGATGTGTCCCTTGTCCTCGAGAAGACTGGAACCCAGTAGGGGAACTGAAGCATATACGTACATCTCAAGCTAGGAGAAAGATAGGTACAAAGCACTCCATGAATGCCAGGAGGTGAGGGATCATTTGTGGCTGGGAGCTTTATGCAAGGAGGAGAGGGTGCATTTGACTTGGGCCAGGAAGAGGGAGATTTAATAGGTAGAAAGGATGGGGGAATGGAGCGGCAGGATGGGTTCCAGGAAGCGTGTTCGTGGGGCACAGGCGGGAGGTGGGAGGATGGGTCATCAGAGTGGTGAGGGCCCCGTTGGGTGGGAAGCAGGAGTGGGCTAGGTCCAGACAGGTCTGGGCTGTTTACAGTGCTAGTTGGCTAAGTGGCTTGTTGGCAAATTTTAATCTTTCCCTTTGTATTTGATGGTGTTCTGGCAAGTTCTCTAGGACTTCCAGGGGTGTTTAGACTTTAGAAGTCTAAGAACTGACTCTGATTTTTTTCTTTGGTTTTTACATCATAAATATATGTTGAAAATGGCCATGGAGCCATCCCTCCAGAGTCTTTGCTTTCTGCCTGAGGGCTCTAACCTTATCTCCTCCCTAACGCTCTTCTGTGCTACAGATACGGATTCAACAGTCATGGACTCTCAGTGGTGGAACACAGGTTACGGGCCAGACAGCAGACGCAGGCCAGGCTCACAGAAGGTAAAGGGGGCCTGCCTAAGAGGGCTGTTCTTCAGTTGTTGGAAGGAAACTTGTGGGAGAAAGTCAGGAACATTCCTAGTGAAATGAACATGATTGAACAATAGGAAAAAACAGTATGGAACTCAGGGCTCCTCTGCTAGAGGAATTTTCCTGGCTCCATCACACCCTCCAAGCTCTTAACTGAATTTCACAACTGAGCAAAGATACACTTAGTTCCTGCCTCGTTATGTAACCTGTGTCAAACTGGGACAGCTTGGAAGTAAGCAGTGCAGAGTGGCTGCTCTGTGATCACATAGGCAGTTGATGCGAGCAGGGCTTGGGTGCCATCTTTGTACATCCTGCTCTGTTGTCCTTTTTCTCCATTATAAATAATGAATGCTAATTATAGAAGTGTTAGTAAACGCAGGGAAGCATAAAGAAGAACATTAAAATTACTCACACTCTTCCCTACTCAGAGATAACTACTCCCGGCATTGGGGAAAATATCCTTCATGACTTATTTGGAAACACCATGCATTTTTAAAAATTCATTAATTTATTTTTGTCTGCATTGGGTCTTTGTTGCTGCACTAGGGCTTTCCCTAGTTGCAGTGAGCAGGGGTTACTCTTCGTTGCATTGCATGGGTTTCTCATTAAAGTGGCTTCTCTTGTTGCGGAGCACCGGCTCTAGCACGTGGGCTTCAGTAAGTACAGCACGCAGGCTCAGAAGTCGTGGCGCAGGGGCTTAGTTGCTCTGCGGCATGTGGGATCTTCCTGGACCAAGGCTTGAACCGGTGTCCCCTGCATTTGCAGGCGGATTCTTAACCACTGCGCCACCAGGGAAGCCCACACCATGCATTTCTGAAGGCTGCCTTGGAGGTGCTGATACTCATCCCCTGGGGCTCTCTGCCTTGCTGTCCCTTGGGGTGAACATAGTGGTCTTGGCACCATGCCATCCTCACTGTACCTTCCCAGGTGCCCTCTAGGGTTGCATGGCGTTGCGGCCATCTTCCTTGGTGGGCCTTTCTGGAACTCCTTCCAGGAGTTTAGCCTCATTAGATGTCCTGGTGGTGAGATGAGAAAAACCTGCGGTACCGGATTCATTTCTGAACGCAAGATTGAAAGGGCCGAGGCAGTTGGCAATCTCTGATTTGGGGAGTAGGAAATGACCTTGTTTGGAATTCCCTGGCTTTGGCAGAACCAGACCCTGCTATACTGTAGATAGACCTTGCCACTTGTGGGCTTTGAAGTTCATGATAGGACTTCCATGGTTTGTGATACTCTCCTGCCTTCTTGTCTCCCTTTCCTTCTTTTAACTGTTCACAGTGCCCCTTACACCACTTTTCTCCCCTGTTCTCCCTTGCCCGCTCCTCGCCCCCCACCGTGGTGCTAACATTTGTTGGAGTGAGACAAAATCCCACAGCAGGGCTCTGCACGTAGTGTTCACCGGCAGCTGGAAGCCTTGAAGACAGCTTAGTGCTAGCATCATACCAAGCAACATGAGTTGTTAAGAGCTGTGGTGCCCTTTGCGGATAGAGTAATTCAGCAATTTTTGTCTAACTCCAAAATCTTGTCATTTGGGGCAAATGACTACTAATGAAAGATCCACTGGCTACATGAAAGTGATATTCTCTATTAAGCCGGTTTACCTGTGTGGAAAAGAATTACAGTTTCCAAACCATCTTCACTTGATTTGGGAGGCTTGGAGACCTTGTTATATAATTTGTCTAACTGGATGCTAAACCCCTCCCCTCCCTTCCACCCATGAAGTGAGTGACACGAATCTCATTTACTTTCAAGTTGATGATAAAACAGGTGACTGCATTTAAGGTATGAGAAGGTAGTTAGCAGTACTGGATGTTGTTCTTTGATCCTCCCTGACCTGACATACATTTTGTGAGCTAACTGGACGTCCCAGTTAGCTGGAAAAAGCAGGTGGTACCATGGATATACTTTAGCCTTTGCAGATAAGGTAGTATCTTAGGAGAAGTCAAGTACAGACAAGCCCTTGCTTTCACACATAGAAAAATACATTTCAGAAACACACTGAAAGTCGAAAATACAAGTCAGGTGATAATTCCCTGGATTTTAAGGTAAGGTGACCATATTACTTACTGTGCAAACTGAGACAACACTTTTGAGAGTGGAAGGGATGCAGGCATGAATAATTATGCCCAGGCTACAGGAGTATTCAGGGCTGTCCTGGGAGCACTGAGATGTGTGGTCACCCTAGTTACAAGGGGGAGTCCCTTCTCAGAGAATGGAAATTATAAAACCGTTATGCCTCTACATTTTAGGCATGAGAATTGAAAATATTTTCCAGTATTTTATACATATCCTTTAATTTTGCTTTTTCTTCACGACTGCACACCCAGTCACGTGACCCAAGTCTAACAAGCAGCCCTTGAGGGTAAACAGCTGCCCCTGTGTAATGCTACTGACTTCTGTCTCAGTCGTATTTCATTTACGAGCCCTACCTTTTTAAACACTAGCATTTGCGCTCCTAATTTCTCCATTTTCCAATAAATTTTAAAAAAGAAAAAGGGGGCTTCCCTGGTGGCGCAGTGATTGAGAGTCCGCCTGCTAATGCAGGGGATGTGGGTTCGTGCCCCGGTCCGGGAAGATCCCACATGCCGCGGAGCGGCTGGGCCCGTGAGCCATGGCCGCTGAGCCTGTGTGTCTGGAGAGACCACAGCAGTGAGAGGCCTGCGTACTGTAAAAAAAAAAAAAAAAAGAAAAAAGAAAAAGGGCACAAAGCGGTAAAACATCCTAGGAGCTGCCCAAACCCAGCTGCGCAGATGAAGGTGGAGGGCTCGGTTCTTGGCCCGCAGGCAACAGCGCCGTGCATAGGTCAGCGTTTGTCAGCTGGCGCGGGAAAGGTCATATTTGGAGTTGGAAAGCCTGTGAGGCTGTTTGTGGGCTCTTCGGTCAAGGATGGCTTCAAAATGTTGCACAGGAAACGGTGAGTGGGGACAGAATCCTGACCAGTGATATTTACAGATGGGCTGCCACTGGGAATAAACCTGGGGAAGAATAAGACCTCGGTGGACGCTGCCTCGGACTACGCAGAGGGGGTTCGAGTCCTGGGCCCCTTGGCTGACTACCTGGTAGTGAATGTATCCAGTCCCAACACAGCTGGGCTGAGGAGCCTTCAGGGAAAGACCGAGCTGCGCCGCCTGCTGACCAAGGTGGGCAATTACATCCCGCTCCACCAGCCTGTCCTACCTGCTCATCCTCTAGGGCAAAGCTTCAACGTTGCTATCCACTATCGAGGAGTTGTCCTTAAGACCTGGACCAGTTAGGACCCCTTGCTTCCCTCTGATTCCCTATATAACACTGATTGTGCTCAGTATTAGTCAGCTGCTCAGTTATCTATCCCTGCTGTTAACCCACAGGGTCCGTGAGAGCAGGGACCACATCTCTCATTTACCACCCTGTCCCTAGCATCTAGCGCATTGAATGAATGAATAGAATGACTTTTCATTAAACCGTGCTTGTGACAGTATTTGCTGTCTCTTTTAGGAACAAAAGTCTAAGTAAACCTTGATATATTAGCCAATGCCAATGACATTAGGGACTCACTCTTGGGGATCCCTTGGTTCAAGAGAGTGGAATCAGCTCTGACTTGGTGGGGTCTTTTGCATAATTGAGAGCGGTGTTTCCTGAAAAGGAGAAATTGCTGGTGCTTTATTCTGACAGCTAGTGTGAAAACACACTGGTCTGCGGCTGCAGGTCACGGTTATACTGTCAACTGCAGTCTTGGGGGTCCTCATCTCTGGCCCCATGTTGCTCTAGGTGCTGCAGGAGAGGGATGCCCTGAAGGTAGTGCACAAGCCAGCCGTGCTGGTGAAGATCGCTCCTGACCTCACGGCCCAGGACAAGGAGGATATCGCCAGTGTGGTGAGAGAGGTGAGGGTCGGTGCCCGGGGGACGCCCTTCATTGCCTGTAGAGGCCACCTGGCCAGCTGGGTCAGCCCAGACGGCAGTCTTTGTGGTTTCCTTTCTGTTATATGGAGGGCTGTCAGGATGTAATTTATCGTATACAGGCAGACCTTGGAGATATTGCGGGTTCAGTTCCAGACCACTGCAATAAAGCAAGTCACATGATAAAAAAAAAAAAAAAAAAAAAAAAAAAAAGTCATGTTTACACTGCTGTAGTCTGTTCAGCGCACAACAGCATTACATCTAAAAAAGTGTACATACCTTCATTAAAAAATACTTTATTCTTATTTTCTGTTTTATTAAAACATTTGAGGTGTAATAATCCAGATTAAAAAAAAAACTTTATTGCTGAAAATATGCTCACTATCATCTGACAGTGCAGGGTTGCCAGAAACTTGTAAAAAAAACCCAGTACCTGTGAAGCACAATAAAGTGAAGTGCGATAAAATGAGGCAATGCCTGGAATAGAAAGTAAACGTTTCAATAAATGTTTGAATGGGTCCTTTTCTCCTGCCTCTTCCCTCCTCTTCCTTCAGCAAGGGCTTTAAGGCCGTGCATCCTTCAGTCTTGGTCAGACTGCAGTGTTCTGTCTTTCTCCAGTCTAACCCTGGGTCTCTGTGTCATAGGGGAGTAGCGCAAACACAGACTGAGCCCGGCAGTCCGGGGTTGAAATCCTGCTTCCACCACTTACTACCTGGAGGCTTTGGACAGGACACTCTAGACTGAGTTGTTCTAAGGATTAAACCGTGTCCTGGGGGAACCGTACGGCGGTTGGTACATGATGGCTGCTACTATCACGTTGAAGCTCACTCTGACACTTGCCCAGAAAGCATAGTGAGTGGGGCCTGGTCTAGCTCTTGCTTCTGCGGCCTTAGGTGTAGGCGCCCAGCCCGGCTGCTCTCTCAGACCCCCGGGGAAGCTTCTTCAAGTCCATCGTGCCCTGACTTAGGGGCTCTTTCTCTGTCTCACACTGTAGTTGGGCATCGATGGACTGATTGTCACGAACACCACAGTGAGTCGCCCTGCCAGCCTCCAGGGGGCCCTGCGCTCTGAAATGGGAGGGCTGAGCGGGAAGCCCCTCCGAGATTTATCAACGCAAACCATCAGGGAGATGTATGCACTCACCCAAGGCAAGAATTTGGTGTCCCTGTCTTCAGATCTACGTGTGGCTCAGGCGCCGGGTCTGTGATGGTATCGGGGTTCCTGAACTGCCGCACTCAGCAGGGGGCTGGGGCTGCAGCCAAACAGCTCCTGGCTCTCCTGTCACCCAGCCCTCCTCACAGTGTGCTGTGTGCTTCTCTGCAGGCAGAGTTCCCATCATTGGGGTTGGCGGTGTCAGCAGCGGGCAGGACGCGCTGGAGAAGATCCGGGCGGGGGCCTCCCTGGTGCAGCTGTACACAGCCCTCACCTACCGGGGGCCGCCCCTGGTGGGCAGAGTCAAGCGGGAGCTGGAGGCCCTTTTGAAGTGAGTGGGGCCACCTGTGGCTTGAACCAGGCAAAGTTAATGTGGTATCAAATCAAGGGGATGCTATTCATCAGTCTTTATTCTTCATTGAAAATGCATTCGAGGGGTACACCCCAAACGCAGGGGAAGCTTACCCTGTTGCTCTTTTGACAAAGGTCAAACAGTGCCAAGGAATTCAAGATTAACTTCCAAGGCAATGGTGTTTATAGGCCCGAGGAGTTCTGGTGGCATTCCTGTTAATTCAGTAACACTGGCTTGATGTCAGGAGCTGTCGGTACTTAAAATTGATTCCCTCCCTGGCCTGAAGGCCTGGGTAGATCCCAGGGTTTAGACACTGTACAGGGCATGGGCCTGCGTTTGGGAGAGCGAGGCAGGTGCAGTTACGGACGAGATAGAGCCTGGCTGAGTGTGGGCTTCCAGTAAGAGCCAGGCCTTTCCTTTACCATTTGCTGAAATTGCTTTGTTTTCTTTCTCCAGGGAGCAGGGTTTTACCAGAGTCACAGATGCCATTGGAGCAGATCATCGGAGGTGAGGATGGGTCAGTGGGAAGCCTGATCTGGAACCGTCCCGCTAAATCAAGCGAGCCTTTGTGGCTGATGGAGAGAGGAGACCACATCCCCAAACCACAGGGGCCCCTCCACCGGCTGGACTGTAAAAGCCAAGCATGAGGGTCACCAGAAGCAATGCAAGGCTTTGTTCAACCACTTGTCGGACAGGAACTGCATCCACGATTCTTTCTAGATTCAAATCCCAGGATCCTTTAATATTACAAGGACATTAGACATTTGGAGGGAAAATCACGGTAAAATAAAGTCATTTAAAAACTGGATTTAAATCCCAGCCCTCTTGCCCAGATCCTGTAGGTTCTTCCAGGCCTCTGCTCCCCCGGGATCTGTAGTGGGCTTCCCAGGAGCTTGACTCTCTTTCATTCTATCTTTATTTTTATTTAAAATTTTAACTGTATTTTGAAAATATTTCAAACTTAGATAAAAGTTGCAAGAATAGGGCTGTGGATGGCCGTCCTCTCCATGTCTGCACCTGGTCTTCCCTCTGTGCGCAGAGGGACACTGGTCATGCTGGTCATTTTAACTTGATTACTTCTGTAAAGGCCCTGTCTCCAAACAAGGTCACATTTTGAGATACTGCCAGTCTGGATTTTAACATGGCAATTTTGGAGAGACATAGTTCAGAAAATGGGCTTGTTATCCCCCTTATTTAAAAATCTGTGACTTGTGGGCCATTGGGCAGGCAGGTTCTCGAGGTGCTTGAAGACACTAGACAAGAGGCTCAAGAGGTCTAGTCATTAACTAAAGAAACAGAAACGCTAACCTTTTCAAAACTGAAAAGCAAATGGTGATTGGAGGTTGAAAACCTCGGCTGGGAAGTGCTGTAGATGTCAGTACACCTTCGCAGCCAACAGGAAATTACCTTTATTCCCTTCACCTCAGTGCAGGTTTGATTTTAAAATTTCTTGGTAGCTCTGGAGAGGCCTGTGGCTGCTGTAGAGGTAATATGTCCTTGTCTCATTGTTGAATCTCGGCCTCAGCCCTCAGCCTCTGACCACTGCCTCTGCCAAGAAGCCAACAGTCAGTCTCCTGCTGTCTTTTACAAAGATCTTTTTCCTGTTTCTTAAAAAAGAATCTTAGGGACTTCCTTCGTGGTGCAGTGGATAAGACTCTATGCTCCCAATGCAGGGGGCCCAGGTTCGATCCCTGGTCAGGGAACTAGATTCCACATGCATGCTGCAACTAAGAGTTTGCATGCCACAACTAAGGAGCCCACGTGCCACAACTAAGGAGCCCACATGCCACAACTAAGGAGCTGGTGAGCCACAACTACAGAGCCCTGGAGCCGCAACTAAGGAGTCCACGTGCAGCAACTAAGACCTAGTGCAACCAAAAATAAATAAATAATAAAAAATAGAGGTAATGATCTCTTAAAAAAAAAGAATCTTAGTATGAAAATAATACCTATTCATGAATTAAACAGTATAGCCCCCAAATAAATGTTGTCTACCTCCTTCCCTCCTCAAACAATCCCACATATCAGAGGTAGTCACAGTTAACTTTTGTATCCATCTAGATTTTTCCAGTCAGTTTTCTTTGTATATGCAAGCACATACCCATAGCTATTCTGTCTTTTTTAAAAAGTCTATCACACACACATATAAAAGTGTTTCAAGAATAGTACAAAGAACTATTTTTTTTTTTTTTTTGGCCACACCGCGTGGCTTGCAGGATCTTAGTGCCCTGACCAGGGATAGAGCTAGGGAATATACATGTACACATACATCTGTATTTCTATATCTCTCTATATTGAAAACCATGAGTTCAGACTGATACCTTCAATTCCAATACCAAACCATAAGTTTAATTCTAGTTGCTTCCCTTCCCATATTTGTAACTCTCTTCTCTGACTGTGGAAACCCTGACTACCTCTATACTTACTCTATTTTCTTATTTGATCAGTCCTCTCATATGTAAGTAATCTCTGGTTTCCACCCCCTGCCATGTGCTGGCATCCTTTTTCCTTGCTTGGGTCCTGACATCTTTCACCATCCCTTACCCCTTGGGCACTGTCCTCACTTTGTACAGCTCCGATACCTGCTCCAGGCTGCTCCCGGGGGCAGACATCCCCCTCACCTCATTTAGGCTCTGACTTCTTTGCTGGCCTGTCCCCCTGCATGGCCACTTTCCTTGTAAGCTAGGACTCTGACGCCCCACACCAAATGCTTACGCACACACACACTTTGTGGGCGCCCTCTTTGTCCTGTGTGGGTATTGATTGATCTTCTACTTTGAGCCCCTTGCTCCTCTTTTGCTGCCACTGCAGGCACCTACCTTGCTCCGTGCCAGCTAATGGCTTTATGACTGAACTGTTCAGGGAAAGGGGGAAGGAAAGGGGAAGAGTTGCCCTTTGGAAGATTCTCTGTTGGAGACTGACAATCTGTCTTTTAGCACAGCTTTAACGGGCTGCTGTTTCTCTTGAGCACCAGCGTAAGTAGTTGGCTTACGTTCGGGGGCCCTGTGGTGTAAGGAGTACCTGTTTTTCTTAACTCTGGAAACTACACTCAGCCCAGAGAAGCTCGATGCTGGGAGACACATGGGAGGAGGCCCAGGTTGCCAATGCCCCGTGAGGCCCAGGACTGTTGGGTGGATTAGTGTGCAGAACTGCTAATATGATTTACATTATTGACTCTTGCATTTTGTGTTGTGTGCATCCCCTGCCAATTTCACATTAGTTAAATAAGTAAATTCACATTAGTTAAATAAGTAGTAAGTTAAATCTTATTTCACAACTTGCTTTTTTCCCCCATGTAAACATGGAGTCTTTCAATGTCCGTCCCTTCAATCTACCTTGCTCTTGCTAACAGACCTTTGGGTTTCCGCAGCTCAGATATATCAGTATTTGCTTATGGCTAGACGTGTAGGCTGTTTGTTTTTCACATCACAAACAGTATATCAGCGAGTCTCTTGGTTTATGTATCTTTGTGCTCTTCCAGTAAAATTTCTGTGGAATAGATTCCCAGAAATGGTATTGCTCAGGCAAAGGTTATGTGCACTTAAAATGTTGATAGTTACCGCCAGATTGCCATTAGAGGGGGTTGTTCAGTTTATACTTTCTCTACAACTTTGTAAGAGAGGCCCCTTTCCTCTTAGGCTGCTCCACATGGGAATTTTCAAGAACTGCCCTGGAAAAAACTTGTTCCTTCTCCACTTTCTCACTGGAGATAGTTTCCATTATGTCTCTTCCTTGGTGGAAAAAGAAAAAAGTAATTGTGGGTTTAGCAAGCCACTTTGAGCTGCAGCCTGTGTGATTGCCACATCCATTTGTGTGTGTGTGTGTGTGTGTGTGTGTGTGTGTGTGTTTGTGTATCTGGGAGAGAGAGAGAAGAGACTTCAAATAAGACACAGGGGGACTTCCCTGGTGGTCCAGTGGCTAAGACTCCGCACTCCCACTGCAGGGGGCCCGGGTTCGATCCCTGGTCAGGTAACTAGATCCCGCGTGTCGCAACTAAGACCCGACGCAGCCAAATAAATAAATAAATAAATGAGAAAAAAAAAAAAACAAACCTGCAGGGAAGGGCAACAGAAGGGGTGTAGCTTTCCCTGGGTTCACCCATTCTCAGTTGTTTCAGGCGACCCTGCTTGTCTTTCCTCCTGCTGTGGGCATCATGTAACTTTTGTGGGCCTCAGTCTCCTAATGTGTAAAATGGGGAGAAGGACAGACCCATCTCAAAGGGCTGTTCTGAGGATTAAATACTAAGGGCAATATGGCTCAGCACATCCTAATCTCTTAATAAACAATATTTTCAATGTTTCTAATCATCAAAAAAGTCCTGCAAATAGGTATTACTGTGCTTGTATTCACAGATAAAATGAGGGCTTTGAGAGATTAAATAACCTCCCCAAACCAGGCAGCTGGGAATCAGCGGAACTGGGCCCCAGGGCCTGAGTATCTCCTTCTGATGAAGGTAAAGGTCCTTACAGGACCTCTGACAAGTATTATTAGTCCCTTTTCCCTTCTCTTCTCCCTCAAAAGTTCATCTTCTTTTAACATATAGACTTCCTGTGTGCAATTACTTTTTATAAAAAAGCTTTCATAGATACTTGCCCTGGGCACTTGATTGGTCTGAAATAAGGTGGTCAAATGGGATCTAGTGATCAAAGCTCAGAGTCCCGTAGAAGTGGGGGACATTCTGTAGGGACCACAGTGCCAGCCAGGGGTGAGCCTGAGGATCCAAAACATAGCAGCTTGAAACAACAATCATTTACTGTTCCACACAGTGTCAGGTCAGGAATTCAGGAGCAAATTAGTTGGTGGTTCTGGCTCAGGGTCTCCCAGGAGGTTGGCCAGGGCTGCACTCATCTAAGCCTTCACTGGGGCTGGGGCATCCACTTCTAAGATGGCCTGGGAGCTGGTGCTGGCCGTTGGCAGGAAGGGCTGCCTGAGTGTCCTCATGCCAGGGCACCCAGCTTCTTCCAGAGCCAGTGACCTACAGCAAGGTGGAAGCTCCGATGCCTTTTATGACCTCGCCTTGGTGGTCATACACCATTACTTATGTCACTTTCATTCTCTTCATTAGAATAGAGTTGCCAGTTTTAGTAAAACAAACAAAAACAATGGGATACCCAGTTAAATTTGAATTCCAGATAAACAATGGATATGCTTTTAAGTATAAGTACATCCCATGCAATAGTTGGGACATGCTTATGCAAAAATTTACTTGTTGGGCTTCCCTGGTGGTGCAGTGGTTGAGAGTCCGCCTGCCGATGCAGGGGACACGGGTTCGTGCCCCAGTTCGGGAAGATCCCACATGCCGCGGAGCGGCTGGGCCCGTGAGCCATGGCCGCTGAGCCTGCGCGTCCGGAGCCTGTGCTCCGCAACGGGAGAGGCCACGGCAGTGAGAGGCCCGCGTACCGCAAAAAAAAAAAAAAAAAAAAAAAAATTGTTGTTTTTCTGAAATCCAAATTTAATTGGGCATAACGTAATTTACCTGGCAACTCTATGTTAGAAGCAAGGCACTAAGTCCAGCACACATATCAGTACAAGAGGAGGGAAATTAGTTTCCATTTTTGAAGGGAGGAATGTCAAAAGAATTTGTGGAGATATTTCTAAACCACCATGAGCAGAATTTTGAAAAGTTCATTTGGTCCTGGTGTCTGTGGTAACTGCATGGCAGCCTAATAGGATGAAATAGTTCTCAGACAAGCAAGGTCATCTTCCTAATTATCTTGTACACTGGTAAATTTACAGCAAATCACACACAGTGTCTTCTTTGATCTTCAGACAGCTTTGTGTGAGGTAGGTGAGGTAGAGATTATGATCTGCATTTTACAGATGAGGAAACTGAAGTTAAGTGCCTGCCCCAAGACGATATGGGCAGAAATGGCAGAGGGAGGACAGAGTCTCCCAATTTCAAGTCTAGCACTTGCTTTACTCTACCCAGTAGTATCCTGATATACCACTGAGCCCTCTGCTATACAAGATGTCTTGGATTCATTTTCTATCTATTTGTTATCTCAGATAGGTGATGGGACTTGTGGATCCTTGCTGCTGTGCTGCAATCTCGGTGATAGGGGATACCCTTAGAGAAGTTGAGGGCCAAGATGCCATCTTCTCTCTCCACACCCACAAACTCTGAGATCCACCCTGGCTAAGACTCAGGATTCAACCCACTACCCGCAGACCCTCTGAACTGACTGGCTCCAGAGTGCTGACAGGAACAGCATTCCTGTTCATCAGGAGGTAGTCAACCTTATGTGAAAAAGACCGTGGAACAACCAAACCAAACAGAGAATTACTCTCCCCCAATTTTTATTATAAGACATTTAGACATAAGAAAAGTTGAAATAGTGTAACAAACATCTATCCCCCTCCACCTAGACTCATTAATTCTTTCTATCTTTTCCACGCTTTTCTTACCAATCTTTTTAATCTATTTATATACAGTATTTTGATGAACCATTTTGAATGAAATGGTAGATGTCAGGACACTTCACTCCTAAGTACTTCATAGCCTGCATTTGCTAAAAATAAGGATATGTTCCTATGAAAACATAACTCTATGATCTTACCTAAGAAAACAGCCATGATTTCCTAATATCATCTAACATTTAGTCCGTATTCCAAGTTTCCCCATTGCCCTAAAAATAATTTCTAGAGTCAATCAAGGCTCACCTGTATGTTTCTTTAGTCTTTTTAAATCTAAAGCCGTCACCTCTGAAGACATCAGGCGAGTTGTCTTAGAAACGGTTCTACATTCTGGATTCCCAGAATAAAGGCTATATTTCCTTTAGCCTTTGATCTCTGCTGTAGCTGCATGTGGATATATGACCAAATTCTACTCAGTGAGATACGTATGAAAGCACTGTGTGCAACTTCTGGGAAGTCTGCCGCTGCCCGGATCATGATGTCTGGAGCTTTGGCAGCCTTTTTAGACCTGAGGATCAAGGTCATCCCAGAGGCATAAGCTGGAAAGGGCTTCATGCCAGCTCTGTCTGCTTATTTCCCTACCTCTTATTTGAGAAAATAAAACCTTGTGTGCTTCAGTCACTGTCAATTGGGGTTTTCCCTCATATTTAGCCAAATTTAATCCCAGCTAATAAAGAAGCCAGATTGAGACTTACTGTAATCTTGTACTTACCTGGAAGATATGTTATCTGCTTTCTACTTGGCTAAGACCCATGTCAAGATTTCTCTTTCCTCCAGGTGCCGATCTCTGGTGCTACCACAGTGTGAGAATGTTACCTGTGGAATCAGACTATCATGTTACCTGTGGAATCTTGGCAGTCAGGGGAATTTTTTCTAAGAAACTTGTTGTTATAAATGTGGGAAATGAAGTTAGTGTGGCTGTCACAGCTAAGAGGACACCGGTGGGCAGGGCCGAGAGATGTGTGTGCAGAGGCAGGGTGGGAATGACCCAGCACCGGCAGGCAGGGGGTGTTTGTGAAATACCTGGGCAGCAACACAGGGGCCAGGCTCCGAAGGGCAGGGCCTTTTGGGGAGGAAATGCAATTACCATGAAAACTCCCCGCATTCTTGCCAGCCAGGGAGAGTTTTCCTGGGTGTTGAAAGCCACATTTGGCAAGTGTCCCACAGGAAACAGAAAGAGTTACAGCACGTGAAGGCAACCTGCCCGCACCACCTGCCACCCCTTTAGTCACTAGGGTCGACTTGGTTGGACCCAGGAACAAAGCTGTGCCTGGAGGGTCAGAAGCCTCCTGGGGCAGCACAACCCCTTTCCTGCCCAGACGAGCGCAAGCTATAACTGAGGTGCTGCCATTTCAGCCCTCGGTTACGCGAGAAGCTGGCTAGCCTGCTGAGCCTCGTCCATTTTATTGGATGTGGAATTTGTAAGGCTACTGGATCTAGTGACACCTTCCTACCTCAACGGAGCAAAAAGTGTGGAATCCATGTCCTGGATCCTAAAAAATTCATTCTGGTTAGATGAGAATTTCAACTACAGTTGCGACTCTAACATAACCATTAAAAAACAAACACACAACCATACAAATATATATTTATATGCACACATACACACATGTATGTATACACATATGTGTGTGTGAATACAGCTGACCCTTATTCATCTGTTCTTTCACTCACTCATTCTTCCAAGAATCATTTATTGAGATCCTACTTCCTGCTGGCGGCCGTGTCATGTGTTGGGGATGAAGATAGCTGAGTTTTCCACCATCTTTCCAAATTCCATTGACCCTTGAACAACGCAGGGGTTGGGGCAGTGACCTCTGTGCAGTCAAAAATCTGTGTATAACTTTATGGTCCCCGGATTTGACCAACCACAGATCGTGCAGTACTGTAGTATGTGTTTATTGAAAAAAATCTGTGTATAAGTGTACCCACACCGTTCAAACCCTTATTCAAGGGTCAACTGTACAAACACAACTGGCCAGAAGCCACTGGGTTACACCCAACAACAGAGGAAGGAGCCCAGGGCTTCCCTAGCAGAGAGGAGGGCCACCTGGGGGCTCAGCAGGTTACAGCTATGCTGATTTCTCTGTGGCCAGGACTAATTTCATACTATTTCCTGGAGCCATAATTAAGCAAATTCCTGATTTCTTACACTGATTCAAAAGCAGAGCTCCATTTTAACACCATTCCAGGGGACACGGGTTCGAGCCCTGGTCTGGGAAGATCCCACATGCTGCGGAGCAACTAAGCCCGTGCGCCACAACTACTGAGCATTAGCTCTAGAGCCCGCGAGCCACAACTACTGAGCCTGAGTGTCACAACTACTGAGCCCACGTGCCACAACTACTGAAGCCCGAGCGCCTAGAACCTGTGCTCCACAGCAAGAAAAGCCACAGCAATGAGAAGCTGCACACTGCAATGAAGAGTAGCCCCCGCTCGCCACAACTAGAGAAAGCCGGCGTGCAGCAACAAAGACCCAACACAGCCAAAAATAAATAATAAATAACTAAATTAAAAAAATCATATGGAGTATATTCTCTGACCACTGTGTAATTAAACTAGAAATCAACAGTGGAAAAATAATTTTAAAATCTCCAAATGTTTGCAAGTTAAACAGCATACTTTTAAATAATCATGGAATGAACAAGACATAAAATGGAAATTAGAAAATATTTTAAACTGATTGATAAAAATTTTATTAAAACTTATGGGATATAGGTAAAGCAGCATGTAGGGGAAAATATATAGTTTTAAATACATGCATTAGAAATGAAAAGTTAAAATTGATAAAAGTTTCTGCTTTAAGAAGTTAAAAAAAGAAAATTAAAAAATTAAAGTAAGAAAAAAAGAGGAAATAATAAAGTTAAGAGTGGGAATCATTGAAAGAAAAAGAGGCAAACAATAGAAAAAAATCAACTAAAGCAAAAGTTTGAAGTTTGAAAAGATTAATAAAATCGATAAATCCTTAGCAAGATTTTTCAAGAAAAAAGGGAAAAATCCCCCACAAATTACCAATATCAGGACAGGGCATCACTACTAATCCTACTGATATTACAAATAGAGTAATGTTAGGAACAGCTTTATGCCAATCAATTTGACAACTTTGCTGAGATGGGTAAATTTCTAGACAAACACAACCTACCACTAGAAAAAACAGAAACTCTGAACAGTCCCTTATCTATTCAAGAAACAATCTGAAATTTTAAGTTTTCCCACAGGAAACTATAGGCCTGTAGGCCTTCATTGGCAAACTCCTCCAAACAATTAAGGAAGAAATAGTGTCAGTCCTACATAAGCTCTTTCACGGAATAGAGAAATAAGGAACACTCCCCAACTTGTGTTACGAGATCAACATAACCTTAATATGAAATCTTGATAAGGACATTACAAGAAAGGAAAATCATAGGCCAGTATTTACCATGAACTCAGATGGAAAAATCCTTTAGAAAAATCAGCAAATGAAACCCAGCAATATTTAAAAATTCTACTACATTATGAGAAATTGAAGTTAATTTCAGAAATGCAAGGGTGGTTTAACGTTCAAAAATCAATCAATGTAATTCACCACATTAACACAATAAAGAGAAAATTTTAGTGGATAAAGAAAAAGCATTTGACATCTCTTTATGTTAAAAAAAATAACAAAACTTCAACAAACTAAGAATAGAAAGTAACTTCCTTAATCTTATAAAGGATACCTAAAAACAAAACAACAACCACCTCAAAACAAAACAAACCTACAACTAACTTAAGAGTGAAATTTTGAATGTTTTCTGCCTTCTTGAGTTTGGGAACAAGACAAGGATGTCCACTCCCTACTTCCACTTAACACTGTAATGAAAATCCTAGTTAGTGCAATAAAGTGAGAAAAGGAAATAAGGTATAAAGGTTAAAGATTGGAAAAGAAGGGCTTCCCTGGTGGCGCAGTGGTTGAGAGTCTGCCTGCCGATGCAGGGGACACGGGTTCGTGCCCCGGTCCGGGAGGATCCCACATGCCGCGGAGCGGCTGGGCCCGTGAGCCATGGCCGCTGAGCCTGCGCGTCCGGAGCCTGTGCTCCGCAGCGGGAGAGGCCACAACAGTGTCCGGACTGCATACCGAAAAGAAAAAAAAAAAAAAAGAAGAGGTAAAAGAGCCATTATTTGTAAATGGCATGACTGTGTACCTAAAAATGTAGAACATTAATCAAAGTATTAGATTTGGTTAGTGAATTTACCAAGATTGCTGGATACAAGGTCAATATATGAAAATTAATTGTACTTTCCTATATTAGTAATAAACAATTAGCACATTAAATTAAAATATAATTTACAATATCATAAAAATCAAATACTTGGGAATAAATCTAATGAAAGAGGTACAAGAAATCGCAGCAAGATCTTTTTTGATCCACCTCCTAGAGTAGTGAAAATAAAAACAAACATAAACAAATGGGATCTAATTAAACTTAAAACTTTTGCACAGCAAAGGAAAATATAAACACAATGAAAAGACAACCCACAGAATGGGAGAAAATATTTGCAGACAAAGAGACCAACAAGGGATTAATCTCTAAAATATACAAACAGCTCATGCAGCTCAATATCAAAAAAACAAAACAAAACAAAACAAACAACCCAATCAATAAATGGGCAGAAGACCTGAATAGACATTTTTCCAAAGAAGACATACAGATGGCCAAGAGGCACATGAAAAGACGTTCAACATGACTAATTATTAGAGAAATGCAAATCACAACTACAATGAGATGTCACCTCACACCAGTCAGAATGGCCATCATCAAAAAATCTAGAAACAATAAATGCTGGAGAGGGTGCAGAGAAAAAGGAACCCTTCTACACTGTTGGTGGGAATGTAAGTTGGTACAGTATAGAGGTTCCTTACAAAACTGAAAACAGAGCTACCATATGATCTTCATAAAAAATGAAATAATGCCATTTGCAGCAACATGGATGGACCTAAAGATTGTCATACTGAGTGAAATAAGCCAGACAGAGAAAGACAAATATCGTATGATATTGCTTATATGTGGAAGCTAAAAAAAGTGTACAAATGAACTTACCTACAAGACAAAAATAGACTTACAGATGTATAAAACAAACTTATGGTTACCAGGGGGTAAGAGGGGGGAGGGATGAATTAGGAGATTGGGATTGACATATACACACTACTATTTATAAAATAGATAACTAATAAGGACCTACTGTACAGCACAGGGAACTCTACTCAATACTCTGTAATGGCCTATATGGGAGAAGAATCTAAAAAAGGGTGGATATATGTATATGTATAACTGATTCACTTTGCTGTACAGCAGAAAATAACACAACATTGTAAATCAACTATACTCCAATAAAATTAATTAAAAAATAAAATTAATATGAGGATGAAATGCAAAGGACCTAGAGTAGTCAGTCAGACCAATCTTGAGGAAGAAGAATATATTTGGAACACCTGAAATACCAGATAGCAAGATTTACTATTAACTACTCCTTATTGAGACTGTGGCATTGGCCTAAGATTAAACAAATAGATTCATGGAACAGAATAAAGAATACAGAAAGAGACCAACACATATATGGTCATCTAACTTCTGACATTACAGGATGATCATTACAGCAAATGATACTGGAGCAATTGCTTATCTATATGGAAAAAAATGAACCTGAACTTTTATCTCACATCATACATGAACATTAATTCCATATGGATCATAGACCTAAATGTGAAGATAGAATTCTAGAATAAAATTTAAGAGAATGTTGTCATAATCTTATAGGCAAAGATTTCTTAATCAGGACAAAAAACACTAACCATAAAATTTAAAAAGCTGATAAATTAGGACATTAAAATTCAGAACTATTGTAATTCGGGGCTCCCCTGCTGGCGCAGTGGTTAAGAATCAGCCTGTCAACGCAGGGGGCACGGGCTCGAGCCCTGGTCTAGGAAGATCCCACATGCCGTGGAGCAACTAGGCCCGTGCACCACAACTACTGGAGCCTGCGCGCCTAGAGCCTGTGCTCCACAACAAGTGAAGCAACGGCAATGAGAAGCCCGTGCACTGCAACGAAGAGTAGCCCCCGCTCGCTGCAACTAGAGAAAGCCCATGCGCAGCAATGAAGACCCAACGCAGCCAAAACTAAAAAATAAACAAATTAAAAAAAATACTGTACTTCTGTTCATCAAAATACACGATTAAGAGAGTGAAAGACAAGCCTTAGAATGCGAGATGTTGACAATACGTTTACTTAACAAAAGATTAGTGTTCAAAATATCTTAAAAAAAAAGACAAAAAACCCCAGCTCCTAACAAATCAACAAGGAAAAGACATTTCATAGAGAGAATATCTAAATGGATCAACAGGATATAAAAAGTGTTCTACGTATCATTTGATGTCTGGGAAATGCAAATTAAAGTCATTATTATATTTTGCTGCATATGCTCCAGAATGGCTAAAATTATAATGCATTGGCGAGGATATGGGTCAACTGGAACTTTGCCATATTGCTGCTGGGAGTGTATATTGGAGAACCATTTTGTAGTATCTATCAAAGCTAGATATATGCCTACCGTTGACACAACAAAGTATTTATCCAAGAGAAATGAGTGCATGCATCTACCAAAAGACATGCAAGAATGTTCAAGGCAGCTTTATTTATAATAGCCCTGAACTGGAATAAATTCAAACATCCATAAACAGGAGAATGGATAAATCAATTGTGGTTTATTCATACAGTGGAATACTTCTCAGCAATGAAAGAAAAAAAAAGAAGTAAACTAATATGACAACATGGATGATTCTCACAGACATAATGATGGGCAAAAGAAGCCAGAAACAAAGAACGACTGCTATTTGATTTTATTTATATGAAGTTCAAGAACAGGCAAACTTATTCTATCAAGATAGAGAAGTCAGAACAATGGTTACTTTTGGGGGGTTGGGCGTTGACTGGAAGAAACCCAAAGTAGGCTTCTTGGGGGCTGGAAATATTCCAAATCTTGATCTGAGTGTTGATTACACAGGAGTTATATAAAGATTCATCAAGCTGAACACTTAAAATTTTTAGTAAATGATGCCGGAATCAATTGTATATCCATATGGAATAAAGTGAGCCTGGCCTCCTACCTCACTTCCCTGTGTTTATATAAGATATTTATAAAAGACAAATTAGAATCACCTTAAATTTGCAACAATGAGGGGATATTTAAGTTAGAAATATAATATGGCATTAAAAATGGTTCAAAGAGATTTGCTGCAAGATGGAAAATGCCTATAACATTGGGTGAAAAAGGCAGACCACGCAAAAATTCTGTATAAAGAATTATCAAAACTATATAAAAATGTGTACAGAGAAAAGCCTGGAAGGAAGTGACACTAAAGTGTTAATAGTGGTTAGTTACTGGCTGTCTTGGGTCTTGGGGTGGTGAAATAATGGGAGGACTTTTTCTTATTTTTACTTTTCTGTAGCTTACAAAATTTCAAGACTTCCATATTGGCAGAACAAACTTTTAAAAATAGTTTTTTCTTCCAAAGTCAAAACTTTGCCTTTGAGCTCCTCCACTAATTGCTGTCCTGACTTATTGATCTTTTAAACTTTTCTGCTTTCTGTTCTCTCTATAAAATGTATTCACTATGTTTCATTTTATTTTATTTTTATTTTTTTAAAGTTTTTATTTATTTAGTTGCGCTGGGTCTTAGTTGCGGCTTGTGGGCTCCTTAGTTGTGGCATGTGAACTCTTAGTTGCAGCATGCATGTGGGATCTAGTTCCCTGATCAGGGATTGAACCCTGGCCCCCTGCATTGGGAATGCGGAGTCTTAACCACCGCGCCCCCAGAGATGTCCCCAGAAATGTTTCATTTTAGATCCCTTAGGAGGGGTAGCTGCAGCCCAAAGAGAAAGCCTCCCCCTCTGTTTCATAGGATCATGGAGCTGCACCATCGCGCAGTAGCGTGCATACGGGGCTGGGAGAAGTTACGGTCATTTAAAACGCAGATTTGTAGACCCTGACAGACCTATCGAATCAAAATTTCTGGAAGGAGGGGCCTGGGCTTTGCTTCTTAATAAGTCTATCACGTGATTTCCCCCTCCTTCACATTTTAAAATGTTATTTGTTACCTGTAATTATATGTGATATACATATATGTGTATGTGTGATGTCTTTTTAAAAATAAATCACAATAAAGTGTACTTTCATGAACCTATTACCCAGCCCAAAAGTTGGATCATTAACAATAATTTATTTATGTTTATATTTACCTATGTGCTTCTCTCTTATACCTTCCTTCTGCCTCCCTACGAGAGTAACATTTTACATTTTGTGTTTTCCGTTCTATTAAAATTTTTTAAAATAAAGTTTTTGTCTTCTTGGCATCTATGCCTATACATTATATTGTTCAGTCTTGGTTGTTTTTAAAAAGTTTTCATTGGCTAAGAAAAAGAAGTTTATTTTTTTTGAATTTTTTTATTGTGATAAAATATATATAACATGAAATTTCTGATTTTAACAATTTTAAAGTATACAACTCAGTGGCATTAATTATATTTGCAATATTGTGCAACCATCACCACTGTTTGCAAAACTTTTTCATCATTCCAAGCAGAAACTCTGTACCCATTAAGCAATAACTCCCCTTTCCTCCCTTCCCCCGGCCCCAGGGAGCCTCTATTCTACTTTCTGTCTAGACGTTTCATACAAGTGGAACCACATAATATTTGTCTCTTTGTTTCTGGTTTCTTTCACTTAGCATAATGTTTTCAAAGTTTCATGTTGCAGCATGTATCAGAATTTCTTATAGGTGAATAATATTCCACTGTATGTATTTTTATCCACTCATCTGTTGAAGGACATTTGGGTTGTTTCTACCTTTGGATATTGTGAATAATGCTGCAATGAACATTGGTGTACAAGAATCTGTTTGAGGACTTCCCTGGGGGCACAGTGGTTAAGAATCCACCTGCCAATGCAGGGAACACGGGTTTGAGCCCTGGTCCAGGAAGATCCCACGTGCTGTGGAGCAACTAAGCCTGAGCGCCACAACTACTGAGCCCATGCTCTGCAACAAGAGAAGCCACTGCAACGAGAAGCGCACGCACCGCAACGAAGAGTAGCCCCTGCTCGCCACAACTAGAGAAAGCCCGCCCGCGCAGCAACGAAGACCCAACGCAGCCAAAAATAAATAAATAAATATATTAAAAAAAGAAAAGAATCTGTTTGAGTCCCTTTTCAATTATTTTGGATTAAATACCTAGAAGTGGAATTGCTGGGTCATATGGCAATTCTAGTTTAGCTTTTTGAGGAACCATCATACTGTTTTGCAGATACTACTCCATTTTACATTTCCATCGGCAATGTATGGGAGTTCCAATTTCTCCACATCCTTGCCAAGACTTATTATATATAGTTTTTCTTGTGATTGTAGTCATACTTGTAGGTGTAAGGTGATGTCTTGCGGTTTTGACTTGCATTTCCCTAATGACATTTTCCAGCAATGTTGATCATCTTTTCATGTACTTATTGACCATTTTTGTGTATCTTCTTTGGAAAAATGTTTATTCACGTCATTTGCCCATGTTTAATTGTTCGTTTGTTTTTTATTTTGTTGCTGTAAGAGTTC
The DNA here is from genome assembly GCF_003031525.2 of Neophocaena asiaeorientalis asiaeorientalis. Classification (NCBI taxonomy): domain Eukaryota; kingdom Metazoa; phylum Chordata; class Mammalia; order Artiodactyla; family Phocoenidae; genus Neophocaena; species Neophocaena asiaeorientalis. Next base: position 1,456,241 of record NW_020185335.1, on the reverse strand, counting down.
TTTATTCTGGATATTAAATGCTTATCAGATATATGATTTGTAAATATTTTCTCCTATTCATAGATTATCTTTTCACTTTCTTGATATTATCCTTTGATGCACAGAAGTTTTAAATTTTAATGAAGCTCAATTTACCCATTTTTCCTTTTGTTGCTTGCGATTTTGGTGTCATATCTTAGAATCCATTACTGAGTTTGCCTGATTTTGAGCTCTACAGAAGCGGTATCATTCTTACTTAATATAATCTCCTGAAACTTGAAGTTCTCTTTAAAAACTATGTTTATAACGCTATCCATGTTCTTTCATAGTTCATTCATTCTCATGGCTGTATAATGTCCTGTTATACAAATATACCAACATTATTTAGCCATTCTCCTATTGATAGACATTTGTGCTGTTTCCAGTTATTCTGCTATTACATCAGTGCCACCTTAAGTATCCCAAAGGGATTCTTCTGCACACTCTAATTTAAGAACCACTGGCTTTTTATAAATGAGTTGATATTAAATTTCAGTTGAACAGTACTTGGGATACACAGCTGCAGGCATCTGACTAAAGCACATCTATTTTTCTCGCCTGCCTATTTGGATTGATTACTGGACTACAAAACCACGATAACCACTGCCATTGAGTATAGTTTGCGTCTACACTATAGCTTTAACAATTTTGTGTGATTTCTTGGAAAAAGAGATCAGAGAAGACATAATAAATACATTTTACTGATTTCAGGTTGGAGAGCTTTGCAGCAATAAGGAGATGGCAACACAGAGTGGGGCAAATGATTCTGAAAAGGACATGCTTACTCTAGAGCCCTATCTCAGCCAGGTTGCAGGAGTGTCTCTAAGGGATCTGAAATAACCCCCAAAAGGCTCTGTTCAGTGCTGAAAATCATCCAAAACAAAGAGACACAGATTGACGGTTCCTCCCCCAGTCCTGCACAGTGGCTGATTTCGGGAAACACTTTGGCAGCTACATGGGGTCATGATGTGGCCAGGTTTCTTTGGCTCAAGCATGAAGAACACCAGGGGAAACTCAAGCGTGAAGCAAGAGCTCGACTCTTTAACAGAGATGTTGTTTGTGGCTTTGTTACTGGAAAATGCGAGTGACCTTAGCAAGGCCAAAGTGTGTAGACACAGGGATTATGAAATCAAGAAGGGGGTGGAGTGAGATACCGGAGGCATAAAAGCATCAGAAGGTGCCCCACAGCACTGCTGTTTCAGAGGCAGACATACCAAAGATGAGGTGAGTCCACAGTTCAGCCCTGTCCCCCCTTTCCTCTGGATTATTTCATCCTTCTTTGTATATATCTTTTATCTACATGACAGCCCAGGTACAGGAGAGGCCTACAGGAGAGATGCAAAAATATAACAAAGGAATAAGGCAAATGGGCTAAATTATAGTGAATAAAGTGTTTTCTGTGTTAAATCCTCTGCTTTTCCGTATCCATAAAGGGTAATTCTTTCAGATGGTGCTGTCTTTCCCATGAGACGTGACTTTCTCTAAGGAATAGCTTTTTTTTTTTAACAAATTTTTTTTATAAGCAGATATTCATTTTTAATTAATTATTTATTTATTTTTGGCTGTGTTGGGTCTTTGTTTCTGTGCCAGGGCTTTCTCCAGTTGCGGCAAGCGGGGGCTACTCTTCATTGCGGTGCGCGGGCCACTCACTATCGCGGCCTCTCTTGTTGCGGAGCACAGGCTACAGACGCGTAGGCTCGGTAGTTGTGGCTCACGGGCCTAGTTGCTCCGCGGCATGTGGGATCTTCCCAGACCAGGGCTCGAACCCGTGTCCCCTGCATCGGCAGGCAGATTCTCAACCACTGCGCCACCAGGGAAGCCCCTAAGGAATAGCTTTTTCCTCGAGGTTATGATATTTTCGCGGGGGATGCCAGCAGCTCCTGTGGTAGGCCTCCTGGCATTTTTTTTCTTTTTTGGGCCACGCCACATGGCTTGTGGGATCTTAGTCCCCCAACCAGGGAATGAACCTGGGCCCTTGGTAATGAGAGTGCTGAGTCCTAACCACTGGACCGCCAGGGAATTCCCCCTGGCATTTTGAATATGCCTATTAGCAGATTTTTTTTCTTTTTAAAAATGTATAATAAGAAAGATCAATAGTGACACATTTGAGTGACACAATTCAGGCACTCAGATTTTTAAAAAAATAAAAATTTTTTTTGAAATGTTGAAATAATGAGACTAGAAATTTAACCAAGCAATATTTGAGTAGCTGACATCTTTCAGGGAGATGGTTAACTGGTGAGTATAGCCTGTGCATTGATGCCCATGTGCACAGTCGACCTTTCAGGGAGCCAGTTATCTTCCAGGTAACCTGGAATCCTGGGGTTTGCTATACCATTTCCTGAAGTCAAATTATAAAATAATAGAAAAAGCTATATCAGTGTTTTAAATTATATATTAAAAAAACCCTCTTATTATGGAAAATTTCAAAAAGTCGAGAGAAGAGCATAGTAAATTCCCACTTCCCCATCTTCCAGTTATCCACATTTCATTAGCAGTATCCTTGTAGCCCAGCACCTTAGGGTGCCCAAGTGAGGTTTCTCTTTGCTGGAGAGCTCATATATTAACAATTTAATGTTTCCTGAATGCTGCCAGAAACTGAGGTCCAATCCCCATGTGCCTTCCTATCTTGGTTGTTCTTCTCTGAAGCTTCTGTAGAATTCCCAGCAGCAAAGGGCTTCTAGGTCCTAGCACTTCCGTATCTATTTTTTGCCTAATGGGGTGTGTGTGTGTGTGTGTGTGTGTGTGTGTGTGTGTGTGTGTGTGTGTGTGTGTGTGGTGAAGCGGGAAGACGAGCTGCGCGCTCCTTTCCGTCTTCTCTGCAGTGCCCTGCAAGCTGTTGTCGCCCTCCTGCTCTGCGGGCAGCTTTTCGCGGTGGAAACCAGCGAGACCACAACTGCCACAGGTAGGACTCTGTGTTTGGACAAGAGCTGTACCTCCCAGCACTGCTGCATCCACTTTTGCCCCATCAGACCTGCACCCTCTCCTGGGGAAGATCCAATTGCTCCTTCTCACCTTAATCTCTGGTCTTTCAGTATCATGAAGAAAATTGGGAAGCCAGCCAGTAATAAGGGGAGGCCCAGGGCTTCCATTTGGGGTGGAGGGAGGTTGATGTGCAAAGCAGCTGCTTCTCCTCTGACTTTTTGGGTCTCTAGGGGAAGCTTCTGACTACGAACCTTCTCTTCCTGTTTTTCTTTGCAGATGACAGCTGCTTAAAGCCCCCCGAGATTGCCAATGGCTACCTGGAACACTTGGTTCGCTATCGGTGTAAAACCCACTACAAACTACGCGCTGGAGATGGTAAGGCCGGGACGAATGTCTCCGGGCCCTCCTCTGTCTCACCATTTCCACAAGGAGTGGAGCCAGGGTGACTGTCCAGAAAGTGCCCGTGTTCTCTGGAGCCAGGAGATTTAGGTTCTAACAAGGGTTTTGTCACCGGTAGCTGTGGCCTTTTGGGCAAATTAACTTTTCTCAGCTTCAAGTTTTCTCCTTTGTTAAGGGGAGGGAGGCGACGCCATGTAGCCTACCCTCTCAGAGTGACATCTACGTGGACAAAATGACGGTGACGGTGATGACGACAGGGAGCCCTTACCTAGTGAGCACTGCACTCCTGGAACTGTTCTAAGTGCTTCACACGGACTTGCTCACTAGGTCCTCACAACACCCCTCCGCAGAGATACTATTATTTATTTTGGCCGCCCTGCACTGCTCGTGGGACCTTAGTTCCCCGACCAGCGATCGAACCCGTGCTCCCTGCATTGGAAGTGCGGAGTCCTGACCACTGGACCACCAGGGGATTCCCAAGAGATACTGTTATTACTCTCACTTTGCTGCTGCTGAAACTGAGGCACAGAAAGGTTGAGTAATTTGCCCAAGTTCAGGTAGCCTGTAAGAGGGAGTCAGGACCCCGTACCGCCTTGCCACGATCACCATGATCGCCACGGTCCCCGTGACCACTCTTCTGCCCTGCTGGGCTGCACCGTGGCCCCCGCACTTGGCTTCTAGCACAGCGCTCCTCCCTTCCTCCTCTTCCCCCGCCCTCCCCCTTCCTGCCTCTCTGATTCTGCTCTTTAAATATTAACAAGGGTTTTGTCACCAGTAGCTGTGGCCTTTTGGGCAAATTAACTTTTCTCAGCTTCAAGTTTTCTCCTTTGTTAAGGGGAGGGAGGCGACGCCATGTAGCCTACCCTCTCAGAGTGACATCTACGTGGACAAAATGACGGTGACGGTGATGACGACAGGGAGCCCTTACCTAGTGAGCACTGCACTCCTGGAACTGTTCTAAGTGCTTCACACGGACTTGCTCACTAGGTCCTCACAACACCCCTCCGCAGAGATACTATTATTTATTTTGGCCGCCCTGCACTGCTCGTGGGACCTTAGTTCCCCGACCAGCGATCGAACCCGTGCTCCCTGCATTGGAAGTGCGGAGTCCTGACCACTGGACCACCAGGGGATTCCCAAGAGATACTGTTATTACTCTCACTTTGCTGCTGCTGAAACTGAGGCACAGAAAGGTTGAGTAATTTGCCCAAGTTCAGGTAGCCTGTAAGAGGGAGTCAGGACCCCGTACCGCCTTGCCACGATCACCATGATCGCCACGGTCCCCGTGACCACTCTTCTGCCCTGCTGGGCTGCACCGTGGCCCCCGCACTTGGCTTCTAGCACAGCGCTCCTCCCTTCCTCCTCTTCCCCCGCCCTCCCCCTTCCTGCCTCTCTGATTCTGCTCTTTAAATACCTTCTCTCCCCACGCTAGGTCCAGATACAATTTTACAATTTCCCTTTTGGCTCATTTTTTTTCTTTTTGTTTCAGGAGTGTACACCTTAAACAGTGAGAAGCAGTGGATAAATAAGGACCTTGGAGAGCAACTCCCCGAGTGTGAAGCAGGTAGGAAATCATGGGTCCTGGGAAGGAGACGGAAAAGTGGGTGTTGAGGGGTCGGTGCACCAGCAGGGATTGAAATGTCCTAGAGGCACATCCTCCCTGTGTGGTTTCCTCTGGGCACACAAGAGCCGAGGGGAGGGACCAGGGAGAACCACAGGTGGCTGGGCAGAGAAGTGCACAGGCAGGTAATACTTCCCCATGAAGTTCACTAAGGATTTGTTCATTTGGCCTGCGGGGCACTGACTGAATCCACTGTCTACACTGCCCACAGAGGATCAGGAAACTCTGTGAGTACACAGAGCCCACCTAGAGAGCCCTGGGCCAAGGGTAAAGCAAGCTCCAGGAACAACAGGTCAAGGGAGGGCATAACAAAACCTTAATCCGTGAGAGTATGACACAGGAGGCTGGAGATGGGTCAGGACTCTGTTACTAGGAAGAGCTGACGCTCCCTCCTTTTCCCTCTTGGAACAAGAGGATCTTGCCTACCGTCTTCTGCTACTAGGGATGCGGAACTGCTAACCTGCCTGTTATGAAATGCAGTATCACATCCCTCTTTATTCAGAGAGAATGAATCATGGTAGCTCCTTGTGCTTACAATGAATTTAAGGGAGCTATGGACATCTTGCTGTGATAGACTGTTTAAATATACATAGAGTTCAGCGGCCAGAGTTTGAGAACTTCAGGGCTACTTGTTTCTTTGTGAGTTAGAAAAGCAGGAAATAGAACTCTGCTTTAGTGACGCAAACATTAAAAGAAAAAAAAAGAATCATTTTAAACTATAAACACTGGGAACAAGAGGAGCAGAAGGTAAGGGCAAAGCGTGCAAACGTTTCCAGCTCTGGAGAAATGAACGGTGACCATTCAGACAGCAGCAGGAGTCGGTCCTTTTATCCTTCCCTGGGAAAGACTGGCAGACGGTCACACTCTGCTCATAATTTTCTTACTCTCCTCAACAGTATGCGGAAAGCCCAAGCATCCAGTGGTTCAGGTGCAAAGGATCATCGGTGGCTCACTGGATGCCAAAGGCAGCTTTCCCTGGCAGGCTAAGATGGTCTCCCACAATAATCTCACCTCGGGGGCCACGCTGATCAATGAACAATGGCTGCTGACCACAGCTAAAAATCTCTTCTTGGGTCATGACAATACAACAAAAGCAAAAGACATTGCTCCTACTTTAAGACTCTATGTGGGGAGAAAGCAGCTTGTGGAGATCGAGAAGGTGCTTCTCCACCCTGACTACTCTGAGGTGGACATTGGGCTCATCAAACTCAGAGAGAAGGTGCCCACGGATGAGACAGTAATGCCCATCTGCCTACCTTCAAAAGATTATGTGGAAGTGGGGCGTGTGGGTTACGTGTCTGGCTGGGGGCGAAATGCCAACTTCATCTTTACTGAGCATCTGAAGTACATCATGCTGCCGGTGGCTGACCAAGACAAGTGTGTACAGCACTACGAAGGCAGCACTGTGCCCGAGAAGAAGACACCAAAGAGCCCTGTAGGGGTGCAGCCGGCACTGAATGAGCACACCTTCTGTGCTGGCTTGTCCAAGCATCAGGAAGACACCTGCTACGGCGATGCCGGCAGCGCCTTTGCCATTCACGATGAGGCTGACGACACCTGGTACGCGGCCGGGATCCTGAGCTTTGACAAGAGCTGTGCTACTGCCGAGTATGGTGTGTATGTGAAGGTGTCCTCCATTCTGGACTGGGTTCAGAAAACCATAGCTGACAACTAATGCAAGGCTGGCTGGAAGCCTTTGCCTGAAAGGCCGAGGGAAAACTGGACAGTAGCAGAGGGGACAAAAACGTGCCATGAAGCTGATGGGTTCCAGCCCTGCAGTGCTGAGTCGATCAATAAAGAGCTTCCTTTGACTCATTTCTGTGCTGTTTTTGGCCTTGGGCCTTTTTAAGTTCTCTCATTTATAGTATGGCAGCAGCCAAGTGCTCTAGAGTTTACTGGGAGTGTGGCAGAAAAACCCCCAGGGCAACTGGAAATCCCTAAAGTGATACAAACTGCCCCACTGCAGCCCTCATGATCACTGAATGAGCGCCTATCCAACGGCAGGCCTCCGAGGTCACTGTTATCCCTGTTTTACAGACAAGGAAATAGAGACTCAGAGAAGTTAAGTGATTTGCTTAGGGTTACATAGCTATCAAATAGTGAAGCTGAACCTTTAACCTAGGTCTGTCTAAATACAAATCCCGAGCTCTTTTCACCGCATCCTTTTGCTTCTTCAGAGTAAAGGAGGAGAAAGAGTGGAGGCTGGTGAGGAAGATGCTAGCTCAAAGTGGCATGAAAACAAGTGCTTTAACACAGACAGTACTTTGTTGTTCGTGCTCCAACACACCAGTGCTTCAGGTGGCAAAGTAAGATGGTATAAAGGCAGGATTTCTGGACTTGCTGGGTCCAAATCACAGCTCGACGATAAATTTGCCAAGTTCCTTAAGCTCCCTGCCCATCGGTCCCCAGGTCTCTCCTATGAGGGGCTTAACCCAGACGATCTCTAAAGTGCCCATCAGTAATAACATTCTGGGGCCGGGTAAAGTTAGAAGTCTCTTCCTTAGGAGGGGCTGCCTTTCCCACTTGGAAGAAACCTACCCTTTACCAGGAGTCAAACGCAAGCCATCTGAGTCTTTCATTTCACAAAGAACGGTCTCGTTATTAAGGGTTTCCCAGAAAAAAGGTTCTAGAACCCAGCACATGAAGCTCTTCTAACTGAAGAAGAAAAGTTCTAAGTGAGCAATAAGTCTTTATTCAGTATGCTGGCCCTTCACCAATATACCATCCTGTCATCCCAAAATAGGGCCTCTCCTGCTCACAGCTTAAAATGTCACTATTCCTCACTAGGGTTCTGCCCTTCCCTGTGACATTGTCCTCACAGGCACTCTCCAGATCCATCAATAATTTTCGACAGGTCACAGCTCGTAGGCCAATGAAGGACTTAGACCTGTATTCTAGAGAGTGTGGAAAAGACGATTGCTAGAAACTGAAAAATAATACAAACACATGAAATGATGCCTCTCAGGAGGCACCTATGTCTTCTAATCGTACCTTCAGCACTAAGTTTTCTTGAAAAGCAATCTGACTGATTAAGTGGCTCCTGCCCACCCCTCAGGAGGAACAGAAAAGAAAACTTTCGGCATTTTCCCAATTCCCTCATCTCCTCTGCCTTCCTCCCAGCGGCACCTCTCACCCGCCTGGCCTCCCCCTCGGGTTCCAGTGACACTGGACTCCGTGGAGCCCTCTCAACACGCGTGCCGTCTCCAGCCCCCGGGCCTTCCTCCCCCGGTGCCCTCTCCTGAAAAGCCCTCCCCTTTCTCCATGAGTACCTCCTACTCTCCTTTAAGGCTCAGGCACTGTCTCTTCTAAGCAGCCTTTCTTCCATCCAGGAGTCATTCGTTTTTATGTAGCATCTGGCACAGGACAGGGCACACAGTATGTACTTAATAAATACTTGTGGAATGGACAGCAACCAAGATGGGAACAAAAACATGTAAACCAGGACTTCAGAGAAACATTCCCTAAAGCCCTCAGTAGGAGAGAAGATATGAGAATCTTACGCATGAAAGTTCCGAGGTTTTGCTGTTATCTGAGCACTTCCCACACCTCAAATGCTCTGTGACTTAGGCTATGAGGGACAGAAAATCCAACTAACAGTGACAGGCAGTAAAGACATTTTATTCTTTCATAGAAGTCTTAAGGGAGGCATGTCTAGAGTCCACTCAGTAGCTCAGTATCTTTATCAGGGACCCAGGCTCTCTTCACCGGTCTTCTCAGCATGTTCATTTTTCATCCCAGCGTTGGTTGCCTCGTGGTCCTAAGACAGCTGCTGCAGTTCCATGCACCACGATCACCATGAAAGCAGGAAGTGGGGGCCAGAAGACGGAGGTGGTGCTGACAGGGTTTTGTTGTCTCCTTCCTGGAGTGGCTCTCTCCTTTATCAATGAAGGCCACAAGGTACCCAGCAGCCTTCCTTCTACGCCACATTTGTCAGAAAAGGCTTGGACAGGAAGCACCTGGCAAAGGGGGACAGACTTGCACCGAGAGTGCTGCCCTGCACAGAACTGGGTTTCTGTCATCAAGGTGGCAAAAAGCTGCCAAGCAGGTCACGTGCTGCCTGGCACACTGCCCTCTGGCTCTGCATCTATTCTCTTATTCTAGAGAGTCAGTACCCTTAGCCCCACGAGGTTTTGAGAGGAGCAGGAACTTGCCCAAGTGGTGGCAGGCTGTGCCAGAGGACCCTGGGAGAATTCTTCATAAAGCTGTTAACACAGGCAAGTCCTATAAACAGGATACTTCTTTCTAGCAATTCTGAGATCTCTTTCCAGTCTTGAGTCCGTGAAGTACAGTTTTCTCCTCAGGAAGAGACGGAGCTCTGGGAGAGATCAGCTCCGGCCTACTAAGGGTAGTTAATTCTTTGTTTAGCTGACGTTGGGTGCTGGATGGTGAAGGTTCACGTTCTCACTTCTTGGGCAATTTCATAATAGAAAAGCTGGTGAATTGAGCAAGCCAGGACACCTTCCGAAGTCTGAGCCAGAAAGGCTCGAAGGTAAAACAAACTTGCCTGCTCTCAGTAAAGAATGACTTATTCCAGAGGAACTGGGATAATAGTCGAGCACGAGATAAATACACGAGTGGAGGAGTGGCGAGCCGAGGAAGATGGAAGGGGTGGGTGTGTACACATAGGGTAGAAAAGGAGTATTTTTGCTCTTACGGGAATTGACTTTCTATTTTACTTGTGTATCGAATAAACATAGTTAAATCAAATTGTACCAGCCAAGGTTTAGAAGGATTCTGTATTATCTTAAAGAACAAAGAAAACTATAATATGAAGAGAAATTAAAATAACCACACTGGGGAAACTGACCATGGCTGACTTGACTGCTCTGGGCTCTGCAGGGAGTAGACACTTGGGCATTCCCAATTGTCACAGCACCAGTGTGGTCTTCTACTTGGGGGCCGGTATTTTCTATACACGTCAAACGTCTTCTCCGCCGGGATGCTGACCACATTTCCGAAAGACCCCAGAAAAACAGCACAGCTGGAGTCAGGCACTGTTTCACGATGGGCCTGTCTCTTCAACTTTGACAGTAGTGAAGGTGCTAAATGTCTTGATAGAGGAGGTCATATTTGGGAATATTCTTGGGATCAATAGGACTTTGAACAATAAGTTTTCCCCTCATTGCACCTCGATAAATTACTTCAATCAAATCTATGAAGTCTTGTTTGGTTTTGAAACTTCCCACGAACTTAGTGTGATCTGGAGACCTAAATAGCATAGGAGAGAAACAACCTCGCTCAAAACTTTTCATAATTACTTGTCAGACCTTCAGGATAAACAAAATAAATAGCAGCTCTGTTATTTTCTTCTGATCAGGGAGCCTTTAGACACAAAGCCTGACACTGATTTTCCCTTTGCGATTACAGGGCCCATTTGATATACGACTAAAACCAGTGTTGTGGGCCGCTGGGAGAGCATGTAAGCCCTACCAGGTGCAAAGCTTCTGCTTCAAAACCTATTTAATCACTTCTCAACTCATCATCAAGTAGTATCCCCTGGGTGTTAGCATGGGCTTAGTTTGTTGTTGCTGTTGTTGACTAGACACTGTGCAAAGTCCATTAACTTGTCCTTGTCTCTGAGTTCTAGTCACTTATACTTCTGAGTGGTAGGTGCAATATTACCTTTTTTTTTCTTTTTCTTTTTTACTTTTCAAGTATCAAGTATGTTTACTGTAGAAGCAGTTTAGGGAAAAAAAAATGAGGCCATAGGCCACATTTTGGTATATACCCTTTCAAGCTTGTGTTTGTGTGTGTGTGTGTGTGTGTGTGTGTGTGTGTATGCATTTCTTTTTTTCAGAGTCACGGGAATCATATCATGTAAACTATCTTGTAAGGTGCTTTTTTCAATGAACATATAACATAGTTCTTTCAAAGTCATTAAACATGCATCTCCCATACCATATTAAATTAATTTCTAGTATGCTTCTGTAGACATCTAGCTTCTTTCTAAGTATTTTGTTTTCTAAATAATGGTGGGATGAATGAAGATCTATGTAGCCAATTCTGGCCACTTTCATGACTATTTTCCTTCAGATAAATCCCTGGAAATGCAATTGCTGGGTTAAAAATTGTATACATTTTAAGGTGGTAAGTAGTACCATAAATCACCCTCTGAAAATATTCACCAAACTAATACATATATCAACTGTATTCTAGGAGAATAAATAGCTATAAAACACTTAAAACAGATTATATTTAATACACTTTCAAATAAATGATGACAAAGCAGGCACACAGATCTAGACAAGTGGACTCCTTGACCACAGTAAGAAATGATAGGATTATTACGGATACATTCAAAATTAATAAGTATTGGGATGCCGACTGGATGGAGGGGAAGGCATTAAAGATTTCATGTTACTTATTCTTTTTTTTTTAAGACTTTTTTTTTTGATGTGGACCATTTTTAAAGTCTTTACTGAATTTGTTACAATATTGCTTCTGTTTTATGTTTTGGTTTTTTGGCCTCGAGGCATGTGGGATCTTAGCTCCCTGACCAGGGATCGGACCTGCACCCCCTGTGTTGGAAGGTGAAGCCTTAACCACTGGACGGCCAGGGAAGTCCCTCATGTTACTTATTCTTGACAGACTTTGTTGAAGAATGACTTCAAAATTCTCTGAGTGAAAGAAGACAGGAAACTTGGCAAGACAAAAGCATGTCTTAATTTGCTGAAGGATTACTTCTTTTATAGATGCAGTCTATGAGTTTCAAAAGGTTAAGAACAAATGACCTACTTTGTTCTAAATAAAATTCCTGGGAAACTTTTTAAAAAGCTGTTCTGTATTTCTACACTGAAAGATGGCGAGTGCTTCACAAACTGTACTATTCTCTCACACTTAAGTTAAAATTCACCACTCATACTGAAACACTCTCATTTTGTACCAAAGTTCCACATAAAAAAATTAGAGAGTGCATCAACTCAGGAAACAGTACCAGCAAAAGACTCACAAAGCCCCCATCACAGGCAAACAGGTGCGCTACTGAAACTGCCTGGATAAAAGAAACTTTTAAGACTATAACAACTTCATGTCAATATAACTTACCCATAATCCACTTTCATATGCTGCCCATTGAAGAAAAACACGGTAGATGGAATATAACTGATGTCAAAATAGTGTGTATAAACTGGGGTTTGGTCCACGTCTACCAGATATATAGCAGCCATCTTACTTAAGTCAGGAGAGGTCTTAGAAAGCTACAAATGAAGAGAGAGATGTGGGTTACAACTTGAGGGCAGCAACGTTTCTTCTGTGAACCTTTTTACTGGAAGAGAATTTTCTGTTTGAAAAAAATTCCCGGGCCAAGAATCTAGCCTGTTTGAGTTCCACATTAGACACAGTGTAACCTTACCATTCAGAGTCTGAATCACTGTTGGCAGGGTAATGAAAGGGCCCTAGGCAAATTGTGTGAATATATTTCTGCTTCTTTTTTTTTCTTCTATTTTTGATTGTAAAGTTTTTATAAACTTTTTATGGATTTATAAAATCCATACTCGCTTAAATAAAAAACAAAACAACTCAGAAATATGTACCACAGACAATGGAATTCCCCCACATCTTTTCCTTCCAATCTCCCCATAGATGATAATTATGATAAAAATAGGAAACACTTACATGGCACTTGTTATGTGCTACGCGTTCTAAGTGCTTTACACTTGTTGGCTCCTTTAATCCTTACAACATTCCTATGAGGTATGCACTGCTACAGTCACCGTTTCACAGATAAGCAAACCGAGGTATGGGCAGGTAATGTGCCCCTGGTCACATGGCTGTACGCAGTAAGGTTAGGATTTGAACTCGGACAGCTTGGCTTCAGAGTCTATACTCTTGACCTCTGTGATATTCCAAACCCTCTGTAGTTGAGGGTAAAATGCTGTGGCCCCTGCCCCCCAGATTAACACATCATACCCTCATTTTTTTTTTTGCTGTACGCGGGCCTCTCACTGTTGTGGCCTCTCCCGTTACGGAGCACAGGCTCCGGACGTGCAGGCTCAGCGGCCATGGCTCACGGACCTAGCCGCTCCGCAGCATGTGGGATCTTCCCGGACCAGGGCACCAACCTGTGTCCCCTGCATCGGCAGGCAGACTCTCAACCACTGCGCCACCAGGGAAGCCCCACACCCTCATTTTTAACCACAGAAGTGGGGTTTCTTACACTGTATCCACACTGAGGGTGGCAGCAGTAGAAATGGTGGGTGAGGTCTTAGTCCTGGGTAAGTCTCTCTCCACAATAAACAGAGACAAGGATCAACTCACTCTGTCCCATACTCCCCTTCCTATTCATCAGACTGTGAAGATTTGTTGTGAAATCAGAGATTGTCATCAGGCACACACTGGAGGCAGCACACTCAAAAAGCATATTTGCAGGCAGAGAAAACAAAGTTCAAATCCCAGCTCTGCAATTTAGTGGTGCTGTGCCTGTGGGAAGTCACCTGACCTTCCTGGCATTCATCTGCCCCCCTTGGGAACAGTAATAGCAATTATCCCCGTGTTGTGAGCATTGAGTAAGACAATGTTCATAGACTTGTTAATAATGTTCCTGGTCTTCCACTGAATTGTTGGTGAAACTGAGCTTCGGCAGCTGCTACTGAGGAAGGGCATCCAGGGCAGATTCAGCACAACCACAGATTTGGGGGTTCAGCTCAGGGCAGGCACACGATCGGCTCTTAGTGAAAGTGTGCTAACAAATGAACAGCTATATCCCCGGGCCCTGCCTGCTCCCTTTCCTTCATTTTGCAGATGTGGAAGTGAGAATGTATAGCTTTTTAATAAAAACGATTTACTTAAAAAATTCACTTACAATATCATCTAGTTGCAGACAAACAGGATCCTCGTCTCTCCCGAACCTGAGAACCAGCACCTTCTCTGCAGTACTTTTTATCGCCTGGTCCACTTCTTTTTTGCTACTCAGCTTGGGTAACAGGAAGCTCATGTTGAAATAATCCAAGTAACAATCCTCACTGTCAGTCCTGAAAGTTGAAATGTTTAAAGACATTAAGTGCATGAGTCCTAATTTTAAAACATTTTTAATTTTTGTAGTAGGTAATGTGTATATGTATTTTTTTTCCAGAGGAAAAAAGGTTTCACACAACACAGGAACAACAAAGTAAAAGGAACACACTAAATGCACAAACTGGAGGCAAGTAAGTCCACCAGTTAAAAAGGAACAATATAGAAAGGTATTATTGTCTCCCCTCAACTGGCTTAGTTCCCAGTGCCCTGTAAGTAGTTACAAGGTAACAACCTTCATTAGTTTCTCACGTACCTTCCAGAGTTTTGTTATGCGTTCACAAGAAAATACAAACGGGTTCCAACGTTTTTTACTCAAAAGAGAGTGTATTCTTTCAGTCAGTGTTCCAGCAGGAAAGAGATGACATCCTCAAATTTGGTAATCTGAAGCCTTTCATTAAGGAAACGTGTAGGAAAACACCAGGGTGTAGTGCAGGACCCTGGGCTAGTAGCAGCGGGACAGGGCGCTGTTCTCACCCGCAGGCCTGAAGGAGCCATGGGAGGGAGTAGTTACCAGAACTGTGTGGCTGAGATTGCTGGAGTAAATGACACACGTCCAGCACACGTACTTTACCCACTCTTCTGCACTTTGCACTTTACCTCACATGTGAAGACCATCACGTATCTCTGTATAGAAAACTCACACATTTTTCGTCACAGTGCCGTACTATTTCATGCCCGTTCCATCCTTTTTTTTTTTTTTTTTGCGGTACGCGGGCCTCTCACTGTTGTGGCCTCTCCCGTTGCGGAGCACAGGCTCCGGACGCACAGGCTCAGCGGCCATGGCTCACGGGCCCAGCCGCTCTGCGGCATGTGGGATCTTCCCGGACCGGGGCACGAACCTGTGTCCCCTGCTTCCGCAGGCGGACTCTCAACCACTGCGCCACCAGGGAAGCCCCCATCCTTTTTTAAACAGTCTTTTATTGACGGACATTTTTATTATCATGAGTTTGGTTTAAAGATCCTTGGTGTATGTCTTACTGAGTATACCTCATCACATGGCAAACAGATCAATTAAGAGTGTGTAAAAACCACACACACACATACACAAAACAAATAGTAAAATACTGAGGTAGAAGGGGCTTCTCGTTTTCAGACTAGTTTGCTCATAGTTACACTTCTAGCTACAAAAAAAAGAACTAGAATCCACGCCATCAAATTTCTAGTCCAGTGTTTCTTCTACTACAACAAGTCCGATTTTTATGATTAAGAAACTCTATGATCAAGGAGCTTTACTTTTGATCCATCCATGACACTCCATTAAGATATTTAATATTTTGAATTCAGTCCCAAATGTGTCTTATGCTACAAAAAGGGAGGATTTCTTTCTCTCTCTCTTATTTTTGGTGACAAGTCACATTTTAAGATATGAATTACTAAAAATTCACATAGGAGATGAAATTGTTCTAGTAATAGGTCACACTTCATTTATTTTTTTAAATTAATTAATTTTTGGCTGTGTTGGGTCACTTGCTGCACGTGGGCTTTCTCTAGTTGAGGCGAGCAGGGGCTACTCTTCGTTGTGGTGCGCAGGCTTCTCATTGCGGTGGCTTCTCTTGTTATGGAGCACGTGTTCTAGGTTTGCAGGCTCCAGCATTTGTGGCTTGCGGGCTCTAGAGCACAGGCTCAGAAGTTGTGGCGCACAGGCTTAGTTGCTCTGCGGCATGTGGAATCCTCCCAGACCAGGGCTCAAACCCGTGTCCCCTGCATTGGCAGGTGGATTCGTTACCACTGCACCACCAGGGAAGTCCCAAAAGGTCATACTTTAAATAGAGAAGATGATTGCCAGAAGGGACTTCTTCAAGTCGGAGTGGCAGAACAAATTACTGATGAAAGGGAAAGTCAGAAAGAAGATGCATCTGTCCCACCACTAGAATTCAAACAAACAGCAACTTCTGTAAGTTACTGATAAAGAAGAGGAAGTGGTGGGAGAGCAAAGCTGTCAACGGGGAGTGGGGAGATAAGCCTGTAAGAGGGTGCAACTGGATAAATGTTGGAAAGAGGAGACGGAAATTGAGACCACACCTAAGAAAATGTCCACAGCAAAGGATACCAACGGAAAATTCACAAAAGAAGAGGTAAAAATGGACAAATATACTGGGAAAGTTAAGCTTTACCAGTAAGCAAAGGAAAGCAAGTTAAACGATATATTTTCAAATCCATTAATTTGGCAAAGATTAAATGATAACGGCAAGAGTGTGAGTGAAGGGGCAGGCATTCAGAGTCCCTGCTGGAATGCAGAGAAGCAAAACTTTTCTAGAAAGAAACCTGAATACTCTTTGACCAACAATTCCACTTCTGAGAATTTATTCCTAGTAAATAAATAGACATATGCACAAAGATCAACGTACATTTATAACGGTGAAAAACTGCAAACAACCTGAATAGCCATCAGTAGGGGAATAAGGAAATAAATGATAGTATAGCCACTGCAACGTACTAGCACACTGTCATTATATGCCGTGTTAGAGATGAATAACTGAAAAACCCTCGTGATAAAGAAAACAAAGTTATAAAACAACAGTATATAAAGTGTGATCCCACTTTTGTACAAAACCTAACTATAATACACATGTACATATTCACATAGAAAAATAACTAGAAATGAATATCCCCAAAGACCATCAGAGATGTTATCTCTGCGTGTGAACAGACGAGTGACTTTTACTTACACTGGGCTGCGCGTCTTTATTTTCCCCAAATATCCGACATACATACTTTTTTAAAAATTTATTTTTGGCTGCGTTGGGTCTTCGTTGCTGCGAGCGGGCTTTCTCTAAGTGTGGCGCGCAGGGGCTATTCTTCGTTGCTGTGTGTGGGCTTCTCCTTGGCGTGGTGGCTTCTTTTGCTGCGGAGCACGAGCTCTAGAGCGCAGGCTCAGTAGTTGTGGCGCACGGGCTTAGTTGCTCCGCCCGTGTGGGATCTTCCCGGACCGGGGCATGAACCCGTGTCCCCTGCATCGGCAGGCGGACTCTCAACCACTGCGCCACCAGGGAAGCCCCAACATACTTTTAATGATGCCAGTGGTTGGGCTACACTCCTGGCCCACAACTGCCAGGGAAAACGATACTTACTTATTTGTACACGTCAGCTCCCTCTCTTCCACTTCAGGGTTGTCGGCAACCCTCACCCTTTCTCCAAAAAGCCGACTGGGGAAGCTCTTTCCTCCTCCCCCAACCGCGGCTGCGACCCCAAACCAAAGTAACCCACGGGCTAGAGCTGCCTAGCAACTGTGGCGCACCACTTTAAGGGGACGGAAACGGAAAAAGACGCACAGGCGCAGTGGTGAACTCGCATTAGGCCCACCTCAAATAAGCGGAAGAGGTTATTCTAGTCACCGCCCACCTTCCCCGGCCCTGACCGGAAGCCCTAGGGTCCCTTCCGCCCTTATAAATATGACCGATCTCTTTAACTTCTCCTTCCCACATTCCACCTAGAGGCGGGGCGTCGCCTCTTAGACTAAGCGTGATTGGTCGTCAGGAGACTCGGAAGTGCCTCTAATCAGAGCCGCAGAGAAAGACAGTCTAGCCTTGTAAGCGTTCTGTCCCGCACTAGGAACGGGCGTTTTTCGGGCTGCTCTCGATGGTATCTTTGGACGGATAGAGGGGGCCGCGCAAAGTCTTATGGGACAATAATGGCGGCTTTCAAGGTGTGGATATTGGCTCTTTGAGGCGGTCTGAGCGAGGAGTGGCTGCGCCAGCGCCCCAGAATCCGGGACAGAAGGTCCCGAGAGTCGGGCTTGGTGAGGTGAGTGTCCATTCTTCATTTCCGACCTTTTCTTCGCCAATCGTGGCGGCTCCAAGCGGCGGATATCGGCCCCTCGCTCAGGTTCGGGCCCAGGTTTGGAAAGTCTTGTCCCTGTCACCCAACTTGCGTTACTCACCTTAGGGATGCTGCCTAGGTCCTGCAAGACCGGCCTTTCTCCTTGCTCAGGTCAGATCCAGCTTCCTGGCCTGGCCTCGCAGAAGTCCAGGGATGCTGCCCGGGGGGTCACCCTGCTCACCTCATATTAGTCCACTCCCAGACGGACACCGAGCCCAGTAGGGCTCCTTTTGTCTTCCTCTTCTCTGTCACAGTGGTATCTCTACCAGGTGATATCTTTTACTAGAATGTCAGCTCCAAAAAGGTCGGGAGTTTTGTCTGATTTGTTCTCTTTATCTCTAATGCCCAGAACAGCGATCGGTTCACAGAAAGCACTCAGTAATTGTTGAATGAATGTATCCAGTTTTTTCTTCATTATTTTTCTTGTACCTTCTGTGGCTTCTTTGCCACTAATTATTCTTCACAAGCCAACACTTAGCTTCATATTTACTTTTCTCAGCTGTTAGTTGTCCTGTTTGTCAGACTCCTTTTCCTGTGCTGCTGGCATCTTTCTTTGTTGTCCCTAGAAATTTCTGGCTCCCTGTTTCCTTTAATCAGTTTAAACTCATTCATTCATTTATTCCTCAAACGTTTATTTTGCTAGGCACTGGGCAAAGCAGTCAACAAGACAGACAAGGTTCTCTCTCCTGCATAAAATGACATTCTAGAAGTATATTTTCTAGTTCAGACTACTGAGCAGAACATGTAAATCCTACCTTCCTGTTTAGATTTCCTCACATGAATACAGATGTCACCAATAGGTAGCTTTCCCTTTTCTCTTCTGCCTGATGGCATTTAAAAAAATGCAACTGTTGTTCATACTATATGTTCAGTCTGTTTAACAATATCCTTCTATAGAGCTGTATATGTTAATTAGAGCTGGGTGAAACATTCTGGATTCTGGTGGTGCCCTATCCCTTGACAGCTCTTTGCTTTACTGGCTTGTTGGAATGAGGGAAATTATTCAAGCACTCAGAATGGGATATGTTTGTAAGTAGATTGTGTATAGTGGGAGGTAAAGAGGAATTTGTCATAAGTTGAATGCCAGAAAATCCTACAGTTACCTACTTTTCAGAAATATCATTTACTAGCCTGGTGATTCTCATTATTATTATTTTTTTTTTGGTGAACTTGAATTGTTGCTAAATAGATTTCGACTGCTGTGAGAGAAGTGTTTTCTACAAAACACAATTCATTAAAGTATGGATCACATGGATGGTAGTCTTATACGTCAACAACTCTGCTATATCTGTAGTTTAAAGGAAGGGAGAGGATGAAGAACTTGTGTAAAAAAATGGTGAGGGACCCAAATCAATACCTTGGAGCACAGCAAGTGAAATAATGTAACAATGACATTTATGTAACTCTTTATGGTTACAGAGTGCTTTCACATACACTTTCATATTTGATTCTCACAATAACTCCATGGATTAGATAGAGCAAAAAGTACTTCCATTTTGCAGGTGTAGAAATTATGCCTAACCAAAGATTAAGTTATTTGCTTACAATCATGCAGGTAGAAAATGTCAAGAGCCTGGGTTCTAATTGAGGTTTCTGATTTAAAATCTAGTGGTGTTTTCCCTAAACTCCCTTTATAGATGCCATAATGCTCTAGTAAGTGTCTCTTAGTGAGGTCTGTTCTTGCCTGGTTGATACCCTCTTGGATCCTGGTGTGTGTGTGTGTATCTGTTTCTGACGTGAGTTGGGGTGGAAGTAGGAAGATCTTTTGAGATTGTCGATGACTTGATGGACAGGTCTTGGTAAGAGGTAACTAAAGGAATTCTGATCTCGAGGGGGAGGTCAACCCCCCAGAGATCCATATACCTACGGTTATTCTGGGATGTAGCAGAGCCAAGCCTTTTCCCTTCTTATGTCTGATATCAAATGGTTTGTTTTCCTTCCAGAGAAATCCCAGAGCCTGTCATGGAGGACACCAGCGAGGATTCCTCGATCCATCGATTGGAAGGCACTGATGTGGACTCCCAGGTTGGCGGTCTTATTTTCAAGACCAAAAGTGCATCTAGTGAGCAGCATGTCTTCAAGGCCCCTGCTCCCCGCCCTTCATTGCTGGGACTAGACTTGTTGGCTTCCCTGAAAAGGAGGGAGAGAGAGGAGAAGGATGATGGGGAGGACAAGAAGAAGTCCAGAATCTCTTCCTATAAGGACTGGGAAGAGAGCAAGGACGACCAGAAGGATGCTGAGGAGGAGGGCAGTGACCAGGCTGGACACAGTAGCCGGAAAGACAGGTAAGAGCCTTCGGGTGGACTGCCCCAAAGGGAATGAAAACGGAGGCCAGAAAATAGCATCTCATGTTTATCTCTCAGTTTTCTTGTTGGACATTTAGGACTTTATGATTTTACTGTGATTCTATAACATTGAGGCTAGATAAGAATTGGTATTTTTTTCAGATCTGGGGGAAGATTCAAAGGCACGTAAAGAGTAGATGATGGAGGTTAGAAGCGCTTACGGTTGTTGCCATATGCAAACCTGCTATACCAGGGAGATAAAGTGGAAAAGGCCAGGTCACATGTTTGGCCTGGCCAAAGGTTTGGGGCAGGTTTTTCTTCCATGGATAAGCCCTTTACCAGCTGCCCTCCCTGTTTCAGACATTATCGATCTGCTCGGGTAGAGACTCCATCCCATCCTGGTGGTGTGAGTGAAGAGTTTTGGGAACGCAGCCGGCAGAGAGAGCGGGAGTGGCGGGAACATGGTGTCTACGCCTCGTCCAAAGAAGAAAAGGATCGGAAGAAGGAGAGGTCGAGGGATCGAGACTGTGACCGCAAGAGAGACAGAGGTAAACTGCCCAGCAGAGTTCCTAGTGCCTGCTAAGCACCTGAATTAACATGTCGGCCTTTTTCCTGTTGTGGGAGTTTTTATAACACCCGTTAATTAGGGAACTCCGTTTTCATGTCAGCCTGGTTGGTTTTGACCCTGTTGGTATTGGGATTAGCAGGCAGTTTAAGAAAAGAGCTGTTACTTGCAACATAGCTGCTTTGCTTGAGTGTGTGGTCCTCATTTTATCCTGAAAATTGGTGATAAAGGTGAAAATGGGTAATATGTTTGAGAAATCAGTTGACACTAGTGTTGGTGAGAGAAAAGGGACGGTGCTGTGGATCAAAGCTAGACATAAAATCCAATACTGGCTTTCCTCAGTGTTGTTTGATTTCTGGAGCTTGTAGGCTTGTAACTATTAAATAACTATTCATTATAGACTTGTAACTGCTCTTTTTTGAATTCTTGCAGGAAAATAACTTACTGTGAGTTTGAAACTTTCTAGCCAGTAACTAACTTTTGCCCTTGAAAGAATGGGGATATGTGAGTTTCAGGGGCCCATGGATCGCATTAGAGCAGTGAGGTTGCACCTGTGAGTGAGTGGGGAGGCCTGTCCTTTCTCTAGGGTGAAGATGGGTGGAAGTTGGGATGGGACACCTGTTTTCTAAGCTCTGCCGGTGACTCCTCACAGATGAGCGGGATAGAAACAGGCACAGCAGCAGGTCGGAGCGAGATGGAGGGTCAGAGCGCAGCGGCAGAAGAAACGAACCTGAGAGCCCCCGACACCGGCCTAAAGGTAGTCTGAGCTGTTGCTTGTGGTTGTTTGTGAGAGCCAAGTGTATGAGAGGCAGGGTGAGTGACTCTCATCCTCAGTGGAACTGGGTTGGAATTCCTGATTTCACCATGAATTTCTGGGGATACTTGGTTCTGAGTCAGTTGATTCAGTTGGGAAGGCTGTGGACTTCTCTGTGGACACAGATATGCTCCCTTAACATGATTTGCCAGTTTGCTGAGTGGCCAGTTTTCTAAATGGTAGGAAAGAATAGGGAGCTGGGGGTGGGTAGGGTAGGGGCAGAAGAAGGTTTTAATACAAAGAAGTATGTACATTCAAGAGGGATATGCTTGCAGATATAAATTGGATATTCCTTAAAATGTTGTTATGAGCACAGATGAAAACTGGGACGTTAAAATTCAGATATCTTTAAAAGCTGTCAAAACCATCTTATCCATTGCAAATAGGTACAAAGTTTATAAATAGTAAAAGAAATTTGGTGAATTGACTTTCACCTAATGGCTCTATAGCCATGTCTTAGACGTTTCCTGTGGATGTGTCTTTTGTGGCCCAGATGCAGCCACCCCTTCAAGGTCTACCTGGGATGAGGAGGACAGTGGCTATGGCTCCTCCAAGCGCTCACAGTGGGAATCGCCCTCCCCAACACCTTCCTATCGGGATTCTGAGCGGAGTCATCGGCTGTCCAGTCGAGATAGGGACAGGTGACGTTCTGGGTGGTGCAGTCCAGGTTCTCTGGGTGGGCGGCACAGGGTGGGCGTGATTGGGGCTGGGAGGGCAGATGGTGGCTGGGGAACACATCTCAGCTTAGTGACTATTTAGTGAGGCTGGTTATACTGTTTCCCAGGTCTGTGAGGAGCAGGTACTCAGACGACACACCTCTGCCAACCCCATCCTACAAATACAATGAGTGGGCCGATGACAGGAGACACCTGGGGTCCACCCCACGTCTGTCCAGGGGCCGAGGTAAGGCAGGGTGGAAGTGGGAAGCAGGAAGCAGGGTCGCTTTTCCTGGTGGGGCTGGGCAAAGCCGGGCTGGGGCTGTGCTGCTTGGCAGGTCTGTGTGAGGCCACTGAGGATGAGCTGGGACCGTGCAGACTGACCTGCTACGTGTTCTCCCGCAGGGAGACGTGAGGATGGCGAAGAAGGAATTTCATTTGACACAGAAGAGGAGCGGCAGCAATGGGAGGATGACCAGAGGGTAAAAACTACACCTTTGAGGGATTGAATGAGGGGTGGTGGCCATCTGTCAGTGAGTGGGTGACCGGGGGTGTCTGAGCACAAGGGTCATGGGTTACACTGTAGTGGAACCGGACGTTGAGCCACGTTCAGTCTCGAAGCCATGGAATCTCTTTCCAGGCAAAGGCTCTGTGGTCAAACTTCTCACCAAATGCAGGTCAGACTTAACTTTTTCGGCTGTGTGCTGGTGCCATCGTGTGGTAAATGTAAGAAGTGCCGTCATGGTGGGCTGCGCTGTAAACTGTGCTTCTCCTCTAGGTGGCTCGTCTTACAGCCTCTCTTGTGTCTCTCCCGAGGATTGCTCTGCTGCACCAGTGACTTCTTACCAAACACGTCCTCCCCTTCTGGCCACGTCCTGCACAGAAACTCGATCTGCGCCTTGTTCTGATTGCTTTGTCTCTTGTGCCGCAGCAAGCGGACCGGGATTGGTACATGATGGATGAGGGATATGATGAGTTCCACAACCCCCTGGCCTACTCCTCTGAGGACTACGTGAGGAGGCGGGAGCAGCACCTGCACAAACAGAAGCAGAAGCGCATTTCGGCTCAGCGGAGGCAGATCAATGAGGTGAGGCTGCCCACAGCAGGTGGAGCAGATTCAGCTGGAGAAGCGGCAGGTCACACGCACCTGCCGACGGCACAGCTTGTCTCCCCGCTGCTGACGTCACAGACTTAGCGATTCCTCTGGAGGCAGAGGGGTGGGCAGGGAGCTTATCAGTAACTTAAGAAAAACCCAACCCAAATCGTGACTTCCGTCTTCTGCAGTAGTTCCTGGAGGGGTGCTGTTGATGGGAACTGGGGGGTCAGGCCCCGGCTCTGTGGTGTGTCCTTTGTGTCTCTCAGCGGGGCCAGGGGCAGTCACCGTTTGTGTATCCATATAAGGTTCTGCCTCAGATACGACGGGTTGCTTCTGGGAAGAGTACTGCAGGTGGTTTGGGATCAGCGATTCTTCTGTCTAAGGAGCTGCAGGGTAGAGAGGCCCGTGACATCTCTGCAGCCCCTGTGGCCCCTCTGTGTGGCCTCACCTGGGACCTTTCAGGACGGCCTTGCAGTTGCAGTCTTAGCGTGGCCTCCCGTTGTGTCCTCACAGGATAACGAACGCTGGGAGACCAACCGCATGCTCACCAGCGGGGTGGTGCATCGGCTGGAGGTGGACGACGACTTTGAAGAGGACAGTGCAGCCAAGGTCCATCTGATGGTGCATAACCTGGTGCCTCCCTTTCTGGACGGGCGCATCGTCTTCACCAAGCAGGTGAGGGTCCTCTGTTGTCAGAGAGAAGAACGCTCAAGAGAAGCCTGAAATGGGAAAAGAAAGAAAGAGAAAGGAAAGGAGAGGAAAAAAGCCCCATCACGATAGGGGTAGGGTAGCAACCCTTCGTTTACCAGGGCCAGTACGAAGTGGACCTTTGTGTTGAGTTTAATGGTCAGCGCAGAATTTCTCTTTTTCCTCAACCTCCTGCAGCCAGAGCCTGTGATTCCAGTCAAGGACGCCACTTCTGACCTGGCCATTATCGCTAGAAAAGGCAGTCAAACAGTGCGGAAGCACAGGGAGCAAAAGGAACGCAAAAAGGTTGGTTTCTCGTCTTCTAGGGCCAGAGAGTATCTGCCTATTTTTTTGTTTTTTTTTCTTTTTTTTAAAGATCACGTTCCACCTCACAGGTAGGGTTTCTATTGGCAGTTAGAGGAAACTCATTGAGCAAGAAACAGCCCTTGTGGGAGGGTATTGCATTCCTCCTCCAGGGCCTCAGTTAAGATAATCCGGGGCCTGGTGTCTCAGGAGCTTCAGACATAAGATTGGGAGGCACGGCTCGGTGCCACTGCTACCTTGTGGGAATCTACTGCCTGCTAGATGAAGCCTGTTGTCAGATGGGATTGATTTTCCGTGGACTGCAGTTGTGTCACGGGATGGAGCAGATTGACTTTTTGTGTCTTTTTCAGGCTCAACACAAACACTGGGAATTGGCTGGAACCAAACTGGGAGATATAATGGGTGTCAAGAAAGAGGAAGAGCCGGATAAAGCTCTGACAGAGGACGGTAAAGTGGACTACAGGTAGGAGTCTCGCCAGCAGCAGGTGTCTCTGAAGATGGGGCCTCAAGGGGTCTGATAGGATTCGTCACTCACCAATAGGAAAATGATGTCATTTTGGGTCTCTGGTCCCTTCCTCCTGGTCTTTTCGACTTTTCTGAGATAACATTCCTACTGTCGCCCCTGATACTGCAGGAGCTTCTTCTGTGCCAGGCAGCACCACAGAACTCACAGATATTCAGTCATTGGATTCTCATGACAGTCCCATGGGACAGGTGTAATCTTTCCCATTTTTCATGCGAGGAGGATGAGGTCCAGGGAGGTTAAGTAACTTGTTTGAGGTTACCCAGCTAGAAATGGTGGAGTGCGGATCACACCCAGACAGTCTAGTTTCAGAGCCCACACTCTTAGCCACTCTGCCAGAGTGCCTTTCAGATGCTCAGTGTGAGAAAGTGTGCTTTGCACCCTTAGATTTTAGTTCAATCTAAGGAAGAAGTATTTTAAATAGAGGTTTGAGAATAGAAAGGATTGTCTTCTCAGGTAGTGACTTCCCCATTCATAGAGGTATTTAAGCAGATGTTGGATAACTGCTTATTGGGCTTTCCTCATTGTGTAGGTG
The DNA here is from genome assembly GCF_003031525.2 of Neophocaena asiaeorientalis asiaeorientalis. Classification (NCBI taxonomy): domain Eukaryota; kingdom Metazoa; phylum Chordata; class Mammalia; order Artiodactyla; family Phocoenidae; genus Neophocaena; species Neophocaena asiaeorientalis. Next base: position 1,430,962 of record NW_020185335.1, on the reverse strand, counting down.
GCTGAACTCAAATGTCCCTTCTGAATCTCATTGAACACTCTGAAATCCTACAAAATTGTCATCTGAGTTAATAATTCTCTATAACCCTGTGAGAAGTGAGAAGTTGGTGCTATTGATCAGCCCTTGTTAGTTTCTAGTTAATTTAATCCCATAGGTGTTAATTGTTAGCTGACCCGGAGTGACTGGGATGTTAGAAACAGGAAGCTTGACAGAGCCTGGGCTCAAATCTGATGGAGGAAAAGTCTCTTGGGGAAGGGATGGGTGGAGACTGTAGACTAATGTAGGTAAGGTAGGACTGGTACCTTTTTCGCTCTGCAGCCTGGGGATGTACGTGTGTCGGATACTTGAGCGCTTTCAGTGGAAGCTGTAGGTAAACGTCAAGTGGGATTGTTCTCACAGTTCTTTAAAAATAAAGCCTTGTGGACTCTGCTGTCCCACCAAGAGGTGGGAGGGAGTCTGACCTTGGTCCTGACTGTAACCACAACTCCTCCTTTCAGCCTGTTAAGTGTGGTGCTGACATTGCCCAGGGTTGTTCCATATAAGGTGATGACCTGTGGATTTCAGCTCCTCTTCCGGCTGAAGTCTCTCAGGGCAGAGGATTTGCCACTCGCTGATCTGTAGCTCCTCTGAGCCCTCTGCAGCTGTGTGTCCTGGGGGCGATGAACAGGTTTTGGATGATGGATTCTCAGACAGCAGTCTGGTCCCTTAGGACAGAGGAGATGAGCAGCACCTCGCAGCTGTGGCGTCTCAAAGATTTACTGCATATTTGAAGCAGTGCTCACTTCCGGGTGTAGGAAGCAGGGCAGTAACCCAGTCAGGAGAGAAGATGTGGGAAGCCGTGCAGGGCGCTTAGGCTGCTGTGCGTTCTCAGGACAGAGCAGAAGTTTGCAGACCACATGAAGAAAAAGAGCGAAGCCAGCAGTGAATTCGCAAAGAAGAAGTCTATCCTGGAGCAGAGGCAGTACCTGCCCATCTTTGCTGTGCAGCAGGAACTGCTCACGATTATCAGGTAACTGTGTCCACGCCGGGTCGGGATTCCACTGTTGAATCAGGTGTCCCGTTTTCTCCTGTGTGTACTCTGCAGCTCTTTTTCTTTTGGGTGTGACATCTGGTGGAGAAGGGAAAGGATTTTTTCCCCTCACTTGGGTGCGCTGGGCTACCCTGCTTGAAGTAAGCAAGATGGCATCGTTTTGTTTTAGTTCATTTGTTTAAACCATACTGTCTTCCAGACTTTTTAGAGGGTGTTTCAGTATAAGACCGTTTTCCCAGGGAAATCCTCCTCCCTGTGCAGGCATGCTCCTTGGATAGCTACAGGTGGGGGTAGGAGGTGGCCTTCCGCTCGGGCTGATTCACCCTTTATCTTCTCTTCCTTGCAGAGATAATAGCATCGTGATCGTGGTTGGGGAGACAGGGAGTGGTAAGACCACTCAGCTGACCCAGTACCTGCATGAAGACGGTTACACGGACTATGGGATGATCGGGTGCACCCAGCCCCGCCGTGTGGCTGCCATGTCGGTGGCCAAGAGAGTCAGTGAAGAGATGGGGGGCAACCTTGGTGAGGAGGTGAGTGGGCGCAAGCGCTGAGCTGTGTAGTTCTTGCCCGGTAGCTTCTGTCATTTGGGCTGATCTGCTGAGGCCTGGACCCAGCTCGGGGTGTGCAAGGGCGACTGGGCGCCCAGAGCTTCTGAGCGGTCTCTCTGGCCTCCAGGTGGGTTATGCCATCCGTTTCGAAGACTGCACTTCAGAAAGCACCTTGATCAAGTACATGACTGATGGAATCCTGCTGCGAGAGTCCCTCCGGGAAGCGGACCTGGATCACTACAGCGCCATCATCATGGATGAGGCCCACGAGCGCTCCCTCAACACCGACGTGCTCTTTGGGCTGCTCCGGGAGGTGAGGGCTGCGGGTCCAGCCTCTGTGCCTGTGGGGCTTGGACCACCGCCCTGCCAGGAGTTAGTGACGAGGCACTCCAGGCGGGCTGGGGTCTAGCCTGGGGAAGCTGAGGGGGTCTTTGACAGGCCGAGTTGCCCCTGAGGCCCTTGGCTGCGGGGTTCAGAGCTGGTGGTGGTTTACTCTGTTCTTGCTCAGCTGAGTGACTCGTGGTTCTCCTGGCTGTGGCTCCACGGATTCAGTTCAGGATTGTCATGAATCTAATGAGCCATCCGTCAGCTTTGACTTCTGTTTCATTTGGTAGTGATGCCGATGAGACTGGAGGGCAGAAGCCAAGGGTCCCAAAACTGTGGGGAAGCCTCTGACTGACTTCTTCTTTTAGGTGGTGGCTCGGCGCTCAGACCTGAAGCTCATCGTCACATCGGCCACCATGGACGCAGAGAAATTTGCTTCCTTTTTTGGGAATGTCCCCATCTTCCACATCCCTGGTCGTACCTTCCCTGTTGACATCCTCTTCAGCAAGGTACTGAGGCCCTGTTTTGGAACTGCCCTGACCCTTGATGAGGAGGTGGTTGGGGGATGTGGAGTGGCACACTGAGTCTGGAGAGGTTTTGTGGGGACCCTGGGAGCCTGGGGCTATAGGGCTTGGAGGCGAAGGACTGCACTCTGGGGAGATTTCGCTTGGTTGTTTCTTTGGAGTGGACGTGCAGGGCTCAGGGAGGGCCATCAGGCCTGTCTGCAGGTGCGGCAGCCCTGAGAGTTCATCGGCTCTAGCCCCTGACCAGAACTGGGTCACCAGTTCCCAGTGGGGGCTTGGCCTGCATTCCCTCTCACGGTGTCCCTCACTGGTTTGCAGACCCCCCAGGAGGATTATGTGGAGGCCGCAGTGAAGCAGTCTCTGCAGGTGCATCTGTCGGGGGCCCCCGGGGACATCCTTATCTTCATGCCTGGCCAAGAGGACATCGAGGTGCGTGCCTCGGTCATGACTGGGATGAACGGGTGTGTCCTTCGTGTGAGAACTGGGGGATCTGGTGTCTCACAGCTCCTCTCTGTGCCCTCAGGTGACCTCAGACCAGATTGTGGAGCATCTGGAAGAACTGGAGAACGCGCCCGCCTTGGCTGTGCTGCCCATCTATTCCCAGCTGCCTTCTGACCTCCAGGCCAAAATCTTCCAGAAGGTGAGATGGGTCCCCACCTTGGGATTCCCCCAGACTCCCCCAAAGGAGGGCAAGGGGGAGGGTGTTACTTTTCTGGCATGGGTGGGGTGTACTTTTCTCCTTGTGGGGTTTTTCCTACCTGAAGGCCTACAGCCTTCCCTCCATGAGTGTCCTGTCCGGCTCCAGGCTCCGGATGGCGTTCGGAAGTGTATTGTTGCCACCAACATTGCTGAGACCTCTCTGACTGTCGATGGCATCATGTTTGTTATCGATTCTGGTTATTGTAAATTGAAGGTAAGAGGAGACAGGCACCGGGGCCCTGGGCCTTCACCCAAAGCTAACTCAGCCAAGGGGGTGGGAAGGCAGGCCCTGGGTCCTTGGCCCTCACACGACGATTGCTCATGGAAGTGGTGGTGGTGTTTATTGAGTGCTGGTTTTGCCGTGTGCTTGATTCATTCCATCCTTGTGATAACTCGAGGTAGACACATAGCTTACATAGCTCGATAGAGATTGCGGAGCTGGTGTTTAGGGGAAATTTCTTGAGGTTCCTGGTTCCGAAAGATGGCTGCTTACATCGCTAAGACACTTCATTCTGTGATGTGTAGCAACCAGGGTTTGTCTTTGTCTCAAGCCTGCCTCCCTTTTTCCCCTCACTCTGTCCTTAGTCAGGTCTTTGCTGTCCCCTCCTAGGTCTTCAACCCCAGGATTGGCATGGATGCTCTGCAGATCTACCCCATCAGCCAGGCCAATGCCAACCAGAGGTCGGGGCGAGCCGGCAGGACGGGCCCAGGTCAGTGTTTCAGGTAGGAGCCCTGTGCTAGCCTGCTTTCTGGGGTGGAGCCCCAGCTGGGGTGGGAAGGCTTGGACTGTGATCCTGCAGAGAGGTGATCCCTGAGGCTGGGAACCAATGGTGGGGCAGCGCTTGTTGGTCCTCTCATCACATGCTGCTGAGTGGAAGAAGCTGCCTTCCCAGGCAGCCCTGGCGTCTGAGCGGCCTTGGGTTTTAGGAGGACCTGTGCTGAAGGTGTCTGCAGCGGATGACCAGTGATTACAGTGTGCCTCCTCCCAGAAGACAAATGTGAACAAATTTCAGCACCGGTTCTTTTTTGCCTCCTCCAATTACTCTCTCTCTCTTTTTTGTTCCGATTTGTAAAAATAATGTATTAACCATAGAAATTCAGAAAATCTAGAAAAATATAAAGAAAAAAACCCCCAGCCATAATTCTAGTCCCAGGCTCACTGGTTCCAGAAATGAAACAAGTACATAGGCGACTCCAGCAGAATGGTGAATTGTCAGGACTGAGCTTTGAGTAGTGGAGATTCGTGATTGTAAGGGAAAGGGGGAGGTGGGGGGAAGAAATGAGGACTTCTCCTCCTTACCCGTGGCTTTCATCTGCACTGCCTCTTCTGGGTGCACAAGCCCAGTGTTGGTCCCTGTGTAGACAGCCGGGCATATTTGAGGGGCTCAGCCGGGCAGCATGGTGGGAAGTGCGGCAGGACTGCGTCTTCTCCCCCACAGGCTCTACACCCAGAGCGCCTACAAGAATGAGCTCTTGACCACCACGGTGCCCGAGATCCAGCGGACCAACCTGGCCAACGTGGTGCTGCTGCTCAAGTCCCTGGGGGTGCAGGACCTGCTGCAGTTCCACTTCATGGACCCGCCCCCGGAGGACAACATGCTCAACTCCATGTATCAGCTCTGGATCCTCGGGGCCCTGGACAACACAGGTGCTGTGGCCCCGGGAGCCGGGCAGGGCCCCGTGGGCTCTGGCGCCTGGGTTCTCCCTCTTATGGCACTGTGTCCACTGACCGTGCGGATTTGCTCCTCTCTCCCAGGCGGTCTGACCTCGACCGGGCGGCTGATGGTGGAGTTCCCGCTGGACCCGGCCCTGTCCAAGATGCTCATCGTGTCCTGTGACATGGGCTGCAGCTCCGAGATCCTGCTCATCGTCTCCATGCTCTCGGTCCCAGCCATCTTCTACAGGCCCAAGGTGGGAGATGCTGTCCGGCTCCTCTCCTCCCAGGGATCTCGGGAGGTTATGGGCTCAGGGAAGGTTGAGAGAGGGGAGTAGTTTCTCTCTGTGTTGTTAAGACAGAGTGGAGGGACGGGCAGGAATCAGTTTCCAGAGTGGTTTTGCTGTTTTATGTTAAGCAGGTTGGGGTAGGGGAAGGGGTGGGCAAGATCCATGGTTCTCAGGGAGTGTTTTGCAGTTTTTTCTAGGATGGCTGTGCCTGAGCCCTCACATTTTAGAATAAATATTTTGTTGTAAACTAATTTATTTTTCCTATATTGTCAGGGCACTACGTTGATGTGTTTTTAGTTGTGGTGAGGGTAGATGATAGTGTGAGATAGCTCTTCTCATTGGACCTGGACTTCCCTTTTTCCTTCCTAGGGCCGAGAGGAGGAGAGCGACCAAATCCGGGAGAAGTTCGCAGTCCCTGAGAGTGACCATCTGACCTACCTGAATGTCTACCTGCAGTGGAAGAACAACAGTTACTCTACCATCTGGTGTAACGATCATTTCATCCATGCCAAGGCCATGCGGAAGGTGGGGGCAGTGGCCGAGACAAGCAGCACGTTGGGAGGAGGGTTGGGATGCAGGGAAGGAGGGCTCCATCCTTGTCTACCTGTGTCCTGCTCTAGGTCCGGGAGGTGCGGGCTCAGCTCAAGGACATCATGGTGCAGCAGCGGATGAGCCTGGCCTCGTGTGGCACCGACTGGGACATTGTCAGGAAGTGTATCTGTGCTGCCTATTTCCACCAGGCAGCCAAGCTCAAGGTGAGCCTAGTAGGGCTATGGCCCCTCTGGGCCTGATACTTCTTTCGAGGGCAGAGGTCTCGTGTCTCATTGTACAGCCCTGCAGATCTGGGCTTCCCCCAAAAGCCTGTGTCAAGACAGTACTGGACTGGGTAGTGGCCCAGATGTGCAGTGTTTTGCAATGTAGCCACCTGTTGCATCTCTTCCGTAGGGAATCGGGGAGTATGTGAATATCCGGACAGGCATGCCCTGCCACCTGCACCCCACCAGCTCCCTCTTTGGAATGGGCTACACCCCAGACTACATTGTGTATCACGAGTTGGTCATGACCACCAAGGTGAGTCTTTTCCAAGGCAGCCTGTATGACTGTAGGCCCACTTGGCTGGGCCAGGCCTTTGTAATAACCCTTTGCCGCCTTCTGGGATGGGTTTTGAGCTTGGGAGGCTTAAGGCCACATGCTTGCAGGGAAATTGAAGTTGGTTTTCACTTGGGGGTTTGGGGAAGTTTATAAGGATACACAGTTAACCTCTAGATTCCAGTGGCCTCGGCTGTGCCAGCAGGATTGTCTCCTACTTGCTGCCGCGGACAAGCAAGCCCTTTTGGTGTTGTTAGAAGGGTTTTCTGAGGGGCTGGGCCTTTTCTGTTGGACAATAGGGGCCTTTTTCTCAAGCGTGGAGGAATTTGGATGGGAGAAGGGATTAGAATCCCAGTGTCTGCGGCTTTCCCTCGCCTTTTTCAGCCTCACAGGGCTAGGGGTAGGCCCTTCCCATTCAGCTCCTAATTGTGGAACTGCTCTGGGAGGGACAGCTCAAAGCATTAGTCCTTCTGTGACCACCGCTTTGTGGCCCTTCTGCCTGCAGGAGTACATGCAGTGTGTGACTGCTGTGGACGGAGAGTGGCTGGCAGAGCTGGGCCCCATGTTCTACAGCGTGAAACAGGCAGGAAAGTCTCGGCAGGTAAGGATCCTGTGCTTTTCTATGGAGGATCTGTTTGTCTCTGGGATCCGCTTTCCCCTCAGCCTGGTATTAAAGACACATCGTCATCTGGCTTCCCTTCACTTCTCTGTCAAACATAAAAGTTGTGATCTAGGCAGGTTAGTCTGTCTGATCTCCCCCGCACCCACTCCATTTGCTTGGTCTGCTGAGCCTTAAAAAAAACAAATTATTGAAAAGTCCAAATACTCATAAAAGTGGACAGAAACAGTATAATGAGCCACGAGTTCCTCACTTAGCTTCCATAATTATCAACATTCTGCCCAACCTTGTTTCTTATTCCCACCCCGCTCCATACATATTGGTTTTTCCTGGAATATTTTAAAGCATACCTCAGACATTATATTTTTTCACCCATAAACACTTGAATATGTGCCTCTAAAAGGACTTTCAAAAATTAAAACATAACCTCCATGCAAATCTTACTCAACAGAATTAATCCTTAATGTTCCTAAAGTCTCCACTTCTTATTCATGTTTCCTTTTTTATTCCAAAGATAATTTTTTATAATTGATTTGCTTGAATTTGGATCCAGGCGTTGAAATTTGTCATTATATATATTAAGTCTTTTATTCTGGAATAAGCTCTGCCCCGACTCATTTTTTATGGCATTGACTTATCGGAGAAAACAGGTTGGTCATCTGTAGAATGTTCCACGTTCTCTTTTGAGCTGATTGCTTCCTCAACATATTTAACTTTTGCCTCTATCCCATGTGCTTTTTGTAAGCTAGTCATTAATCTAAAGCCTTGGTTAGATTCAGATTCAGCTGTTTCGGGTAAGGATGCATAAGTGCATGTGGTGCTGTGAACCTCCTTTTAGATCCAGTCAGGAGGCACATAAGGTCTGGTGGTGCCACTTTTGAAGACACTAGGATTGCTCAGTGGTCCCACCTGACCCTCCGTTATAAATTCTCTCCCTACTTCTCGGTCTCCTGACAGTCTTGGTGTCCACTGGTGGCTCCCGGCTGGAGGCGGGGCTGCAGAATGTTGTGGACTTTAGCTTCCCCCCTTCTCAGCATAGTCCTCCCCACACCGGGCCCGCACACATCTTCCTGTGTCCGTCCTCTCCAGCCAGATGTCATGCCTTCTCTGTTTCCTGTACTTCCTGGCATGGTTATGAACTTGGTTAGAGCATGTAAGCACTTAGCAAATTGAGTGGAGGGCTGAGGCATGACAGGGTGAGGACTCAATCATCCAATGTCTGTCTTGGATCAGTGAGCAAAGCAGGCCTCAGTGCTGGGGCAGGGAGCTGTGTGTCCCTGCCTTTGGGAGCTGGCAAGGTCTACCAGCACCTGGCTTGCAGCAGGGAGATGGGTGCAGGCCGGCCCTCCTCACCCGCCAATCCCCAGTGACCCCAGTACCTCTCCCTTCTCTAGGAGAACCGCCGACGGGCCAAAGAGGAAGCCTCTGCCATGGAGGAGGAGATGGCACTGGCCGAGGAGCAGCTGCGGGCCCGGCGGCAGGAGCAGGAAAAGCGCAGCCCCCTGGGTAGTGTCAGGTGAGCTGTGGTCTCGGGACTCTTGTCCTGATGGAGCCCACCAGCTGGACTGACCAGGCCCTGAGGCAGGGTCACGATTTAAGAGAAGTTAAATGTGCAGAGGTGAATTGGTGACGAGTTGACTGTGGTCACGTGGAGACGGGAGGGGTTTTGGACATACTTTCAAGGAGTGGTGATACAGCTGCAACTCCTGGTCGTTGTTTGTTATGTTGTGATGGGGCCCAAGGTGGGCTGGAGCGGCAGAGTAGGTCTCAGAGCTTTACCAACAGGCTAGGGCTTGGACATCACAGTGGAGAGGCAAGGCCAGGAGAGCCTTGGGCACCTGCGTCTGCCCTGGTGCCTGGAGTTAGACCGCACAGGTGAAGGGCATAGTCCCTGCAAGACTGCCCTCACCTCAGTCACCACCTGCAAGTTGGGGGGTACCCAGGGTCACCCTCATTTCTCACCAACTTGTTACAAATTTGGGGATCCCCATGGACTCCCTCAGGTTTGATAATTTGCTAGAATACCTCGCAGAACTCAGGAAAGTACTATACATATTACAGTTTTATTATAGCAAAAGGACACAGAACCAGCCAAAGGGAGAGATGTATAAAGTGAGGTCTGAGAGGGTCTTAGATGTGAAGTCTTCCATTGTCCTTGGGGTCATGTTGCCCTACTGGCACATTACACAGAGTATTGTCACCAGGGAAGCTCACCCGAGCTTTGGTGCCCAGAGTTTTATTGGGCAGGACCCATGTGTTGACTTAGTCTCCAATCCCTTTTCCCTCCCCAGAGTCTGGGCTAATAGCACGAGGCTCAACGCACAGCCCTCTAATCACAGGTTGGTTTTTCTGGCAGGGCAGCCACCATCCTGAGTCATCTCATTTGCATAAACTATCAGATGTGGTCCACCGTGAATAACAGAGACACTCCAGTCCCTTGGGAAATTCCAAGGGTCTAGAGATACTTCCAGGAACTGGGGACAAAGCCCAGCCACAGCTCGAGTGGCGGCCTGGTGAGGTGGAGGGAAGACTCCCTTCATAGCTCACCTAGGGGATATGAATGGAATTGTTAAAAAATCTCATAACGTGCCTCAGTGGATATAAGAAAGAGGTGCTATCTCCTTCTGCTCCCGATCACACATAGGGAAGGCGAGGGGAGTGGAAGTGTGCCAGGGGCGGAGACCCTGCAGCCCCAAAGCCTGCTCACACCTCAGGCTCCTCGTCCTCCTGTGTGTCCTGGCCGGAGTGAGCAGCAGTGCGATTCCTAACCCCTCTTCTGTGTCTCCAGGTCTACAAAGATCTACACCCCAGGTCGGAAAGAGCAAGGGGAACCCATGACCCCTCGCCGCACACCAGCCCGCTTTGGGCTCTGAGCTGATGCTGTCCCTGAAGAGGAGGGGGGCCAGGTGTTGAGTCATGAGCCCCGTGGCTGGAGCACCCAGGCCTGCCGACAAAACCGTTTCATCTGTGTGCTTTCATTTGTGTACATCATGGCCCTGGGGGCACCTGTTGCGGCCAGGCTCTGCCATGGAGGAGGTGGGAGTTTCTCGGTGCAGACGTGGGGCCGCAGAGCAGCTGCCAGGACCACGAGAGGTGGCCGGACCCACCGTATTCAAATAAACTGTCCCCGGGACACTTGGTGTATGAATGACACAGCTGTGACTCTGTTTTTTAAAATTCTTGTGTAAAACAGCACAATAGACCTAGGGGGAATTATAATTTGGTTATAATTCGGGATTTGGAAATAAATTTATTGTTTGTAAAATGTTATTGTATTTCTGACTCTTCTTTTCCCCTGACTGCCCTAAATCACACATTAGAGAACAGGCAGAACGCTGACTTTCCTTGGATGGATCCTTCTAGAACCTTAGCTCGCCCTTATTTCTGTTCTCCAGGCAGTGCCTCTTAGAGGAGGGGTTGATGGGGTGGGACTCAGCTGACAGGGAAGGAGAATGGCCTGGGGCACCAGCACCTGGCAGGGCTGGGGCAAGGCGGCCACGGTGGCCAGGAAGTGGGAGGAAGGTGAGCAGCCGCGCACCCTCTGTCCTTTCCCATGGGCGGGTTGGCTGCTCTATTGCTCAGAATGGCCGAAGTTTCTTCCGTTATGTGTTGTGTATTCATGGAAAATAGTGTAAAATGTTGCTTATCGGTTTTCACGTAGAAGACGATGCTTACGCTAGAATCACGAGTCTTTTCTGTTGTTAAGCAGCCTCAGCGGTGTGCTGAGGCGCCGTTTGGTGAGGCACGTGGCATACACAGATGCCACAGAGTAAGTGGGGAGGCTCCCCGCCCCCAGCGGCTGTACCCGAATCTGCTTTGGCTCCTGGACTTCTGCCCAAGAATCTGTTTGCACTCTTCTCCAATGCTTTCTTTTTAACTATGGACCCTTTCCATTCAGATCTACCTTCCTTCCAGCTTTAATATTCCGATTTAATACTCTGCTTTTCACCATCTCTTCCTCAGATGATAACTGATTCTTTTTCTAGAGGTACAAAAGCGTTTCTTGGTGATGACCCGGAAGTGGATTCCTGAGACTGGTGTGAGAGAACAGTAAGGTTGTTGAACTGGACAGGGGTCCCCTGCCTTGCTCTCAGCCATGTGCGTCTACCCTTTAATGCCTACTTGAGGGGAGCAGGATACTTTAGACATCTTAGAAATATCAGCAGTTGAGGGTCTCAGGCTGAGATAGGGGGCTCCTTCTGGGGACCCCGGGGCTAGCTTGCTGGGCCCTGCCTATGGCAGGAAGCTTCCTCCTCATATGGGATGTGCAGAGGAGGCTCAAAGGCGAGTGTACATGGCCACATGGTGGTTCTAGGGAGCTCCTCCTTCCCTTTAGTAAGGCGGCGGCTGGGGTTTGTTCTGGGTTCCTTTAGCTCAGGGGGAGAAGAATTATACTCCAGGTAGGTAGAAGAGGATCTGTCACAAAGGATTCTGCGGCCCCCAAAGTAGCAGAATCTGAGTGACCCTCCGACTGGGTGGCTGAAGCGCTTTATTTGTAATCCCCTCGGCTAAGTCCTAGCTTTATAATCGTTTCTTTTTTGTTATTTTTTTTTAGCGTGGCTTTAGGTGCACAGCAAAATTGAGCAGGAGGTACAGAGATTTCTCCTATATCTGCTTCCCCTGCCCCCAAACCTGCACAGCCTCCCCACTATGAGCATCGCCCACCGCAGTGGTTCGATTGTTACAACTGATGAGCCTGCGCTGACACATCATTACCCCCTAAAGTCCGTAGTTTACCTTAGGGGTCACCCTTGGTGTCTGTACATTCTATGGGTTAGGACAAATGCATCCACCATTATAGTTTCATACAGAGACCACGTCTTTTTAATGTCAACTTTTAAAGAACTCACTTCTTTGGTTATTTCTTAAAGCATTAGAGGCAGGCAACATTCGGGCTCCCTGCCCTTTCTCCTACCTTTCTTCATTTCTCCAAGCCCAGCCCCTCCACTCAGTTGGGTCTCCTACCTGGCTGGGCTTGCAAGGCCACACGGCTGGGTGATGTATTGACATGGTTCTGGCTCTCCTGCCCCTTTGCTCCCCATAGCATGCTACCTGCTTTCCTCTGGTGTAATCATGCTATAGGAGGCGAAAGACAACTTTGGAAAAAGTACAACATTCAAAGTACCCAGATATGGTCCCTTTGGCCAACACATATGAAAACTTTTTGTAAATTAAAGAGACAAAATGCCTTTTTAGTAGGCTGTACTGGGGATTTTAATGACACTGAACTTTTACTTGAATAAATGGCCCACAGGCTAGAACTAGAAGCCATTTCATTAGTACCAGACCCTTCAGTCTTTGTTTTCTCTAGAAGACATATCCTTATTCTAAACCAAATGAAGGAACACAGTCAAAAGAGCATTAAAAACCAGACAATGACCATCACAATAGAAACCACCAGACGTGCCCATCACTCCTGCCCCACACTGCATTTCCAGAATTTGCCCTTCCCAAGTCCTAGCAGGGGCATCCTATATAACACATTGCTGCTATTAGCAGAAATTTTTCTTGGCTTTTGTTTGGCTGGGGAGGGAGGCAAGATATTTAAGAATTGCTATCAACTAGTGGGTTTCTTCCTTCACTTTTCCTTTCCCCTCTTCCAGAAATGCAAGCTCTTTCATTTCTTTCTCTTACTTTACCTTTAGCTATTTCTCTCAATTTTCTATAGACTAGAAATAGAAATTCTAGACATGTACTTAGTTTAACAAAATCCAGCCACAATAAAATAGTTTAGCTGTCCTTGGAGTTTGTTATAATGGAATTTTTCTTGTACTGAGCTGGCTGGGGAGAAAAATAAAATTGTTAAAAGAAGGAATATGGCAGCCAGGGAGAAAGCAGATGGCTATCTCTCCCTCCTGCCTTTGGAAAATGCATCATTTATTGCTCTTCTTCTCTTTTGGGTCTCAGGATTAGTTTCCTTTTGGAGGTTTTTAGATATTTCTTTTTCTTCTTAAATTCCAGACAGAGATGGAAGGAATAAAAAAGGAACTAATTATCTCTTGTTGGTTTAAAAACGAATCCAGATAATCCAGAAGCTTGCTTTGAGAATTACAGCTCCCCTATATACGTCAAAGAGAACTATATGTTTTAGAATTTAGGGAAAATAGGGATGAACACATTGCTGGGGACCTGAGGGGGCAGGATTGTCTGCAAGACACCACGAGCTCACTGAGGCTGCTGTGCTCATGTCTTTATTTTAGAGTTTGGGCCTGGAGATGGTAGCAGGGTTCCAAGGCTCACTCTGCCGCAGGAAGTAGACAAAACTCAATAAAACGTTAGCATCTTGCAGAATAAGCTTGGACCTTGACATATTCCGGTTAGAGCTGATCCAAGTCAAGAGAGAGGAATAGGAACTCACTGTCCTCTGAAAAACATGCATGGAAATGATGCTCAGGGCAAGGCGCTGATTCTAGCAATATGAGGAACCTGAGGGAACAGGGAGGAAATGACAATCTTGATTTGAGGAGAAATTAATGAAGTGATTCCTCAAGGACTAGTCTCGTGGCCAGGCAGCTCTGTGGCAGGTGACTTCTTACCTTGGGGGTACCATGGAGTCTACAGGTGGCAGAAAAGGTAGCCTTGGACTCAGGCCGAACAGGAGACCGGGGCATTCTTGTGAGGCTTCCAAAACACGTTAGAGGAGAAAAACGCCTATTCTGCCTGTTCCCTTCTTATCCTCACACCTTCCAAAAGGGACTGGGTCAGGAGAAGGGATAGGTCTGAGATAGGAGGCACCTGGGTAACATCAAAGATTCTTAAATCAGGATGGGCCTTAATTCATTTGCCTCCCCCTTTACAGAGGAGAAAACAATGATCTCTGGTCCGGAAGAGCTAAGCAAGAGATTTGTTTTTTTCCCCTATTTGAATTTCCAATCCAGTGATCTCTTCAAAATATGTTTTTTTTTTTTTTTTGACCCAATGGACTAAGAAAGACAGCACCATAGTAAGTAGCAAAAGACACATGGTGGACATACCTGAGCAGTGGGGCATCCCGACAGACTTGGTGATGTCCATTCTTTGGCTCACATCTTGGGTTATCCCCCTCCAGTCCAAGGTGCCATACACTTTCCCCCTTGATGTGGGGTCTGTTTTGCTTGGGCATAGGGCTTTGGTATATACCCTTGAGGGCCCAGCTTTCAGCTTCTCCTCTATTTCATTCTTTAGTTTCTTGTTTTCCTTTTGCAGATGGACCATTACATTGTGGAGGTGGCTGGGGAAGGAGAGGGAAGGACAGGTGGGTGTTTGGTCTGTTCCAGATCCGTGGACGCCCAGTTCCTTCCAGAGCTGGTGCTCTCACGCATGTTCTGTGGAAATGGAGGCCTATGTGCATCCCCAGGAAGAAGCCCAGGCCTGGGGTTGGGGTGGACCCAGAATCAGCACTCCTGACCCACTGTGTCATGTCAGCTCTGGGCTAGTTTTCTTATCTGTTAGATGGGGACCATTGAGTCTGATCTGCCTTCTGGGGTTCATATAAAAATCCTGTTTGACAAATGATAGAAATTGGATTCAAAGAGCCAGAACAACTCTGATCACATGTCCTCAGTTTCTCACAGCCATGCCTAGGAAACACTCACATCCAGTTCTGATGCCAAAGCCCAAGTTCTTTTGCCTCCCTTTGCCGAAAGGTTGAGAACACAGGGGATCCCGGCTCTGTCGAGAGCTTGGGCAAGTTACTTGTCCCCATTTTATGGAGGAAATGGCAGCTCCAATGTAGGTGAGGGGAAAGGTAACTGAGCATACCTCCTGTGGCTCAATAAATGGCAACTGTTAATACTAACAGCCTTATTTCTCCAAACCAGTGTTGAGAGAAGTGAGTGACAGTGGGCTCTGGAACCAGGCTTCCCAAGTTGGGATTCTGACTCTGCCACTTACTGGTCATGAGACCATGGGAAGATCATGTAGCCTGAGTTTCTCCCTTTCTTCATCCTTAAATGGGGATTATACGTGCACTGAACGTGTGAGGTATTATGAAGATTAAATAAGTTAACACACGTAAAGCACTTGGAACAGTGCTCCTCATGAGTAAGCAATAACTATTAGTTGAGCTCTTGTTATTACGATTAAAAGATGGTGTTCCTTCAAATAGGGTCAAGCAAACTCAAGAATGAGTTCTTTGTGAAACAAACAAACAAAAAACCCAAAAAACTTGCCAGAACTTGGCACAATACAAGAAAAAGCCTGGTGCCCGGCTACCTTCAGATTCTGAAAATATCTCCTTTAGTTAAATCCTTTCAGAAAATGTTTCTGTCCTAGTGAAATATTTTATGATCTTTTCTAGAGGAAATCAAGTAGAGAATTCATCCTCAACTGCTTCTCTGGGCGTATTCTCTGCCCTCTTGCTCTGTATAAATCTGGCTGGCAGTGAAGACACCCCTTCCCTTGTAGCTCTTCATGTTGTTGCCATGCTCCTTGTGCCACTGGGCCTGGAGGTAGGGTCCTCGAATGCCCTCATTCCCTGGCTCTCTGCCACTCTCTCTGGTCCACTCCTGTCAGCATCCCTGATGCTTTCAGCATCCTGTACTTTTCATCCAAGCCCTGGCCCTTCAGTTCCTTGACCTCCTTATTTCAGTGATCTTTTCATCTCCTTCAACCCAGACGCTTTCCTATGGTCCAAGCTCAGGACACAGCTTTCTAACTGGGGCTGCATGAATGGGTCCCAGGTGTGCTGCGATACCTCAGTCCTTGGAGCAGGGTTTGGCACAGCTGCTGGTTGGTCACCTTTACCATAAGCAACCCCATCCAAGACCCTCTCAGTGTGTCAAACAAAGGTGTTCGTTTTCTAAGTGTTCCCTGACAAAAGGTTGGGAAACACTGCCCTGGAGCTTGTCATTACCTGTTACTATGCCACCTCTGAAATCTCAGTTTTAGACATCCATACTTTTGCCTCTGTTCCCAACTTCCAACACTCCTCCCATACCACACTCTATGCTGACCCAGCTTTGACCATGAGGGTGAACCAAGGCTGCAAGTAGATGGACCCAAATGACCACACGGGACAGAAGGACCCCACCAACCTTGACTGCTCACCTCATAGAGGTGCTCCTTCTATGTTCTATGTCCCTTTGTTTGGAGAGCTCTCCGTTACCACAGCTTAGCCACTACCCTAACTAATACAGTCTGCTTTTCAGTTCCTGTTTCCTTCTCAGCATTCTGACTTCTGAGAACTGTGGAAGGTGACAGTGGAGAGGGACATAGAGATGATTAACCCCCTTTTTTATTGTTGGTGAGGGTACTAAGGCCCAAAGAGGTCAAGTGGTACTGCCCAAGGTCACATGGATGCAGACTCGGGACTTGGGGTCTTTCTCCACATATCCAGTGAAAAAGCCAGCCCTGGTTCCTGGCTGACTCCTCTCCCTGGGGCCCAAGCTCCAGCCAGGGGGACGTGGGATGACTTACTCCTTTTCACCAGTCAGCTTGGCAATATATTTGACCTGTTCACGGAGCTTGTTTCCTAGTTTCTCATTGGCGATCCTGTAATAAAATTCACAGAAGAAAAGCGTTCCCCAGACCCCTGTGGGTAAGAGCATGAGCTGGCTGAAAAGGACATTGGGTGTTCTCTGCAAGGCCTCTTCGGGGCCCAGACCCCCCGCTCATCCCCCCGTCCCCGGAGCTAGAGCCCTCCTAGCAACTGGCAATTACGAGGACCCTCTACACTCCCATGCAAAATCACTGTGATCCCAAGTGAGTTCACGGGATCCAGGCAGTGAAGCCCGACACCAGGCTGGGAGGAGGAAATCTGACCCACAGGAGCATCCCTTCTGTCTGGAAGCTGCTCCATTTCCAAGTGGGAGGGGCTTTCTGAACCCGCCTGAAGGGTTGCGGCCCCTTCATCTTATTCCCAGCATCTGGGTGTGGGCTGAGACTGGATCAGTTTCCCTGGAGGGCTGTGTGTGTGTGTGTATGACACTCTTCTCTGGCACAGGTGTGATTCCAGCCCTTGGAAGCCTGCCTTACTGTTTTCTTCCGCACTTACTTCTGCTCTTTTGCCCATTGCTCCATGTTGGACATAATCTGATCATTCTCTCGGTGCAGCCTGCAGGTGTCTTTGGGCGCAGACCGCTGGGGCAGGCAACAGGACTTTGGTACAAGAAGTAAATGAGATAGTAAGGGGGTGGGAGCACAGGCCTGTCACCTCCCTTCTCCCAAATCAGGTCTCCTCTCTTCCTGGGAGAAGAAACATTGACTCTGCTGTCCAACCCTGAGGCCAGAGTTGGAATTGCCACTGCAGGCCTCCACCTCCACAGCAGTGCATTATCACAAAGGTGACATCTGTGAGCAGACACCACTTATAGTAGAGACAAAGTAGGTTTGTACATTTATAATAATGATTTTCAGGCCAAAGGTAGCAAAGTGACCTATTCTAAAACAGCAATACATTAAGCCTTTTTAAAAACAGATGAAAGAAAAAATATCTGGTGGAAAGGGAGGACTTTTTTTTCTAATTTGGGCAAAGGCCCTGTGGCCACCCCAAGGATATCCGGGAGCCTCCTGCTACAAACTTCACTGCTCAGAGAGCTGGACGTGCACAAAGAGCTCTTAGCCGATTCTACTGCAGGGTAATTGAAAGTGTCAGGAGGGGCTCTGGAGGGTGACTGAGCCGTGGATTATCTAAGTTGGGGCTGCTGGTGTACCTGACATGGAGATGGCATTCTCTCTCCTCTGGATTGGGACCTTTGCTCTGTTCAATATCTCTATCAACAAAGTCACGGGAAGATGGTTGGGTCGAGACAGCCGTTGTGGGCCTGGAACACCCAGACCCTGCTTTGTACTGAATAGAGGGGGTGTCCTTTCCTTGCTCCCAGGCACCCCCACCCCCACCAAAGGGTGTCTGTCATGCAGGCGGTCGTGGGATGTTCTGGGGCAGTGGGAGGAAGCGGCTGGGAGTTGAGGAGTGCCCACCTCCGTCCCGTCCGCGAGGAGGCTCTCTTTCAGGGCGCGCATTTCCTCCTGGAACGCCCTGAGCTGCTCCTCTTTAGCGGCCAGCACCTCGAGGTCCCGCTGGTGCTGCTTCTGCCACTGCAGCACCTGATTGCTCATGTCCTCCAGCTTTTTGTCGAAGGCCTGCACCTGCTCGGTAGCGCACAGTGAGGAGGGAGACCCCAGCTTGCCACCCTGACCCTGGAGGACCCACAACAAGGCGGGAGGGCACTTTCTCTGGGAGGTTCACGAGGGAGTGTTTTATATCCAGCGGCCAGCAGAGGGCGCCCCTGCTCTGACAGTTGCCGCCTTCTTGAAGCTCCCAGAGCCCAGCAAAAGGGAAGGCACCTGTTAGCCAAAGGGACTGGCTCAGTGCGAAGTACACAGCTGTGGGGCAAGAAGAGGCCTTGGGGCCCTGGGCAGGACGGCAGCCGGGGCCCCTGGCCGCTCCTCACCTCTAGCTCACTCTGCTGCTGGAAGCCCTGCAGTTTTTTTAACTCCACATTCAGCTTTTTCATCCTCTCCTCGTAAGCAATGACTTCCTCTTCCAGCTGAATCTTCCTGTCTTGGGCCTGTGTCAGACTTCGGTGAAGACTCTTTGTCTCTGAGGTCGAATGATTGAGCTTTGGTAAAGACAAAGGGTTGGGGGGAGAACGGCTGTCATTGCGCTTGGGCCTCTCTGCTGAGTCCTGAATGGAGAAGGGTTCCACCAGTCCCACAGCCCCTACTCTCTTCTCTGCCCAGGGGGGCACAGACACACCTGGTCCTGGTCACCTCGCCTAGAGTCCCAGGGAGGGTTGAGAAGTGACAACGGTCAGTCTTCCGCATCTCCCCTGCCCCTCTCCCGTTTCCTCTCTTTCCAATTCTATGAGCTCATCAGCCAGGCATGATTAGCACAGGGATGCGGCATGAATTTCCCTGAAAAATCCAGGTCTTGGGAAGACCTTGCCCCTGGGTTAGCCATGGGCAGAAAGACTTGTTAGATTTGGCCTCTATCCCCCTCTTCCCCAAAGCCTCACTAAGGAGAAGCAGGCCTTCTCTGGACAGACATCCCAGCCAATGCAAGGGTTTGCAGATGGCCTTGGTGACAGCCAGTTATGCAGGAAATCGACTCCTTCACCTTTCATGCTGCTGGGATAACTTGGATATTAAACAGCCCTGGAGATGAGAGGGTGTAGCCCACCTTATCCAGGGCCTGTGTTAGGTCGTCTTGGCAGGAGGCTGACTTCCGGCATACCTCCTCATAGACTTCTTTACTGACCGTGGTCTGGAGGTATTGCTTCTCTTTCGCTGCAGCCTTGTCCAGCTGAATCTGCAGACTCGCCATTGTCTCCTTCTGAAGGGTTATCTTTAGGGAGGGGGAACATAACTGTCAAGGTTCATGGCCGTGGAGGCATCCTCTGTGTCCACAGATGGACAGGCACAGGGCTCTCTCCTCCCTGCACTAACTACCTGCCCAGCAGACTGTGATAATGCCCACTTCCCCTCACTGTTGGAAGAGGAAGAGCTGCCTTTCCAGGTTCTTCTGCACCCCTCTCCCACACTTCCTTTCTAGATAGCATGTCTTCCCAATACAAGGAGTACTGGAAGTACTGGGCCATGATGTGTCAAATACACGAAAAGTCCCTTTCACAGACTCCGCAGCCTTTGACGTGTGCCAGCCAAGCACGGGTCCTACATTTGTAACTGGATGGTTTCTGTTAATAGTTAACTGTCTCATGGTTAGGGTTAGGGTTAGGGTTAGTGTTAACCTGGAATCCAATTCTAGGTTAGGAAATACGATGCGACATTTCAGTGGTATGCATTATGCCTCAACTCCTGACATAATCCACTAGACCTGATGCACCATGAAAGCAGGACTGTGTGTGCTTTCTCCATTGCTGTATCCCCACTACCTGTAGCTCAGAGCATGGCATATAATAGGTGTTCACTAAATATACTAAATGATTTATTTGGACTGAATGAAATAGTGCATTGGGCAATACTAGGGATGAATTGGACATATAGTTCTGACAGAGTGTGTTTAAAATTGAAATATGGACTACTGATGAAAGGAAATGCAGTTTAGAATGCAAAACTAAGCCTCTTTCTAATGGCTGTTTCCATTGATTCAAAAAGTCTGTTATATGTGGGGCATGCTTTTAAAAAATTGAACATGCTTACACACACGTAAACTCCTCCAGCCTCTGGATTCCCATCAAAGGAACTCTGAAATTAGTGCTTCTAGTTGCACATTTACATAACTCCCTTTCTTTTGGCAAATGTGATAACAGGCCTATATTAAATACTTAGGCAGTATTCCTTATATTGAAAGCAGTTCCTTGGGGATTTGAGTGATTCAGGCCTCAACTCTGGATCACACTAGAGGAGAGATTTATATCTCTGAGTGACAAAACTCCAGAAACATCAGTGCCTCAGACCTCTGCTGTTTAATATGGCAGCCACTAGCCACATGAGGCTATTTACATTTCAATAAAACTAAAATTAAACTTATAAATTCAGTTCCTTAGTCATACTAAGCCATATTTCGAGCACTCAATAGCCATATGTGGCTAGTGCATGTAGTACCAGGTAACTCTGATTTAGAACTTTTCCATCATCACAGAGAGTTCTATTGCCTAGTGCTATTCTTACGCTTAGAGTGGTCATAGTATTTTAAGATGAACTCTTTATTATGAAGGAATCAGAGCTGCTTGGTCTCTCATTCATAATTCAAGAGACTACCTAATCAAGATGCTGTATTTTTTTCTTGTCCAGAAATACGGAATGGGTACATCTGGGGCACGTATTGCCATTCAGGATGAAGGGCAGAGGTCAGGTGGCAGAGCCAGATGATCCAGGTTCAAATATTGCTCCATCCCGTCACTTACCAATCAGTCAGTCTGAGCCTCAGCCTTTCTCTCCTCTGTAAACCAGCAGATGGAAGGCATATGCCAAGGACGTAAGTCGACAGTCAGCAAATGACTGAATGTGAGCACAATGCCTCGCATACATTAGGTGCCATTTACTCCTCTCGTCTTAATTCGTGTAATGAAATATAACCATGTCCCCTTTCATCC
Source organism: Neophocaena asiaeorientalis asiaeorientalis (assembly GCF_003031525.2). Classification (NCBI taxonomy): domain Eukaryota; kingdom Metazoa; phylum Chordata; class Mammalia; order Artiodactyla; family Phocoenidae; genus Neophocaena; species Neophocaena asiaeorientalis. The sequence goes on along the minus strand of NW_020185335.1, from coordinate 1,410,206 downwards.
CATTTTTGTGCTTTGGGACTATTTTTGGAAGTGTTCCCTAGCAAATTGCCCCAAACAATGGGCTCACTCAACTCTGGTCTAAAATGCAGCTCTGGAAGCCTTGATGCCAAAGGCCAGATGGTTTGGGGCTCCACCAGATATTAAATAAGACCTTCTACATGTGGAAGAAATACTTCTCGGCCAGCAAGTGGGTGACACTTCAGGAGGGAAGTGGGGGCTCCGGTGCCCCAGAATGCACATGGGCTGGGCAGTTAGTGGCATTTCTGTGATGGAGGAGAGCTAGGTGCCAACTTCAGGTCAAGGGTCATAGGGTTCAAATTTCTCACCCCCTTGGGGTTTCTGTCTACTCACCTTACGAGTCAGCTCCTGGTTGATTTGCTGGGTGCTGTTTTGTTTGCAGAGAGAGGAATCTAGTTGCGCAGAACATTGCTTTAACTGTGATTTGAGATTAGCATTTTCCTCCTCCAACTTTCTCAAATTCTCCTTTGACTGCTCCCCAATTAAGGAAACAAAGCCCAGATGGAGGTGTTATCTTAGACTCCTGCAGAAGCCCCTCCTTCTGCCCTCACACACAGCTCCAGTTTGCACCCCATGTATCTCAGGCCTTCTCTGCCCTCCTCACTTGTCTTTCTCCCCCTCCCTCCCTTCTCTCCTGAAGTCTGAGCACCCTCAGCCTCTGTTTCCCACCAGGCCCAGCTGGGCTCAGGTCTGGCCTTGGATTCTTAATCCCGAGGCTTCCCAGATTCTCCTCACCATCTTTTCTTTCTTTTTTTCTTCCTGTCGGAATATCTCGAGCTCTTGCTGCAGTAACTTCTCCTGCTCTTTACTCTTTTTCAACTGCTCCTGTTTCTCCTCCAGCAACCTGGTTTCCTCCTGAAGCTGTTCTTCTAGACTGCATTTGGAGGAGGCTTGCTTCCTGTTCTGAGAAAACAAACACGGGGCTGCAAGTCAGGCACCATATTTCTGCAGAGAAAACCCCCAGCCCAGACAACTGTGCACAGGGATGGCTGAAATAAATATGAGGACAGGGCTTCCCTGGTGGCGCAGTGGTTGAGAGTCCGCCTGCCGATGCAGGGGACACGGGTTCGTGCCCCGGTCCAGGAAGATCCCACATCCCACATCCCACATGCCACAGAGCGGCTGGGCCCGTGAGCCATGGCTGCTGAGCCTGTGCGTCCGGAGCCTGTGCTGTGCAACGGGAGAGGCCACAACAGTGAGAGGCCCGTGTACCAAAAAAAAAAAAAAAAAAAAAATGAGGCCAACTCCTTGGTTATTTAGCGTGTTTAATAAAAAAGTTTCCTCTTAGGTTCAGCAACAGTTTTTCTTTGTTAAATTAGAAATACCAACTTATTTTATTTATAGATCCAGGTCCCACTTACTTACCAAGTCTTTCCACATAAAATACTCTTTGAATAAATTTTAAAAAATCTTAGAAAAGCACAAAAGGAATAATTCAAAGTTAAAAAACTTTAAATCGACTGAGAAGGATAGCTTTTGAGTCCTAGAAAAAGAAATAATATTTTCCTTTGACTGTTTTTAAGCTTGGCCCCTGAAAATGCTTATTGGTTGTGGGAACTGGAGCTGCCTGGCTGGCTTAGCATTCTAAAACAAATTCCGGACAAGTACTTTGCAATGGATTGGTGGTGGCATCTTCCCAAATAAAGAGCAATGCAATTTTTTTTTTTTTGGCCACACCGCTCAGCTTGTGGGATCTTAGTTTCCCAACCAGGGATTGACCCAGACCCTTTGCAGTGAGAGCTCGGAGTCCTAACCACTGGACGGCCAGGGAATTCCCAAGAGCAATGCATTTAATCTGAAACAGAGCAAATGCTTGAGCTGGCTGCCTACTTGCCCTCCACACCTGGTGTTGAATGTGATTTATACGATCTAGCAGGTCATTCAGTTTTACATCCTGCTCAGTCACTGTCTTCTGAAGCTGCCTCTTTTCCTTCTCTGAAATTTCAAGCTTTCTCGAGAACTCAGATAATTCTGATGTCAGCTCCGCTATCCGTTTCCTAAAGCAAAACGGCAAAAACAGGTGGATGGACTTCAGGGTCCATGTCGGTGGACTGTGGGCTGGCTGCCCGGGGCTTGCTACCCAACTCCTGGGCAGCAGCCCACAGGGTCCCAACTGGCTTACGAGGGACAGAGACTCTGTCTGGAGGGGAACCTGTGGTACCTGCTGGGCGCGAGTTCCTCCTCAGCCATTAGGGAATCCTTCTGCAGCTTCTGAAGTTCTCTCCGGAGCTCCTGGATGGTCTCTGCCTTCTGCTTCTCCAGGCAAATGCAGCTTTGCAGTTTCCTATGGCAATCCTCCAGGTTACCCTTTGCCAGAATGGCCTCTTCTTTATATTGGGCTGCTTGCTGAGCTGCAGAAGACAGGAGATAGCCCGGGGCATGTCCATGTGTGAAGGGAGTATGTGTGAAGATCAGACTCTCAAATGAGACCAGTTAAAAAGTCTGTTCCTTGGGGCTTCCCTGGTGGTGCAGTGGTTAAGAATCTGCCTGCCAATGTAGGGGACACGGGTTTGAGCCCTGGTCCGGGAAGATCCCACATGCCGTGGAGCAACTAAGCCCGTGTGCCACAACTACTGAGCCCGAACTCTAGAGCCTGCAAGCCACAACTACTGAGCCTGCGTGCCACAACTACTGAGCCCATGTGCCACAACTACTGAAGCCTGCGCACCTACAGCCCGTGCTCCACAACAAGAGAAGCCACTGCAATGAGAAGCCTGCGCACCACAATGAAGAGAAGCCCCCGCTTGCTGCAACCAGAGAAAGCCTGTGTGAAGCAACGAAGACCCAATGTAGCCAAAAAAACCAAAAGTCTGTTCCTTCATTCTGTGACTTACTTCAATTTCCAATCTGTCCTCATCTCTCTCTATTTCATTATCACTCCTAATGAGCTCTGATAAATTATCTGTCTTCAGCTACCCAACCAGTCGTGAACTCCTTCTTGACTAAAATTAAACAAATTGGTCAAAATTGCTTGGTATCTCTTCTGCAACTCATCCTGTCATTGAAGACAAATCCTGACCCTCATGGAGTTTAGAGTCTAGTGAGGGAGTTGTAATTGGTTTACCTGACATAGAGAACACAGTAATGTTAAACTCACTGTGAACTCAGGAAGGAAGACCAAAGCAGGGAAGTACAGCTGGAGATGGACTTATGGAGGAACAGTGGCTGAGCTGGGCCTTAGAAGAAGGAGAAGAAAGGGAATTCTCGGGGTGGAGGGCACAGTGAAGGGAATGGGGAGGGCATGTGGGAAGATGATGGGGAAGATATCAGCTTAACTGGAAAGGAAAGTGGGAAGGAATGGTGAGAGACAGAATTGAGGAAGTGGATGGACCAGAGGGGGTTTTGGAGGACGTTGAAAGCCTGAGAGAAATGTTTAGACATGATTTAGTGGGTTCTTGAGTAGGGACCTGCCATAAAGGAAAGAGTGCTTTAGGAAAATTGGAGTGGATTAGAATGGAGAAAGACTTCTGACAATATCCTTTTAGCCCACGTCCTTGCCTCCACTGGGTATGAAGGAGTAAGTTGATTACTGGGGTTTCTCTACACCAAATATATCCCCACTTCCGGTAGTTTCTCCTATCATTTCTACTTAAATATCACTTTTCTCTCCGTTTTTTTAAGCCTGGGATACTGGAAGAAAGATGGTGTCACTACGGAAATAATTATACACCCGGAAGAAGGGAGGAGGATTTTTTTTAATAGGGAAGAAAGTAGATTCAGCTTTGGGAATGTTGGGTTAGTGGGGAAGGTGGGTTGGTCAGGTGGAGCTAGTCTCTAAAGACAAGACTGACCAGGTGCCAAGTCAGGGCTGGGGCTCTAGGCATTGGAGTCACCTGCAAAGAAATGCAGCTACAAGGAGCAGAGGCGCTCATCAAGGAATGAGTGTAGAGAGGAGAGGAGAGGGCAGAATCTTAGAGATGGGTGACCACTGTCAGGGCAGGAGGGAAAAGAGGAAACAATGGTGAGATTTATGGAAGAACAAGGGACCTGTTGTGTCTCCAAAGCTAATAAACAACCGTTGAGGTGCGGGGGACCAACAGTGTGGACACCCAGAGAGTTAGAGGAGGGCGAGGAAGGAAGACATGCTTTGGACCTTCTTTTTTTCCCAAATTGATACATCACTCACATAACATAAAATTTATCCTTTTAAAGTGTACAGTACAGTGGTTTCTAGTAGACCCACAAAGTTGTGCAACCATCAACATCTAATTCCAGGACATTTTAATCACTCAAAGGCAACCCCATTTCCAAGGCAAGAAGTTACTGGTGACTTCTGAGAAAGCACTTTTGGCAGAGGAGCAAGGACACAACCCACACTGCAAGCGAATGTGTGTGGAGACTGAAACAGGAGAGCGTTAAAAACCAGGGAAGGAAGAAGTGGATGGTGTGACAAAGGTCCCAGAGAAGGTGGAGAGGAATGTGATGCAAAGAAGCAAGGTACAGAGCCCTGTGCTCTCCGTGGTGAGGAAAGGAGAGGGCCTTCAGCTGCGACTGCAGAGAAAACTGTGGGCGTGTGAGAGCAGCGGTCCGCCTTCCCAACCCGAGCACCTGCTGTGTGGTGGGGGCTTCAGAGAAAAGGTAAGGTTGGGGTGAAGGAAGGAGCTTAGAGGGCGGTCCTAAGTGCTGTGAGATGAGATGAGATCATGAGGAGGTCGGAGTGAGAAAGCGGTGAGGGAGAGGGACACGGACATTGGGGAAAGGAGGGGGCTGCTCTGGCCCTGTGGGCTGGAGTGTGTGGGGACAGTGCTTGCCCGGGGGCCTCACCAGCCAGCCTGTGCTGCTGTTTGGCATCTTCGAGACAGTCCTTCAGCTTCTTGATCTCAGCTCCCAGGTGCCCATACTCGGCCTTGCACTTATCCCGTCTCTCCTCCTGGATGGCAATTTCGAGTTCACTTGTCATGCATTGCTGCTTCTCCAACTCCATCTCCTTCTTTACGAGGGTGTTCTTAAGCTGCGCTAGGTCCTTCTCTAGCTCATGCAGCATCTCATCTTTCTCCTGGAGGAGCTGAGGGAAGCAAAGTGTTAATGCTGATAGAGGCCTGAGCAGTGGCAGGGCGAAGTCAGTTAGAGATTGTCTTGAGCCCTCTTCCAGCCACCATCTTCTCTCGCCTGGATGTTGCAATAGCCTCCACCTGGGCTCCCTGCCTCCCTGTAAGCAGTCAGAGTTGGGCTTTTACAAAGGCGAGTCAGATCTTGTTATGTCTCTGTTCAAAACCTCTACTGGGTCCATCTCAGTTAGAAAAAGGCCAAAGTCCTTACAACGACGTCCCGGGACGCTCATGATCTGGTACTTGGCTACCTGTCTGACCTCACCTCTTGCCGCCCCACCCTCTCTGCTTCCAAGCTGACTCCCACCTGAGGGCACTTGCCCTTGATGTTGCCTCTGCCTGGAATATTCTTCAAGACTTTGGCCTGGGTGGCCCCCTTACTTCATTCAAATGTCTGCCCAAATGTCACCTTATCAAAGAGGCCTTCCCCGACCACTCTGGGGAAAACAGCCACCAAGCTGTTTTAGGAATTCATTAGTACCTAACATTTTATTGTATATTAGTTTTATTTGTTTGTCTCTAAAGACTGAAATGTGAGCTCCATGAAAATAGGGATGGCACATGTTTTATTATATTCTTCATGCCTAGAAGAGTGCTTGGCATATAATAGGAGCTCAAAAATATCTGTTGAATGAATATATGAGTGACTCGAAGCTGCTTATCCAGACTCCTTGCTGCTTCTTCAACATCTCTCCAAATACCTCTATTTTGACTGGTGAATCACCTCCAGACCTTGAAATAGGAAGTTTGAATGACCAGCCACTCAAATCAATTGGATTATTTCTACTAGCTCTGGTAAAAGTTTAGAGTTGAAACAGTACTGACTACAGAAACTTGCGCTGGTTTCAGAGTCTTTCGGCCCTTGGTTCCTGTCTTACGCTTTTCTAGGAGCTTGATTTACGTTGGTAACTACAGACCTTCTAGGGCATAGTTCCACTAATATTTTCAAACTGCCTGGTTTGCATATTTGTAAGTTATTTGTAATTAAAGAATTGAAATTCACATGAAATTGTGAATAAGGCTGCACATTATTTTATAGCATTTCTTTCTACTCTTAGGCATAAACAAAAGCATAAGGGAATAATACGAGCGTGTCCCAAACTCACTATTGCAGGGCTGGGGAAGAACCCCTTTCTTACAGAGTCCACATCTCTATTAAGGCCCCTGATGTTTTATTTATTTATTACGTGCCATGAGAAATTCCAGGGAAGAGCTCAGAATTGCCCCTGGGCCTGAAGCACCGCAGTCTCACTGCGCATGTGTGGGCGCTCCCCAAGCAATCACAGCAAGTGCGGGGCCACAGAACCCGCCCCTGCCGAGGCCTGGCCTCACAGGTCCCTGCTGGCAGTTCCAACCACGGAGCTCCTCGCCTTACCTTGTCTTTCTTCAAACCGAGCTTCTGGGTCTCAGTGAACTGCACCTGCAGCTCCTGCAGTCGCCGTTGCAGGATGACGACCTCCTTGTCCTTCCTCTCCACGCGGGCAGATGTCTCTTCCCGCAGCCTGTGCAGGTCCAGCTCCAGCTTCAACATGTCTGCAGCGGGACAAGACAGAGTGCTTCTTGCTCAGAGCGGGGCTCTGGCTTCCTTGGCTGCCTACCCTCTGCCGCAGCCCGCTGGCCCATGGTTTACCCTCCATGATGCTTTTCTTCTGTTCCGACACGGCTTCTAGCTCCGTGCGCAAATCCTTCACGAGGTTCTGGTACTCCTCCACGTGCGAGCACTGGCTGTCTTTCTGCTCCTGCAGGTGGTTCAGTATCTGGGCAGATGGAAGAGCAGGGCAGGGTGAGGACATGGGGGAAGAAAGCTTTATAGAATTCTGAGTGTCCAGAACAGGCAAATCCGTAGGGACGGAAAGTAGAATAGTGGTTGCCAGGGTTTGCGGGAGGGAGGATGGTGGGGGTGACTGCTTGTGGATATGGGTTTCTTTTTGGAGTGATGAAAATGTTCTGGAATTAGTGGTGCTGTTGCCTAACTTTGTGAATACACTAAAAACCAATGATTGTACACTTTATTTTTATTTTATTTTTTTAAACATCTTTATTGGAGTAAAATCGCTTTACAATGGTGTGTTAGTTTCTGCTTTATAACACAGTGAATCAGCTATACATATACATATGTCCCCATATCTCCTCCCTCTTGCATCTCCCTTCCTCCCATCCTCCCTATCCCACCCCTCTAGGTGGTCACAAAGCACCAAGCTGATCTCCCTGTGCTATGCGGCTGCTTCCCACTAGCTATCTATTTTACGTTTGGTAGTGTATATATGTCCATGCCACTCTCTCACTTCGTCCCAGCTTACCCTTCCCCCTCCCCGTGTCCTCAAGTCCATTCTGATTGTACGCTTTAAATGGTGAGTTTTCTGGTATGTCAATTATATCTCAATTTAAAAAAGTAAAAAGAGAGTTAAAAAAGAAAGGACATGGCAGACTTCTTCTCATGCTCACACGGAATGGAATGTGCACAAAAGGAGCCACCTCTTCCTCCCTGTAACACTCAGTGTCATTGATAAGACACCTACTGTGTGCCAGGCACTGTGCGCACTGTAGGTGCTGCAAACGACACAGACACCAATTCTTAACCCCAGGGAGCTGACCTTCTGGTGGGATGAGACAGACAAAGAGCGTAAAGTAGTGACTTACAGAAAACAAAAGTTGATAAGTGCTATGGAAGAAACAGAACAGCAAAAGGGGAATGGAGATGTATGGGGCAGGCAGGGGCGAGGCTGTGGGTTACAGTTTTAAATAGGATAGATGGGTTGGCCTCACTGAGAAGGTGGCCTCTGAGCAGGCACTTGCTGGAGGTGAGGGCGTGAGCCATGTTGAGGTATCTGAGGGACGAGCTCTGCAGATGGGGGAGCGGGCAGTGCTAGCTGATGACAAGGCCCTGGGGGCAGAACATGCAGGAGGCCATGTGATTAGAGTGGAGTGAGTGATGGGGAGAGAAGGAGGAGGTGAGGAGGTTAGGGGGCAGTCACATCACAGAGGGCTCTTAGTCCCTCCCTCAGCAAGAACTTTGGCTTCTACCCTGAAGGAGAGGGGAAGGGGCTGTAACCAGAGAAGGCAGGAAGGAACATGTACACATGGCCAAGAAGGAACAATTAGTTGTCTGGGCATCAGGGGATGCTGGGGAGATAGTTATGTGATTTCACAGTTGACAATGAAGGAGGGTTGCAGCATGAAGACAGAGGGGGACAGCTGGAGAAATGCAGGGCAATCACCGTCTGACCTGGGTGTGGGCCCTATAGAGACTCAAAGGCCCAGTGTGTGCCAGGCCAGCTGAGGGAGGAGAGGACGGCTGGCACTAAATGTGATGTGGGTAGTTCTAGCCTGAATAGAATGTCCAAATAATGTGAAGGCTTTGGGTAGGATATAGAAAATGGTGGGTGAAAGTGGATTCTGTTTCTTGAGGAAGTCTGTATCATTTTAAAAAATGGAGTATTAAAGAAGAATTTGTGTTTAGTAGATACAGTTTCAGTTTTGCAAGATGAAAAAGTTCTAGAGAGTTATTGCACAACAATGAGAATATACTTAACACAACTAACTGTACACTTAAAAATGGTTAAGATGGTCAATTTAATGTTATGTGTTTTTTACCACTATAAAAAATTAAAAAGTGAGGGAGAAATAAAGACATTTCTCAGACAAAAAGAAAACAAACATGGAGTGTATGAGATCTTGCTGTAGGTCAGGATATGAATAACATGGGACTGACTTTTAAAATAAATATTGACAGATGTACAAGGAAGAGCTCCAAAGTTCATCTAAACCTTGTGGGATCAGAAAGTCCTGGAAAAAGAAGCATCTCCACTCCCCAACTAGAGGATCCCTTGGAGAGCTGATGTGTTGACTCTCTCTGCCACTCCGCTTTGCCACTATTTCAGCATCAGCATGGCCTCGTGTGGCTGGCTTTGCCTGGTACCTCGAGTTCAGGCATGACTGACTTCAGACCTCCTAGAAGGGACCCTAACCTAGTTTTCACTGTCATATTTGTTGGTCAAATCCTGCCATTTGTTTACATGGTTTAAATGCTTATTCATTATTAGAATCAACTTTTGAGATGGCTTTGAATTTTGAAAACATAAGAGTTTTTTTAAAAGGGAGTGGATTTGAATTAATAATCTTCCCTAAATTTGTTGCTTTTCAACTCCAGCCAGAAACTAGAAGGCTGGATGGTTCTTTTGAAGCTAGCAAGCCAAAAGGAGCCTCTGTCTTGTCTAGATGTACCATTGGATGTGAGTTAAGAGACAGGTGCAATTCCAAAATTCAATTCCAAAATCTAATCATGCCAGACACACTCCTTGGGGGCTTGGCATACATTATACACACTATCCTTGTGGCAGGGCTAACCAAAGTGACACAAATATAAAATAAAATATAAAATGTAGTATAAAAATTTTAATAAGTAGGAGAGCCCAGAATCAAACCCAACTCGGCCCAATCCTACCAGGCACACATAAGCAAAAGTTCTCCCACCTTTTTGATGTCTTCACAGTCTTCTGAGGAGCTAGAGGGATGTCGGTGGGTGGCTGTATAGGAAGCAAAGTCTGCTCGTAATTTTATCAAAGCCTCTTCACGCTCCAGAACCTGCAACCCAGCACAAGTCAGTTATGCTGGGTGATCAATGCAACTGGCTTATTACTAGTGCTATTTTTGCAGGGTGTTCCTTTTTCAGCCCAAGTTTGTTGCAGCATTATATAATTCATATTATATAAACTAAGGAGAAGGAATTATGTTCTCAATCTTATATCAAGGTTCACTAAGGCATAGACAGTGATTTGTCTCAAGTCCGTCAATGGCCACATTTTGTACTCCCTCTTGATCCTCTGTGCAGTCCAGCTTATGAGGCAGAAGAAGATTCTTTGGAGGCTGTGATGGAAAGACGTACTGAATCTCTCAGAAGATAGGATTCAAAGTTCAAGAAATAAAGAAGGAAGTTTCTTTTGGAGTGGGTGAATGTGTACATGTTTTTTAAAATTAAAAAAAATATGAAACTTTTGTTCTTGTTTGTTGAAAATAATTCAAATAGAACCCAAGCATTGAAAATAAGAAGTGAGACTCTCCTATCCACTTATTCTCCCCTCTCTCACTTCTACTAAGGGGGAGGGGGCACTATTGGCAATTTACAGTATATACTTCTCTATTGCGATCAAAGACCTTAAAAAACAAAAGTGGGATTGAACTATACATAAGATTCTGCAACTTTTTCTCAACAGTGTATCGCAAACATCTTCCATGCAGCCCTTACAGATCTGCTTAATCTTTTCCCTTGGCTGTGTGTTATTCCATAATATGGATAGCTCTTTAATCATTCCTCTTAATCTCTTTAACTATTTCCCTACTGATGGACACCCTGGTTGTTGTGTGAGATTTTAAGTCTCTTTAGAATCTCAAACTTAGTGTGGGTTGGGGGATGCATACCATGGAGAGTATGAACAAGAGGCAGGGACATGAATATGTAAGACATTTGAGGAGTACTGGAAAAGAGATTACTTTAGGTGACTCTTTTCCCCTCCTCTCTTTCCTCATGGCTTTATTTTGGGTCTCTTGGGAAAATGTTCTAGAAGGAGACACTTACCAAAGCGTTACTGCAGGCTAGCTTATTTCGAAGTTCCTTTATTAGATCATCCTGTTCAGAGACCTTCTGCCAGACTTCAGATAGTCGTTTCAGGGTCTCCTGATGCTCTTGAATCATGCAGGGAGAAGTGTGTATATGCACCTTTGAATGATCACCATTACTCTTGGGCTCCTGGGATATTTAAAAATAATAGGTTGATCTTGTTCATAATTTTTGAGTCAATTTCAGAATGCCATGAACATGGAAGATCTCTAGACCTGTATTCTAAAAGTTTATATTCATATATGTGAATCAGAGCTTCCTTAACCAAAGAAAAAAATTAAGTGGACACACGGTAAAAAGTTCGAAGCGTTCACAAGAGAATACACTGAAAAGTCAGTCTTGACCCTCCATGACACAGGTCCCCTTTTCCATGACGGTCTGTGTTACCAGTTTTTTGTATATCCTTCTGGGGATAATTTATTCATATTTACATATGCGTATATGTATACGTATATAACCCTCTACTCTTCCCCCACCAACTGAAAGGCTTCTGCACACTCTTCTAAACATTGTGTTTTCACTTGGCAACTTATTTAGGATATTTTCCATATTGCTGTTTGTGGATCTATCTTACTCTTCTTTTAAAATTAATTTCAAACTGCACGAGTAATACACACACACATATATATGTAATCTTTCTAAAACATTGTAATGTTACAGGCAAGTCTAAATTTCTCTTTGACCACCACCTCTAATCCCATACTTGCTGCATTCTCCAGAGATGACAATTTGTGCATATCCTTCTAGAACTTTATACATTTACATACATATAAATGAATATTGTAGAATACATATATTATTTTGTCTTTTTGAAACATTTTTTTTCTCAACAAGATGCCTTAGAAATGTATCCATGTTAGTACATGTGCTTTTATCTTGCTCTTTTAAATTGCTTTTAAAGATGTTTATCCAGTCTTCTATCGATGGGAATATATGTTGCTTCCAAGTTTTTTCTAAAACGAAGCTGAAATGACTATTTTTGCACATAGATCTCTGAGCACCTATTCTAGTTTACGTGTAGATTAAATTTGTAGAAGTAGTAATCTATTTAAATTGGATCTATTTAAAACTTTGATATTGCACAATTGTCCTTCAAAGAAAACATACCAGTTGACACTCATCACCATGAATATGGCTGTTTTCCCAGAAGTGCGTTTTTTAAAAAAATGTCTTTCTCTAGATCATCTGAAATCATGCATGAAGGTTACTACCTGTTCACTGGTCTGCACTAATAATGGGGTGAACTGATGCAGACAGGCAAAAAAACCCAAAAAGTCCTAGTTTGGACGGTAGATACTTTCTCCATTAAACTGTCTCCCTAACTGGGCTTTTTCAGGCAAAGTTAGAAATAGTTCATGTTCACTAAGCATGAAAGCTGCCCATGAGTGTATAAATAATTCAGTGTCTATGTGGAAAAAGGAATGGAAAACAATAAAAAAGTTAAGAAACAGTAAGATGATACTCTTATTATGTATATATAAAAAATATATATATGTATGTGTGCATTATATATATATGTATATTCCAGGTGGACTAAAGCTAAAAACATAAAAATACAAAATTATAAAAGTGCTAGGGCTTCCCTGGTGGCGCAGTGGTTAAGAATCCGCCTACCAACGCAGGGGACACGGGCTCGAGCCCTGGTCCAGGAAGATCCCACATGCTGTGGATCAACTAAGCCCATGTGCCACAACTACTGAGCCTGCACTCTAGAGCCCACATGCCACAACTACTGAGCCCACGTGCCACAACTACTGAGACCACATGCCTAGAGCCTGTGCTCTGCAACAAGGGAAGCCACCGCAATGAGAAGCCCGCGCACCACAACGAAGAGTAGCCCCCGGTCACCGCAACTAGAGAAAAGCCCACGCACAGCAACGAAGACCCAACACAGCTAAAAAATAAACAAATAAAATAAATAAATTTTTAAAAAGTGCTAAAAGACAATATAAGATAAACTTTTGCAATTTTGAGGGTAATGAAGGCCTTCCTAAACAAAACATAAAACCTAGAATCTATAAAGAAGAGCTAAGAGATTTAACTTCATAAAAATTCAAAAGTTTTGTATGTTGAAAAATACCATTAATAAGAGAAAATGAAAAGTTACAAACTGGGAGAAAATATTTATAACTTATATAATGAAGCATTATTACCTGTAATATATTAAGAACCTCCTATAAGTCAACACAGAAAAGACTAACAACCCAATTAAATAATTGGTTAAGGATTTAAAAGCAATTCGTAAAACAGAAATCCACAGGACCGATTCACTTATGAACAGGCTCATTACTTCATTCACAAGGTGGGAGCTGTGATGGGTCTCCCAGATCCCCTTCAGCAGTGAAGGACTTACTCCTCCAGCTGCTGGGGGCGATGCCCTAAGATAGACTCAGCTGTCAGCCCTCTTGGGGATTGCCTGGGCTGAAGAAAACTTTTGCCCAAGGTCATGTCTCTCCCTAGGAAGACAGCTCACATCCAATCACTGACCAACATGGAGCTATAAAGGCCAGCTCCCTTCTCCCCAATTTAGAATAGCTCAAAGGTCCTTCCAGCCCCAGAGGTCTCCATGAGGTTGGCTGAGGCCTTTGCTAGGACCATCAGAGCCCAGCTTCTCCATCTGCCCAACCCTGCTTCCTTCCCCTTCACAGGTGTTGATGCCAAGAGCTTTCTCTAAAAACGTCCTGTATACCAGTCTGTCTCAGAGTCTGCTTCCTGGGGAACCCAACCCACAGCTATTAGAACTAAAGGAAAAAAAAATTGAGAAAATGAGAAAATCTATTTTTTTTCCCCATGCATCAGTTTAGCACAACTTAAAAAGACTGAAAACATACCCTGTGAGTGTAGGGAAATTACTGTTGGTAAAAGTGTAAACTGGTAGAACCTTTTTGGTGTTCAATTTAGAAGTATCTTTAAACATTAAAAATAAGCATTTCCTTTAACCCAGCAAAATCCCACTTCAGGAATTAACCCCGTAGAGATAAAGATGTTCATTTACAGCTTGTTTGTAGTAGACAAACAGGTCAGTAGATGGTACAGGGTACAGTCATACTACAGAATACAAGGTAGTAACTAGAAGAAATCATCAAGATATACATTTAGAAAGCAAAGTGTAGAACCATATTTATAAAATGACTCATTTATGTAAAAAGAAAACTCTAACTTTTTACATAGCAATAGGATGGGGAAGACTGCCAGAACATTTCGGGTGATTGCCTAGGGGGAGAAGAGTGGAGTGGAGAAGGCTGAAGGTAGACTTTTACATTTAATCTCCATAATTCTGTCTAGAGAGCCTATATTGTTGTATTACTTGTGTAATTTTAAAAAGCAATTGAAAGAAAAAAGAAACAAGTTCAGTCACTTCTTTGCTATGTTTTGTGGCTTTCTCCTCCTATTTGATCCTGAAGCTATGGTTTCCATGAGTCCTGTGACCTGGAATAGCCCCCTGCCGGACCCCCATGGCAACATGGAAGATTTGAGAGCTCATTTGGTAATTCACTTTCTGCCTTATTTGAAGTTGTGGCTCCTTAAATTAATTAAGGAGTCTTAAAATTCCTAAGGAGCAATCTTACAGGAGATGTGAAGGCTGGAAGTTCAAAACTGAGGGCTACAAAATTCAAGGGAAGGAATGACAACTGGTTGAAGGTTTGGGTTTCTGGCAGAGAGGCTGGGACTGTTACAGGGACCACCTGGGAGCTCCTGGTCTGAGTGGTCTGGTTTAAGTCCTACCTGACTGACGATCCTGCTGAGCTCCCCCTCCAACATCTTCACTTGGCACTCCAGTAACTCGATGCTGCTCAGGGAAGTCTGGTATTTATCCCTGTAGAGGTTTAAGCTCCTTTCTAGGGAGAGGATTTTGTCCCTGGCCAAGGCGAGTTGCTCCTGGGCCAAATGGAGCTTCTCCCCTGTGTTCTCATTATGATTTCCCATTTCTTCCTCATAGAGAATCACCTGTTGGTGTAGGAAAAAACAACAACACTGAACCCATAGAAGCATCTAACGAGGAAAGGATATTGCTATAAGACCACATGCAGAGGAGTCTCATATCTTAACTAGAAACCCAGATGCAAAGAACAGGCCCAGCTCAGACCTAAAAACTACAAGACATAAAATCAGAATGTTAATGATTAGAAATTTTTTTTTAAAGTTTGTCCTGTTTAGATGGTAAGCTTCTTAAAGGCAGGGACCATATCTATTTCTCATTCTGTCTGGTATGTAGTTAATTCAATAAAGACTTGTTAGTTGATTAATAAGAATGAATGTATAGCTCCATTTTTTAAGGGCTTAAAATGCCAGTATTCTTTCTTTCCTATGTATTCTCTAGAGGTCTAATTTAGAAAATGTGGAGCCCCTCGTGCACACAGGCCCATGTCAGCAAAGTTCCCTAGAGATAGTGGGGGAACATGACCCGAAGTTCCACTGGGATTTGCAGCATCCTTATTTAGGTTCTTTTTCTTCCTAATCAATTAATTAGTCAACCAACTGACAGATATTTATTGAATGCTCATGAGCACTGTTTTGGGTGCTTAGGGGTATGTATACCTATATAACATAGGCTCCTCCCTCAAAGAATTTACAAACTCTTACAAATCGGGGAGAGATACGATTTAAAATTAGCAAACAACTGTTGAGTGAGCTAAATTATATAGCTTGAATTGTATGTGTTGAAAAAGTTAAGAGCAGGAGGGTCATCAGGAAGGCTTCATTTGGGTTCAAATAGTTCAGTAGAAGTCAGACAGAACACATTTTATTGGTCTAAGCTAATATATTTGCTGCCTGTCATTTGAGATTCGTCTTGGGAGAAGATCATTTAGTTTGAGGTGTTTATTTGGTAAGGAAAAGAGGAAAGGAATATTTTATATTCAAACGTTTATAATGGAAGCTCATATCCCCTTGACACTCACCATCCCTTTGCATGCTAACCCCATTCCAACCACAAGCATCTTCAACTCTTTGCCTGAGCGTTGCTCTGGCCCCAGGAGTCCACTCAAGCAGAGGAGCAAGACAAGGCAAGTGACAAGCACTGGGGAGTTTAATACCCTCAGGTGCAACTCTCAAACGATGACTGGGGTGGTTGGCTGGGATCAATCTGAGGGGTGTTCTACATTATCTCCCAGAATTCTCCAGAGGGATTGAACCCCAGTTTCCCATAGCAGTGATCCTCTTGATTTTCTTTATGGGCTTCCCGCCTTTGTTTGACTCACTTCCCTATTCTCCCACCATGCTTCCTGGGATCACCTCCTGAATTGACTAGTACTTATATTCATCTCCTTAAGATCTGTTGTTGGGAAACCCAACATTAGACAGAAGTTTGATACTTCTGTGAACAAAATATTGGGGGAACTTGGCAGAATGCCTAAAGTAATTTTTCCAAAGTTTTCCCATTTTGTGACTGCTGCTTGCCGAATCCCACACCTTGACTTTATTTGGGACAATAGTGAGCCTCACTAAAACACTGCATTTCCTTGCCTTCCTAAGAACTAGCTGTAGCCACGTGACTAATTCTCGCCGATGGTATATAAGTGAAAGTGTTGTGTGCGGCTCCTGGGAAGTGTCCTTAAAAGGGAGGAGTGTGCCTTTCTCTCCCCACCCCACCTCCCACCCGATTATTTGGAATGAAGATGTGATGGTTGGAGCTCCAGCAGCTGTCTTAGGTGAACTAGAAAATGGAAGCCTTGGGCTGATGATGGTGGTGCTGAAAGACAGAACCCTATGTATCTGATGAAACATGTAGTTACCGTAACAGTCCTAGACTACCTCTCTCTGACCTTCTTTTATATGTCATAGAAATAAACTATCTTATTTAAGACACTATTACTATGGGGTTTTCTGTTATATGCAGCCAAATAGAATCCCAACTAATTCAGGGTGACTTTATCTAGGCTGGACTCTTGTTTAAGTTAAGATGAACCAGACAGTTTTAACACAGCCCTGCATTAGCTTTATTAAACCATGGTT
Organism: Neophocaena asiaeorientalis asiaeorientalis; assembly: GCF_003031525.2. Lineage (NCBI taxonomy): Eukaryota > Metazoa > Chordata > Mammalia > Artiodactyla > Phocoenidae > Neophocaena > Neophocaena asiaeorientalis. Next base: position 1,393,568 of record NW_020185335.1, on the reverse strand, counting down.
TATGCTCACAGGCTTTGTCCCAGATTATATTATGTAGGATAACCTTTCTTTGTTCCTTTCCCTCCCAGTCCTTTTCAGCAAATTCTTATTGGTCATAATATTTCCTTTAAAAAAAATTCCATGTTCTTTAAGGCCCTTCATAAAACCCCTGGAGTTAGTTCTTAAAACAGCACCATTCAAGATAGCCCTTGGAATTTTATCTTTAAGGGCAGAGGAAGAAAATGCCAGAGGAGGCTGCCTGTCCCATTCCCTTTTTTTTTTTTTTTAATAAATGTATTTATTTATTTATGGCTGCGTCAGGTCTTCGTTGCTGCGCACGGGCTTTCTCTAGTTGCGGCAAGCAGGGGCTGCTCTTTGTTGCGGTGCGAGGGCTTCTCATTGCGGTGGCTTCTCTTGTTGGTGGAGCACAGGCTCTAGGCGCGTGGGCTTCAGTAGTTGTGGCATGCAGGCTCAGTAGTTATGGCTTGTGGGCTCTAGAGAGCAGGCTCAGTAGTTGTGGCTCACGGGCTCTAGAGCGCAGGCTCAATAGTTGCGCACGGGCTTAGTTGCTCTACGGCATGTGGGACCTTCCTGGACCAGAGCTGGAACCTGTGTCCCCTGCACTGGCAGGCGGATTCTTAACCATTGCGCCACGAGGGAAGTCCCTGTCCCATTCCTTTGAACCCATGGTTTTACTACTGCCAGTGCTATCACTTCCCAGCTGATTTTAGTTCTATGACTTTGGTCTTTGGAATTTACTTGGGATTCTACAAGGATGATACTTTCTGGTTTAAAAAAAAATACTATCCTCGGACATGAATAGAAATGAATGTCCAGAATGTACTTAAGCTAAGTCTACGTGATCTAAAACTCCAGTCTGAAAAAAATGACTGATCTGGTACTGTCAGTGATTGACTCAAGACTCAGTGTCTGGTTATCTTATCAACTGTGCAAGTGTCAGGAATTTATATATGACCCAAACTTGATTTTTCTAAATATGATTGACTTAATGGACCTTATACCTCCTTCATAACCCTCAGAGAACCAGAGTCTTTTGCATTTAAATTGCCATGGTAATAGAATGGAGATGACAAACCTACATGCACACCATACACATATATGTGCGTGCACACACACATGTACACACATACCACATACCCCATGTGCATTAATACTGGAGCTTTCACCCAATTATGCCATTCTGTTTAGTTCCCTCTGTTCAGCTTCAAAAAAAATCAAGAATTAAAGAGGGAAAGTTGATAAAACCTGCTCAAGATGCTGTGAAGCTCTTCTCTAAGTCCAATGCTTGCTTTCTAGTAGCTTTGGCCTGATTTCTGTAGGTACATGGGCATATGGGACATTTCCATAGTTACTTTATTTATACCTCATCTTCTTTCATCTTGCAGTGATGGTGGAGAATAACCAGGTCGGAAGTCTCCTTCTCCAGGATGGACTGATACTGCAGGAGGGAACAGTAAGAAGTCTGCAGCTCCTCGGTGCGAAACTCCAGTTCTTGCTGAAGGGCCAGCAACTTTTTCTTGAGTTGTTGGAGTTGTCTCAGATGACACTGTTTATTGGGCTCAAACTCCATGTGTGACTCCTCAAATGCTGACACTTGCTTCTTATTCTGTAATTGAGATCAAATATACAGAAAGGCTTTAGACTGTCACCAAGCAGGCATTCATTCTTTGATCTTTTTCATTTGTTCAACCATTCACATCCATTTATCCATCCATTTATCTTTTCATCTCCAGAGCACTTATTAAACATTTCACTCTATTCACAATTAAACATCACTTTGCACTTTCACTCTATGGGAAGGATTTAAAAGAAGGAAAAAACCATAGTTTCTTCCTACTATTTAGATCTACCATTCCTATTATGTAGGTCAGAAGAAAAAACATTCACATAAAGAACCTAGAGAGTAGTATAAAGATACACTCGATAATATGCTTATGTTTTGTCTTCACGTATAAAGATAACACAATTGACCTGGAAGGGAATGAATTTCTGGTTATGGTTCTTGGACTAAACTTGATTATTAAAAATGCCCAGATAAAAGGACAAACTCTTGGGGAAATAGCTTTCTGGAATGCTGGGAAACGGGAGGCAGAGATATTGTTCAGGCACATCTGGGCACTGACTCTGTCTCATTCTGAAGGCAGATGTGACCTTGCAGATGCTGAGTGTGTGTGTGTGTGTGTGTGTGTGTGTGTATGTGTGCGTGTGTATGTGTGTGTGTGAGATCTCTCCCTGCCAGTCTACAATCAACCTGAAATGCTGCCACACCCCACCTACATTTTCATTCATGCATATGTTGAACACCTACACTGTATCAGGTATTCTGCTAATAGGACACATCCCTGAGTTGTTTATTCTAGTACAATTGAGATCTTTGCACTGATGCTTCTATATTTTCTTTCCCAATATTCCTGGTTGAAATGGAGCAGGACCCTATGGTCCTCCCCTCCATGTGCTCTGCCTGCCTTTTGTCTGTAGAAAAACTTTAGCCAAAGAATAAGTTTAATCAGAGAAGTGAGAAAATGCAGAAGCAAAGTAAAGCAGTCAAACAAGACCGACTAATAACAGTTTAGTCATTAAACAAAGTCAAGGACATTTAGTTCCTCCTCAAGGGCTATAGATAATATTCTGAGCCGTATCCCTTGAGCTGTCTGGTAGATACTGAAACCCCCAGGTGAAAAAAGTTAATTACATGATGACCAGACTGTAGCCATGACATAAGCTGCCACAATTCTGAGAAATGGGCTCAAAGAAGTGGGAACAAACCCACCCTGGAACTGAAGATTAACTGTACCTAAAACAAACAAGATGACGCTGGTCAGACCCACCGATGACCAATTTCAAGGTGACGGTCAGGGCTGACTGTGCTGTTTCTGCATGCAGCCCCCTCCCTCCACATATACACCCCTGAAACTCTGCTTTAAAAGCTCTTGCCCACTGATTGTCAGTGGGGGGAGTCAGTCTTTGGATGTGAGTCTGCCCTCCTCCCCAGTTGCCAGCCTCTGAAATAAAGCAGTTTCCTTTTACCAACCTTGCCTCTTGAGTATTGGCTTTAGAGTAGCGAGCAGTCAGATCCCACTTTCAGTAACATGGTGACATGTGGGAGAGAGGGGGGTGAAGAGGGTGGCCTGTAGGCATTCCTTAGCGCCCTTCTCTGCTTACTGTCTTCCTACTTAACACTTCCCTGGCATGTCCTTAATGTGGCATTTCATATTCTGCCTTGCATTGTAATGATCTCTGTGCATCTTATCTTTTAATTAGATTATAAATTCCCAAAGGGCAGGGGTTATGTCTACTCCTATAGGGCCTAGATTATAGATTCACACACAGCTAGGTATTGGAGGAAAGAAAGAAACAAAATAGAGAATAAGCAATCTCACTGGCTCACAAGAATTTGAGCTTGTGGCCTTGGCCTCATTAACAGAGTAATTTCAAATTTTTTTAAAATAAACTTTTTTAAATCGGTTTATTGAAGTATTCTCTATATATCATAAAATTCAACTACTGTAAGTGTACGATTCAATGATTTGTAGCAAATTTATAGAGTTGGGCAACCATGATTGCAATCCAGTTTTGGAATGTTTCCATCGCCTTGAAAATTCCCTCATGCCCATTTGTCACTCCCATTGCTACCCCAGCTCCAGGCAACCACTACTCTGTTTCCTGCCTCTGTGAATTTGCCCTTTCCAGACATTTCATATAAGTGGAATTGTATAATATGTCATATTTTGTGTCTGGCTTCTTTCACTTAGCATAATGTTTTCGAGGTTCATCCAGGCTGTAGCAAGAATCAGGATTCTGTTCTGAATACTGATTTTTACTGCTGAAGAGTATGAATACACCATACTTTGTTTATCTGTTCACCAGTTAATAGATAGCTGGATTGCTTCGGTTTCTATTATGAGTAATGCTGCTATGAACATTAACATGGTAGCTATTGTGTGAATATATTTTCATTTAGTTAATTTGTTTAGCAAATATTAAGGGAACACCAGCTATGTGCCAAGCACTCGACTAGGCAATGGGGATACAGAAGTATATAAAACAGAATCTCTGCCTTCAAGAATTTTGCATCTACTGGGGGGAATGTGTGGAGGGAGAGAGAGACAGAGAGAGGGAACGAGAGAGAGAGAGAGAGGTAGCAAATTACAGAAGTAAGTTATGTAGTTTATTAAGAGGAAAAAGTGCTGTGGAGGAGAGTAAAGCAGGGGAGGGAGATGAGGAATGCCAGGATGGAGGAAGTTGTAATTTGGAATTAATTTTGTTCTCATGGAAGATCGCTTTGAGAAGGTGACATCTGAGTCCAGGGAAGGCAGGGAAGGAGCCTGGTGGGAATCTACAACAGGAACACTCCAGTGAGAGGTAACAGCAGGTGCTAAGGCCTGGAGGTGGGAGGGGCCTGGCGGTGTTTGAGAAGCCACTTTGTTCTGGCTGGAGCAGAGACAGTAAGGGGGAGAACGGTACCAGATGAGGTGAGAAAGGAAAGGGAGGTGAGGTCCTCTAGGACCATGTAGGCCTTTCTGAAAATTTTAACTTTTCCTTTTAGGGAGGTGAAAGGCCAGTGGAGTATACTGAGCAGAGAAGTGATGTGATCTCCTGTAGATGTCACAAAGGACACACTGGCTGTTAGATTGAAAATGAACTGTAGGGAGTCAAAGATAGAAGCAGGGAGACCAGCGTGGAGGCTACTGCAAGAATCCAGGTGAGAAGTGACGGCGGCATGGACCAAGGGAGGAGTTGGGAGAGATGGCTGGATTTTAGATGTATATTTGAAAGTAGACTCCACAGGATTTGCTTCTGCGTTAGATGTGGGATGGTGGGAGATAATGGTCATACAAGGCAGGATAACTCCATGGTTTTTCTCTGAGTAACTGGAGAGATGGAGTGTTAAAGAGATTAATTCAGTAAGAGCTGGGACCCAAAAGAGAGAAAATCTTCTGTAGTGAGAGTGGGTGGAGACAGCACAGATAAGATCAGGGAGGCTGATCAGCCCAGTTCAGAGCCAGAGAGACAACAGCTGACTGTGTCAGTTCAATCTGAAAGAGAAGACAGAAAAGGCACCACAATGGTCACCAGGCAAAAAAAATCCCAGGCAAAGACAAGCTGAACCCTTGGCCTGAGAGAATTCTTTCCTAGGCCAAACAAAGCTGAATTTTGTATTTACTCTGTGTAGCTACAATTGCCAACGTTTATAATAAATGTTTTTAGTTAAGTGCTTTCATCCTTTTCAAGATAAGAATTGTGCTATTCTTACAACTCATCTGTGAATGAGGTTCAGAGAGAAGGGACTTGGGAGTGGGGTGTGTGTGTGTGTGTGTGTGTGTGTGTGTGTGTGCTCAGGTGTGCATGCACAGAAACATATATGGGGGAGGTTCTCAAGAGCCCAAGTCCTCTGTCTATACAGGTAAACTCTGGGGTGGGGAGCTAATCGGAAAAAGACGTGGTCACGAATAAATACTTAATGTGGGTAGAACTAAAGCAAAGGAGTGAACATCTGGTGTATGGTTACTGCAGAAGGGCTTATTTTAGTAAAGCTAATACCCAATAAAATCCTTACCAAATTTTGCTCCAATCCTGTTTCTCTTGGCTTTGTTGACAGTGACTTGATCTCTGAAAACTAAGAAACAGGATTCCTGGTCCTTCTAGTGCTTGTGTGCAAGTATTGATTTGGACCTGCCTCTCCACTGCTGGATGTGTATGACCCAGTTGAAAACTGACTAATCTCCTCATTATATTCTTTCTCTGCTTTCCCTTATATCCATGTCCCCACTGTGTCTTCATTACCCAAAAGAATAAGAGAAATGCTCTTCTTTTAAAGAAGTCAAACTCTTTCCTTAGGGCTTCCCCTCCAAGTACATCATCTATACTTTGGTGTGTTCATAATTGTTCTTTGGCTTTAAAGCCTCCTGTGGGTAAAGAATGTCCTTTCCTAGTATAAAGCTTAGTAACCTGGCAGTGATACTGGGGAACTGCTAATCATCTCTTCCTCAGAGGACATGTTAAAACTTCTGGGTTTAATTTTGGTTTGAGGTAATATAAGAGACCAACCAGATGATGAGAGTTCACTAAAATCTTTCAGTACAGGGCAAAGGTAGCACCTGATCTAATTTGCCTGCTTATAAAGATCCAAGAACTGCTCATACCTGCAGAGAAACTAGAGTTTTCTTGGATGAGAATTAAACATTTGCACACTGTAGATACCTATGGGCTTAGGAGTCAAATTTCAAAGACTTGGAGAAATGCCTAGACTTATCTGAGACCTATTAAATTTCTACTTATTTATCCTTAAGTATTCAAAAGATTATTTTTCTTAATTCTACATGAATAGAAAATGACATACTATGGATTAAGCCTGAATTTCACTTACATTTGTACCAAAAAGCAGTGTCACAAAGGCATCAATGCATTTTCTACTGCTTCTTTGTCTTCTTTTTTAAAAAAGTTTTCTTTAGAGTGAAGACATAGATATTTTACTAGATTCTGCTTTGACCTTTAAACTGAGATCTGGAGAAAGTGAGCAAGTTGGAAATAGTCTCATGGAAGTAAGATTAGTTCCTAAAATGACTATCCAGGGTTGGAAATGATTCCAGAGGCCATCTGGTCTACCAGTGTTTCTCAGCTAGATTTCTGTCCAGGCCTCAGTTGTCTTAAAAGATAGAGACTTGGCCACCTGTAGGAACTGTTGCCATATTTAGACTACTTTTCAGCCCTACTTATGGTCAAAGAGATTATAGCTACTGCTCCCTCCTTGCCTATGTGGCCACTTGATCACAGAAGAAAATTAATTGGCCTGGCATGATTCGTCTTTTGAAAAGTCATGTTGGTTTCCACCCAATACTTTGTGCTTTTCAAGTTGATGCTAATTGATTGATGTTAAGTTCTATATTTTCCCTGATATTGAAGTTAAGTTGACAGGTCTATAATTACCGGGATTGTCCTTTTTCCCTTTTTAAAAAGATGAGCACTGCATTTACCCTTTTTCAGTCTACAGGGACTTTCTTTATCCCCTTGAGTTCTCAAAGATAATTGCTAGCAGCTATGTAATAACACCTGCCAATTCCTTAAGTACTCTTTATTTATTTATTTATTTATTTTGGCTGTGCTGGGTCTTATTTTTTTTTTAACATCTTTATTGGAGTATAATTGCTTTACAATGGTGTGTTAGTTTCTGCTGTATAACAAAGTGAATCAGTTATACATATACATATGTTCCCATATGTCTTCCCTCTTGGGTCTCCCTCCCTCCCACCCTCCCTATCCCACCCCTCTAGGTGGTCACAAACCACCGAGCTGATCTCCCTGTGCTGTGCGGCTGCTTCTCTTCGAAGCATGTCATCAGGGCCTGCTGCTTTACCTAAAGCCGGCTTTTCCAAATACTTTTAAACCATTTTATTCCCTCTCCTAGTTTGTGCTGACTCTTGTGCTCAGGTTAGCATTGCTCTGAAAACTGAATCCCTGCTGATTTTTATTTTTCTTCATTTAAGAGGAAAAGCCCCATCTTTTCCCAGTCATTGTCAGAACTTCTTTCCCTATTTTTGAGGTAGGAAGTGAGATATTTCCCATGTAAGCCTGGTTTAGCCTTATATCACTAGATAGGTTCACCTATTACTTTTTATATCTTCTACAGATTGCATTCCTTGTACTTTCTTACATTGGTAGAGTGTAGAACTGTGTGTTTCAGTGACATCCATTTCTTCTGGACACATCTTCATGGTTTAGACATTTTTCTTATCAGTGATCTCTATTTACCAGAGATTCACTTAAAAAAAAAAAACCCTCTTTATTTTGGAATAATTTTAGATTTACAGAAAAATTCCAAAAGTAGTACAGAATGTTCCCATATACTCTTCACTCACCTTCCCCTAATGTTAACATTTTACATAACCATGGTACATTTGTCCAACTAGGAAGTTAACATTGGTAAACTGCTATTACCTATACTACATAGTTTATTTGGATTTTATCAGTTCTTCTACTATTTTTTTTTTCTGTTCCAGGAGCCAATCCTAGATCCCACATTGCATTTAGCAATTTCTCTTAAAGTTTTTTTATTCCCAATGATTCAAAATGATATCTTTGTGTGATAATTTCCATCGAGTGTATTAATCTTTATATATTCAATGAATTACTTTTATCTGCAGAAATCAAATTTCTTACAGTTTTCTGCTAAAAATAATTCCTCAGTCCACTGCAAAGATGAGTTTGGCAATCCAGACTCTACTGAATATCAGGGTATTCTCTCCATGCCACCGCCGGGGCCAAAGGAGCCTGGGAAACTGCTCTTTTTCTGGTTTCATCATCATTTTACTATGATATCTCTGTTGTCCTTTTCTCCTTTCACTTTAATGGAGGCACTTTTGATATGTGAGCAGGGTTGGGACTAGAGTGAGGCAAGTGATGTGCAAATTTAAAGGAGGCATTCAGTCTCAGGGTTGAGCAAGTACAGGGTTGGCACTTTTTGCACCCTAGGCACCTCACTTGGTTTTCCCTAGGCACAGCTCTCTCTGTTCGTGGGATTTGGAGCACAACGTATTCTTGATTTACAAGGTCACCTACCCTCTGCCTGCCACTCCTTTAGTTACGCATAACATCTGATATAATATTTTGATTTTTTCACACAACTGTGTCCTGAACTATGACCTCCTGCTTATTTCTCCAGCTCCTTGTCAGATATTAGTCAAAATTTCAGAAAGTCTTGGGTTCCCCCTTTGTTCCCATATTATATTTCCTTGTGGAAGGCAGATCTTGCATGATTTTCTGAGTAGATGAGTGTTAAATCTACATCTAATTGTGTATTTGTATTCGTAGTCTGCAATTTAAATTCTGCGCTAAGTGCTGGGGAAAAAAGAGCGTGTTTTAAAGCTTGCTTCAAGCTGTTCGACCTTCTTCTGGGCAATTAGAATAAAAATGTGACAATACCTTTCTCCCTCCAAGTTGCCAGGTACATTTATATGCCACATGGCTTTCCCTGACTGGGGGAATAAATAAACTTGCAACAGCAATGGTGAAAATATCTTAAAACGCTGAAAGAAAATAAATTATGGTAATATTCTTCCTGGGATCCATTTAGGAAAACCAATGGATTTTTCTATATTTGTGACTTCCTACAGAAAGGACAGTAGTGCTCAGTAAGACAAGGTAGAATTACTTTGTTGTTAGCATTTTTAGGGCATTGCAGAGGAACAATCTGTTGTTCTTATAGGGAGGTGGTAAGTCCCGGGAGAACTCTAACAGACACAATTAAGAGAGACCAGGTCCTTGACTGCAAACGTTGAAGATGATGGTGATTGTTTACACAGCACCTAAGACGCTAACTTGGAGGTCTAACAACAGGTCTGTGCAACAAGTACCTGCCTTATGTTTGCCAAGGACTCAAGTCCCTAAGCAGAAATGAAGACTGCAAGTTAGGAGTTCTTGGCAACCCAAAGTGTTTACAGAGCTATGGGAAAATATCTCCCAGCTGGCTCCCCAGCTTGTGTGGAAAAATTTAGAGGCTGGCTTAAAGAGCTTGGAGCTAGAGTTTCCAAGGGAGAAAACCTCAGGGTGAAATGAAGTTGCCTCAGCTGATGAACTGCCTAGGCTATGGGTAAGTATTAGTTCAAAATCACAGTCTCAAGAAAGATGATCATGCCAGGAGGTCCTCCTGTTCAGGACAGGTGTTACTGAGTATCTTGGCTTGGGCACCTCTGGAAGCAAGTCCTATGGCAAGGAACCAGACGTCAAGTAGTAGCTTATGTGGAAGGTGATTTTAGGAAACTCAGGTAGGGGGAGCGGGGAAATGAACAAGGCAGGGAAGGAAACTGTGAAAGGGTGTGTGTTACCAACCTAGTTAGCACTGTTGGGCAACTGATGCTGGGCCCCACTGAGGAACTCTGGGACAGAGCAAAGAGCATGCCTGGAGTTATCTCCAGTGAGATAGGGCAAGGGAGATAGGTTATTTAATCAACCATCTCCCCATCAGTCATTGGTTGAGGGCTGCTTCTAGGGGTATTAACTCTTCTGTACTTCAGCTTGTCCTATGATTGGGTTCCTGCTTCCAGAAGAAAAGCTTGTAGTCAGAGAGCTGCAGGTGTGGCAATAAAGAGCTCCTGTTGCACCGATAGGAAGTGACATCTTGGAGCAAGTGGGATGGTTGTTATTTTCATGGGTGATTTAGAAGTTTGTCTAAAATCCATTAAGAGATGCTACTCTCTTTATATAACTATGATCTGGTCTTTTCAGGGCAATGGGCCTCAGATGCTGCAAAGCCAGGTGTGAAAGGCCAGATAAGGAAAAGACAGAGGCTCAGATGTAGATGACCTTGGAGATAGCTAGATGGAAAAATCCTGAGGGCAGGGATGGCATTTGTGTGTGTGTGTGTGTGTGTGTGTGTGTGTGTGTGTGTTAGGGTGTGTGTGTTTAATTCTTTCTCACTGCTTGCTCAATAAATGCTCTTGAATGACCAGTGGAAGAACTTTCTATTATTGGTCCTGCCCAAGGGGGCAGAGGTGGAAGCGGGGGGGCAGAGGTGGGAAACGGATGTTGAAGCCCTTACGTGGCCGCTGTCCATCATCTCCTCCTCCACACAGAGCTGATTCTCCTGCAGGGTCTTCCCCTGTCTCTTGCAGACATCGTGTAGATTCTTGATGTCAGCTTGCAGGCTCAAGAGCTTGCTGTTCAGGCTGCTCACTTCTCGGTCTCTCTCCCCCGCCTCAGCAGTCAGAAAAACAAAAGCATCAATTATGAACTATCAAGAAAATGCTTCCTTTCATTCACTGGTTGACAGAGACTTTAAATTTGCTGGAAATTTGTCCATCAACCCTTAGCTGTCATTACTCATCCAGCGTAATGTTTACACAGTATCCATTTGTGAGGTGTCCGGGTGCTCTGCATTATTCAGACAATTACTTATTTACATTAATTAATCTTCACCCACTACTGTGGGTGCATCATAGACGCTTCCCCTGCTTTTCAAGAGAAAGTCAGTGCCTAGAATAATTTCAGGTACCTAGTGGACTGTCTGTAAATATTAATGGCTCTGTCACTGATGAGATGAACATAGTGAGATGTCAAATGGACTTGTCGAGACTACTGTGAATCAGTGATGGAGTTGATGTGGCTTCTGAAAAGTCTCTTAACTTTCCCTTCTACCCACTAAACCAAAGACCTCCCTCACCTATAAACCTAGTGCTTTTCTTTGGAGACGTACACCAATGGGAATAAAAGTAAAATCCCTGGGCTGATCGCACAAGATCCCTGTCTTTGATTATGAGAGAAAAAGATTTGTTAATTACTGCTAGGTCAGATGGAAATTAGTGATCAAGATCAAAATAGAGAATGGGGAGCATAGCAGCTTGGGTGGGGTTGGGGGTATACAGCTGTGGGAAGAGGGTGGGTGCCCTGTCATAGAGGACGCCACCTTCCACTCCCAGTGTTGTGGGTGACAACGGTGTAAAAAGAAATTAGCAAGAAGCCCTCTGTGAACCTGTCCAGTGCTTGAGTCCTATCACTGTGCAAACCTTTTGTAACACTCTTGAGGGCAAGCACTACCACCTCCAAGTTTTAGATATTGGAACTGTGGCTGGTGCTTTTATAGTAGGTGCTTGTTTATGTTAAATTACCCAGAGCAGGCTCTTTGGTGAGGATTCATGGCATCTATTCAAGAAACACTCCCAAGAGAAATCAGCAAGGAGGTGGGGGAAGCAGGACAGGGAAGAGAAAGAAACCGAGCAAGGGCACGATTTCAGACAAAGTTTTGCGGGAGTGGCTTCAGCCTAATTCCACAGGAAACTCCAGAGTGTAAGTTACACCTCAGAGTCTGTCCTGCTTAGATGCAATGAAAGCTGGGCTGTCAGCTTCAGCATCAGCCAGTCAATGGCTAAGGGCTGCCTCATGGGACGTAAGCTCCCAAGGACTTCCAGCTTTCTGCTCTTATGAGCAAAGTGAACCCAAAAGCCCAAGGGCAATTCTTCTAAGAGAGTTGCAGGTGCAAAAGCACGCAGAAGCCATGAGTGCACAGAAATGGCAAAGTGATCCAAGTGACAGTGTCCAAAGTCCCATAGGTGGTTAGCAGCAGAATGAGGAGAGCTCTGCTCTCCTGACCCTGCAGCCAGTGCTCTGCCACCATGTCCCACTGACTGCACTGGCTTCTTAAATATATGAGCTATATAACGCACACTCCCGGGGGAGCCGGAGACCTGATATGGACATCATAAATCAAGCCTACTGGACAGGTCAGTTTAAGAGACCTCTGCACAAGGCCGGGGAGGTGGGGTGGACAGAGAATAACCACGAGAATCCTACATGGCAATGTCAGAGTATTCGGAATTCAGAAGGTTTCCCAGAAGTGCCGCTGTCTCAGCTGATTTATGCCTTCATTTCCATTTAGTACCTGGATTTTTTTAAAACCACTTTACAGTTTAATTAGGTTAACGGTGTGGCTCTGTCATTAAAAGCATTTCATTATCTCAAAACTCTCCCTCTTCCTCTCCTGCTCTTGTCCCTTGTTCCCCACTTTCTGAAAAATAACAGTGCGTGTCAACTGCCCCAAGCATGTAATTACCATTAAGACAATTACCAGGGACTCTCTTAAGAGAATATGTGTAGAGCAGCTAAAAAATGGTGTACAGACACTGTTCTCTAAATAGAAAACAAAATCCTTGACCTGACAAGGAGCAGCAGTTTGGGCTTCCCTGGTAGCGCAGTGGCTGAGAACCCACCTGCCAATGCAGGGGACACGGGTTTGAGCCCTGGTCCGGGAAGACCCCACATGCTGCAGAGCAACTAAGCCCGTGCACCACAACTACTGAGCCTGCACTCTAGAGCCTGTGCACCACAACTACTGAGCCCACATGACACAACTACTGAAGCCCGTGTGCCTAGAGCCTGTGCTCTGCAGCAAGAGATGCCAGTGCAATGAGAAGCCGGCGCACCGCAACAGAGTAGCTCCTGTTCACCACAACTAGAGAAAGACCGCGCACAGCAACAAAGACCCAACACAGCCAAAATTAAATAAATAAACTTATAAGTAATAAATTAAAAAAAAAAAGGAGCAGCAGTTTGATTCTAGTGCTTTAAATCCCTTTTCTCATAGCTGCCATACTGGGAATAGAGTATGGAGACTCACGGGAGTGGGGGCCTAGGGATCCCTTCCCCCCTCGCCACAGGACTGTCTTTCGCATCTATGAGCGGATTAGATGATAATACAATGCCAACTCTATGGAAGTGTCAAATGCCCTATACTCTTGCCTTGATGCTGAATATATGCATCCTAAGGTGAGGGCCATGTCACCAGATTGTTGCATATGAAGCCTGGCACACTGAGGACTTATTAACAAAGTACCAGTGACATACAACTTGAGCCTCTCTATGTTAAAAGCTCAATGCCCTCTCTCTCAGGCCAATTAAAAGAAAGCCCACTCCTTCTAGTTTTAGATGTCCCCTGAGCAGTAGGCCTGCTAGCCCAATATTGTCGCACCACTAGGGTTTCAGAATTGGATCTTTAATGTAGATGATCTCATCTAATTTGGACATTAGCATTGACTCAGAGTCTCTGAGGCAATTTCTTTGAGGTTTGGAATAAATAATCCTTTCTTTGAGGATGCCCTAAACCAGTTGAATAACAAATGTATTTTGCTGGATGTCAAATGAAATTTGCTTTTGAAATCAGAACCTAACCATTCACTCCTGAAGGCCAAATTACACAAGGGTTTTTATTCATCAGAACAGAATGAAAATCCTGGGAGAGTAATAAGGTGATTTCCATGAACCATGTACTATTTTTACTGTAGGTAGTTGTAAGAAGAGGCTGTGCTCACCTCAGAACTCCAGAAAGGCAAGTGTTTCTGAGGGTCCAGTAAACTTAATTTCCTGCTAACACTGTGCACAGAGGTCACTGTACACTATTGCTAATCTTATGTACTTTATGAACGCTAACTTCCAGGCAGATGCCTTTTGAGTATCAATACGCAGTAGGAATTGACTTAATCTGACATTTCATCATTCAAAGCTCTGTAACCAGTACTGGGGCATGAGAAGAACTGAGAGTCTAATGCTGACCCTCAGGCACCATCTGATCCTGTCCTAGATCTGAAGTCTTCAACAACGGCCGAAATCATAAGCCCCCACTGCTAGGTGAGTTTCACTTACATAAGCCGTGCACTTAGATACAGGCATTACCTCGACGATGTTATGGGTGTGCTTCCAGACCACTGAGATAAAGCAAATATCATAGTAAATCAAGTCACACAAATTTTCTGGTTTCCCAGTGCATATAGAAGTTATGTTTTCACTATATTGTAGTCTATTAAGTTTGCAAAAGCATTATAGCTAAAAAATTACATACCTTAATTTAAAAATACTTCATTGCTAAAAAATGGTAACCATCATCTGAACCTTTAGTGAGTCGCAATCTTTTTGCAAAAGTAACGTCAAAGATCACTGATTAACAACATAGTAAAGCAACTATACTCCAATAAAAATTTTAAAAAGGTCACTGATCAAAGATCACCATAACAAATATAGTAATGAAAAAGTTTGAAATAGTGCAAGAATTACTAAAATGTGACACAGAGACACAAAGTGAGCAAGTGCTATTGAAAATGGCGTCGATACATATATACACTACCAAACATAAAATAGATAGCTTAGTGGGAAGCAGCCGCATAGCACAGGGAGATCAGCTGGGTGCTCTGTGACCACCTAGAGGGGTGGGATAGGGAGGATGGGAGGGAGGGAGACACAAGAGGGAAGAGATATGGGAACATATGTATATGTGTGACTGATTCGCTTTGTTATACAGCAGAAACTAACACACCATTGTAAAGCAGTTATACTCCAACAAAGATGTTAAAAAAGAAAATGGTGCCGATAGACTTGCTCGACATAGGGTTGCCACAAACCTTCAATTTGTAAAAAGTGTAATATTTGTGGAGTGCAATAAAGTGAAGCTCAATACAATGAAGTGTGCCTGTACCCAGTTTTGCTTATATGGGGTTGGAACCTGGTCACTTGATTTGAAGGCACGAGACATCTGCAGCAGCTACCAACCACAGGCAAAACGGCGAGTGCTGAGGCTACAGTTGCTACCAGATGCATGATAGTGATTGGAAAATAGGTTATTTACTGAAGCAAATTTTCTGTATTGATTAAAGGGTCTTTTTTCAAAGAGCATGCCTTCTTGAACATGTATTTCAAAAGCCAGGAAGAAATTTTGCTCTAGGCTTCAAAATACTGACAGATAGTCTCATGCTTCTTCTTGTGGGGAGCTGATGTTAAACTGAAGCTTGTGATTCAGTAGCACTCTCAGGCCCTAGAAGCATCACCAAGATTCAAGACGGCAGCATTTCCCAGGATTTGGCACTTGAACAAGAAAGCTTGGTGGCACTTTCGAGAGTAATACTGGAGTCCACCAACAATACCATAAAATTCATCATCTTTGGGAAATTACCTTTGTGAGGATAAGGACAAATCTTCAATAAAAAATGGAAAACCACCTTTAGCCATGACTACCATTCAAAATATATCAGTATCTAGTGAGACTTACGTTTTAAAAAGCAGGAAATCTGGGCTTCCCTCGTGGCACAGTGGTTAAGAATCCGCCTGCCACTTCTAGGGGACACGGGTTCGATCCGTGGTCCAGGAAGATCCCACATGCCGTGGAGCAGCTGAGCCCGAGCACCCCAACTACTGAGCCTGTGCTCTGGAGCCTGCGAGCCACAACTACTGAAGCCTGTGTGCCTACAGCCCGTGCTCCGCAACAAGAGAAGCCACGACAGTGAGAAGCCCGTGCACCGAAACGAAGAGTAGCCCCCTCTCGCCGCAACTAGAGAAAGCCCATGCACAGAAACGAAGACCCAATGCAGCCCAAAGTAAATAAATTAATTAAAAAAAAGAAAAAGCAGGAAATCTTTTGTTCTACCAACAATTTTAGTTTTTAAATTTATTTATTTTTAACATCTTTATTGGAGTATAATTGCTTTACAATGGTGTGTTAGTTTCTGCTGTATAACAAAGCGAATCAGTTACACATATACATATGTTCCCATATCTCTTCCCTCTTGTGTCTCCCTCCCTCCCACCCTCCCTATCCCACCCCTCTAGGTGGTCACAAAGCACCAAGCTGATCTCCCTGTGCTATGTGGCTGCTTCCCACTAGCTATCTATTTTACATTAAAAGCAGGAAATCTTAAAAATTAACATTGCTACAGGAATTTTTACAGTTTACTTGTGTAATAAGAGTTTAAAGTTATCTACAGTAAATTCAAACATTCTTATTGATATTACTAACTTGATTCCTGAGCTTGCTTTTCCATCTATAAAAACATTACAGGGCTTCCCTGGTGGCGCAGTGGTTGAGAGTCCACCTGCCAATGCAGGGGACGCGGGTTCGGGCCCTGTCTGGGAAGATCCCACATGCCGCAGAGAGGCTGGGCCCGTGAGCCATGGCCGCTGAGCCTGCGCGTCTGGAGCCTGTGCTCCGCAACGGGAGAGGCCGCAACAGTGAGAGGCCCGCGTACGGCAAAAAAAAAAAAAAAAATTACAGTTTTTGTTTACTTGTGATGGGAATTAATGGGCATTTACATGAGGTTTTGCCTGTGAGCAAAAATTTTGGAGCCAATTATGTTCATATAGTGAAGACTGAGTATATTTCATTGTGTTCTAAATTCTTTAAAAGTTGGCACACTGTACAAAGTATGTGGCTTAGGATACACATGGCATATGGCAGGCGGTCCACCACCTTTGGAAGATGCGCCAGTTCCTGCTGGTACTTGGGCAACTGCCACATACTTTTCTCCAACATATCATATCCTTGGAGAAATTATTTCACTAGAAAGTAACCTCCACAAGAACAGAGATCTTTGTCGATTTTGTCCACTGATTTATCCCCAGGCCCTAGAACAATGCCTGGCACAGTGAAGGTGCCCCAGAGATATCAGCTGAATGAAGAAATGCCCTTCTAGAAAATCCATACCAGATCCTCGTTCCCTGCAGAACTTTCAGTGAATCCTCAATGGCTCCCACTAGTAATCCAGCAGGAAAGGAGCTGAAACACCTCTTTTAGAAGCTGCTGAGCTCTTGGTAGAAGGTCTGTTAAAAAGCATATGTCATGTGGGACAACCCTATGCTAACCAAAACATCCCCTTTAAGTCCTTTCTGGAACAAGTCAGGGAATACATAAACACAGTTTGACCAAAATAATAGAGTCATCAGAGCACTCCGTTTCCATATCATTCCAGATAAAAAGAAAATGTCGGCAACAATATTTAATAAGTGCTTAAGCCCCAAGCACTGGTGTTTTACATGCAGTATCTTACTTAATCCTAACAGCAAGCCTTTGAAATAGGTACTCATTATTCATATTTTCTAGGTAAGGCAAAGGAAGCTCAGAGAGGGTAAGTAACATGCCCAATATCACACTGCTATTAGATATGGACCCAGACTCACCTAGCTCAAGTCTGGGCTTTTAAATGTTATGCTTTGCTGTCCACCTCTGTCTGTGACATTTTGGGATGTTGTTATTGGAATTTTGAATCATGAAACTGGAAAAGATGTCCCTTGTAGCAAAGTTTCAACTCTACGTACACAGAGGAGTGAGGATGCTTACCTCATCTTTCATTTCCTGGGTACCTCTCAATTCTCCTTTAAGCTTTAGCATTTCCTGAGCTTTGTTATAAACCTGAAAAAGTCCAAGAATTTAAGATGGAAAAAGCATAAATGAGTCTGGCCCTTTAAAGATTTTCCCACCTGGATGTGTGCTCTGAGCAGGGAGTTTGGAAAAATTTCCGAACTGTTAGCAATACCTACTTGCCTACCCATCTGTTTCTGTTTCCAAAAGTGTGTTAAAGCCTTTGCTAGGAAGACAGGACCATGGTTTTACATCTTTTCTGAAAAATCACCACTTGGTAGGCTAAATAGTTTCTGAACACATCTTTCTTGGAAAGTAAAAGGACTGAAATGATTTTACTTTCTAGATTTCTAAGTATTCAATGGCTCAAATACAGTTAACTACTAACTATGAATCAAATGGGATGTGTACACCAACTTCATTCTCATGATAACCCTGGTGGGTAGATACTATTACTGTCCCCATTTTACAGAGGAGGAAACTGAAGCCCAGAGGGGCTAAGTGACTTACCCAAGGCCAGGGAGGCTCTCTTACTACTCCATGGGGAGCTTCCCTTCCATAATTTCTAACTATTAATTTGGAAATATCTGATAATGTGATTTTTTGCAGCATCAAGTTACTGTAATGTTGGTGCTTGTAAAGTTAGGAAACTTGTAAAGTGCTGAGAATTATCTAAATAAAAAGCCTCAAAGAAAACCAAGGATTTGTGCACATGTATGTGTGTAAGTATAGGATGACGCATTTGAAGTCATAATGCACTGCACTTATTAAAACAATCTAATTCGTTATGTTTTAAACTCTAAGACCAGAGGAAATTTCCACCAAGCACTTACCTGCAGAATAGTTCCAAGAATGAGAAGCTATCAAAATACTCATTCTTTGTAATGAACCACATCCCTAATGTAAGCCAAGAGGAAGAAAGAATGCTGGTGAGAATTTGGAATGTTTTATGGGGTTGTATTCTGATCTGCTGCATTGTTTACCCTCTTATGTCTTCATGCAGAGAGATGCATCATGGGAATGGTGATGTAGCTTGGGCTTACCCAGTAGGGAGAGGCTAGGTGATGTTGCAGTAACAAACAATCCACAAATCTCAGGGACTTAAAACCATGAAGGTTTATTTTTCATTTGTGCTGCACGTCGTTTATGAGTCAGCTGGGGCTCTGCTCTTTATTGTCCTCAGCTAGTAGAACCTCTGTCATCTAGTATGTTGCCTGTTGCCATCCCAGCAGAAAGGGAACTAGATGAATCACATACAGGTTCTTAAAGTAGAAGTGACACACTTCACTTCTGCTCACATTTCTTTGGCCAAAACAAGTCATATGGCTACGCCTACATTCTTCCTTTACCCCCAAGAGGAAATATTGGTGAATGTTACACATCATTTCCATGCAAGGTGTCTTAGCTGGTTGGGCTGCTGCAACAAAATATCACAGACTGCATATCTTATAAACAACAGAAAAAATTTTGTCTCACAGTTCTGGAGGTTGAGAAGTTCACGATTAAGGTGCCAGCAGATTAGGTGTTTGGTGAGGACCCACTTCAGAGATGGCTGTTTCTTTTTTTGCTGTAAATTCACATGGTGAAAGGGATAAGGGAGAACTCTGGGGTCTCTTTTATAAGGGCATTAATCTCTTTCATGACGGCTTCATCCACATGACCTAAGCACCTCCCAAAGACCCGACCTTCTAACACTATCACCTTGGCGGTTAGGATTTCAACACATGAATTTTGAGGGGACGCAAACATTTACTCTACAGTGTTAGGCAAATGAGAAGATTAAAAATAGCATGGCCTAAAAGAACACTGAATAGGTCTCTAGGCCAGTAAACTGCTAATCCTGACCCAGCATCTAGGTCAAGGAGTAGACTTTGGAAAGGCACTCACCTCTCCAAGCCTTTGTTTCTCCCTCTGTAAACTGAGGAGCTGTACTAAATGACTGTTTTCTTTCTTAGCTCTAAAGTTTACTGGTTCAGGTTCTACCTTGATGGACATTCTTCTTTAATAGGAATCGTGAACTTAACCCAAGCATCACACAAAAGTTGGAATGGAGTAAACATATCCTTGAGAATAATATTCCTCTAGAGGCAGACTTACTGGATAGTCAGGAAATAATTCTTAAATCAAATGAAATTTTGTCTCAAAGACAGAAAAATGATTGTCTAACTTGTGCTGGTTTCATCTACTACGGAGTTACACAGCTATCGTTGCAAGGGCCAAGAGCATTTGGAAGGAAAAGTGGCAGGCACAGGCTCTCATATTTGCATGAAAATATATTTACTAAGTAAAATAAGTCAGAGGAAAAATAGAGAGCTGAATTGTGTTCCATGAAGGAGACATGGGAATCCTGTGAGTCACTATCAGCAGCAGTAGGCAATTTGGAAGTGTTTATGATGAAAAAAAGGGAAGGGTTATATGATAAATTTTCGAAGCATTTGACAGTAATGTTTGCCAGATGGATAAGGAAGAGTGCTTTGAGGGAGCCTCAAATGCTTCATAAAATGAACATGGGAACCTTCACAATGCCCTCTGAGGAGTGTGGCTGGAAAAATATTTTGTAGAGGAGAGAACTCATCACAGAGGGAGGGGCCCCCTACCTGATCAATGGATACTGATCTCTGGGCCCAGGACTTCAATGTCTTCTCTCTTCTTAAACTGATTCTACATCTTCTGTGCTGCTATCTCCTGTATCACTGTTGAGACATTCACATCCTCGTGCCTCATCTCCTCCACCAGCATCTCCAATTCTGTTGCAACTGCCCAGGGAACTACTCTTTTTGTATTCGAAAGTTCTGCCATCTGCCTTTCTAGCAGGCTTTTTCTTGGTGACAGTTGTGAGCAGGAAAAAAAAAAAAAAACTGTAGTGAAAACAAAAACTTGGTCAGGGTGATGTCATATCACAAAACATAGTGATGTTTTGTGCCCCTGAAGTTGGCCTCAGCCCCCACGTAGAACACTTTACAGATTCCCGAGAAACACCTAACACTGCATCTCACATGGGTGACTAGTGTAGCAGGTATGAACTCAGGTGGGCAAAGAAAAGGTAACTATTTTTCTATTACTCAACCTCTTTGTTAAACCCCATTTCCCCCAAATGGCAGAAAACAGAATCTTAGTTATTTCTGAGAAAACTCCATCATTTTTAGGTTAAAAATGAAGCAGTTCATGATTCCTCCCACCTATTTAGGTCTCTCCAGAGTGTGCCTCATTTCTGAGGTCCTAGGATGCAACCTGGCATCAGGAGTGGCTCCTGGTCCATGGTCATGGGCATCTCTCCCAGCTGAAGTGTGCTGAGATGTCTGTGTCCTGGTCATCAGGCTGCATAGATTACATCTTTGTCTTACTGTAGGCTTTGCGTCTTCTGGCCCTTTTTCATCCCCTGAGGAAGCTCCTAATGCAGAAGGAGAGAGAGACACACACACAAACACGTGAGATTGGTCTCAGGCCCTCTCCTCTTGGACCTGCTCTACCATCATTGTACCTACCATCATTTCCACCATTCTCTAGAAAGGTGTTGAGAGGAAGGGGATAGGATCTTAAGATTCTGTTTACTTCTCTGTCCCCCATTCCTGATATTTGTCAAAAGCCCTTTCTGCCCCTGGATTGCTAAACCTACCTGGGGTCCTATTGTTTTCCCCATTTGTGCCCATTTCATTGATTTCACCAGGGTCAGATTCTCTTATTTATGTTCAAATTCTCTTCTTCCTCTTTTTTTCCCTTTCTTTCTTTTATTTTTATTTTTGGCTGCGTTGGGTCTTCGTTGCTGCACGTGGGCTTTCTCTAGTTGCGGCGAGTGGGGGCTACTCTTTGTTGTGGTGCAGGCTTCTCACTGCGGTGGCTTCTCTTGCTGCGGAGCATGGGCTCTAGGCGCCTGGGCTTCAGTAGCTGTGGCACGCAGGCTCAGGAGTTGTGGTTCGCGGGCTGTAGAGCGCAGGCTCAGTAGTTGTGGAGCACGGGCTTAGTTGCTCTGTGGCATGTGAGACCTTCCCCGACCAGGGATTGAACCCATGCCCCCCGTATTGGCAGGCGGATTCTTAACCACCGTGCCACCAGGGAAGTCCCTCCCTCCCCTTTCTTAACTCAAAGAGACTTTGTTTATTTGTGGGGGAAGAAGGAAAAAAGTACAAGTGAACAGTTCAGTGAAACACAGGTTGAACAGGGGCAGGATGGGAAACACATGTTAGTACTTCATACACCATCGACCTTCATTAGGTTACACAAACGCCATCATCACAGATTACTGATGCTAGCTCTCTCCCCAAGGAACCGGTAACTGCTCGGGTATATGGAGGGACTACTGGCCTTAAAGCCACACCATCTGTTCCTTTTCCTTCATGACCTAGACGGAAGAATATCAAGGACCTATTTTTCTCATCTAAAACATGTTTCTATGTTTTCACAGAGAGAGATGCTATTTAGTTTAAAGTTAAAGCTATCCTTGGGGATTAATCAAAATAACAGGTTTACTTACACTTAGCCATGAGTCTTTCTTTACTTTTGCTAGGTTTTAGATTTTTCTCCAATGTTCCATCTCCTACCAATGAGAAAAGGGTGATGAGTCCTAGGGGTCTTAATTATTGAAATGAGGAAAGGATGTTCAATGTTTCTTCCATTTAAAAATATGTGAACACCATGAATTGACAGGATGCTCCTTGTACAATAAATTACTTCTGCCAAGAATGCATGGACAGAGCCATACTGTGTGAAGGCCTGGCATGAACAGTCTACTTCTTTGGATCCAAATCCAGTTCAAAAAGAAAGAAGTCCCTGGTCATGTAGCGCATATCTGATGGGGGAGGTGGTAGAAGGGGATGGTTTTACCAGGGTTACTAACTGGGTCATAGTTCAACCCCAGGACTGAGGCTTTTCTGGAGAGGAAGCAGGGCCCGTTGGGTCTTCCTAAAGGAGACTTTGGAATGGCAGAAGAAATAAGTGTCTAGAAGGAACAAGAGAAGGGGTCCCAGGATTTATCAGACTCACTGCTGCAGGTGAAAATCTCTCCCCATGGCTATTTCTTTTGGTACTTTTCACAGAGGCTGTCAGTTGCCTGTTCCAACATCCATACTTTTAATCGTTCATGTAACAGAGCCATAATTTTATTGGGGTGTCTATGTACTTATCCAAAAGACTACCTATCCCAGCCTCTCTGGTAGCCAGGTATGGCTATATGTCTAACTTTTGGCCAGTAAGATGTAAGAGGACATATTGTGGGAACTTCCTGGAAATGCTAAAGAGTAATGTGCAGTTCTTTGTTCTTTCCTCCTTCCCGATTGTTTGGAATGCTGATTTAGTGGCTGGTGCTCCAGCAACCATTTGGAACATGATGTAATGCTCATAGAGGTAGAACCTAGGTCTCTGATGGTATGGAACCACCATGCCAGCCCTGGAGTGAGAGAGCAATTTCTTACATATTTGTTTGTTTGTTTATTTATTTACTTCCACACCACGTGGCATGAGGGATTCCCCCACCAGGGATCGAACCTGTGCCCCCTGCAGTGGAATTGTGGAGTCCTAACCACTGGATGGCCAGGGAATTCCACAGAGAGAGCAATTTCTATCATAAGTGACTTCTATCTTAAGTCACTGTTTTGGATTTTCTCTGTTGTATGCAGCTAGATCTAATGCAAAGGCATAAAGTACCCTTAATTATAGTCCTCTCCAAGAGACCTCTTTACAATTCACTCTTCATTTCTAGGACCTCCACTAGGTGCTTCTACTATAGGTTCTGGAACCCCTGTTTTATTGTGGACCAACTCTTTGATCCTACAAACATTTTTCTCAAATGTTCCTTTCTCTGCCTTGATTTGACTTCGTTTTCTCTTGATACATCAGCTCATTGCATTCGCTCTTTCTCTTTCTCCACTTGAGGTATGGAGTAGTGAGATTCAGCGTAGGGAAGGGAGCAACATACTTAGCCCTCCTACTGCCACCATCATTATTCCCATGCCATTTAGTAAAATTTCCTCTTTTGAAGTACACACTCCATTGCATCTTGGTTGCCATTAGGATCAACCGACATACTGAGAACTCTCCCACCTGATTTCTCAGTATCTTTCTTTTTTAAAACATGAGGTATCTATCTCTCTGTCCAAAAAACATACAGTTTCAAGACCCAACTGAATAGCCATTTCTGTCATCTTCCTTCCAACCACATGTGCTAATTAACACTTGTGTGGCAGCTACTATATGTAAGGTACTGTTCTAAACATAAAAGAACAGTAATCCTCACAGCAGCCTTGCCAGGTAGGTAACCCCTCAGACTCCTATGGCACTTTATCTATTCACCTTTTAAAACAACACAATCTGCCTTTATTATGGTTTTTTTGTGATTTGCTTTGTCTCTACAAAGGTAGCAGTGGTTGACTCTGGTGAAAAAACAGGAACATACAGACCTTTCGGAAATAATGCTAGATTTCCAGAGAAGTTGCAAACATAGTACAGAGAGCTGCTATATACCCTTTCCTCAACTTCCCCAGTGTTAGCATCTTACACACTATCAGTATGTCTTATTACCAATGATATTGACCTTGGTCACTTGGTCATGCTGGTGTCTACCGAGTTACTATTTTCCCCGTTATAACTAATAAAAAATTTCATAGAATCTGCTTCTTGAGTTACCCTCTGCTGCCTTCTTCCTGATACTACGCAGTAAGACTGTTATCCTGAGAAGGGATTTTCCAAATTCCTTTACCTTCTTCTCTCCCCATGTTAGCCCCCTCCACCTTCTTGCAGTTTTCAAAGGGTTCAGTGGAAAAGCAAAGGCTTTTTGGAGATGCTATGATCAATAGGCATTTGCCTGGGTGCCTGCTCTCCAGTAGGAGAGGGGTTAAATTCTTTGGGATAACTTCAGCACTGAACTGCCAAGTCTCTTAGGTTCAGCTCAGCAATCAAACTGCATAACCTAATAGAGCCCCTGGTGCTTCGGGAAACACAAGACACTGATTTATATTTTAATATCAGTAATTTCCACAAGAGCAACATTTCTGAGTGTCATTTTACAATTTCCGTCAAATGCCAGTTCAGTTTTTCTTAATTCTGTTTATTGCGTCTGAATTTGCAACCTCATTGGCAATGCAGATTCTTGGCTCCCAGGAGAGAAAATTTCCATCTTTTTCTGGAATGGGAGGGATGGGGATAGGGGCAGAAATGGGCCTGTAAAATAACTGGAAATGTAAATAAAGTACTGTTTATTAAGAATGGTGATGAAATACTTTTAGTTAAAAAAAGGGAGGACAAACTTTGCAAAAGACGTGACAAAAGAAGTGTTTGGGATCCAAACTGGACTCTTCCCTCCCAGAGTGGAGAACTGTTCTATACACTGAAAAACTGAGAAAAGGGAGCCAGTGTGGGGAATACTTGGCACGTTTACTTTGAGATTGTTGCTCTGGCCATTAGCACTATAGCAGATTGTAAAGGGCTTTGGGATCCTTAAGGATCAAAGGTGCATGGCTGCATAAAAGCCAGATGTTGCCATTAGGAAGAAGGAGCCTGGTTCTCTCCTGTATTCTTTGAGCATCAAATAAAAGTAAGAACAAAGCTGGTGTTGTTGGCACCAAACCACACCTAGTCAGCGTGCTCCGGGCTAGGCGGGCTTCCTGAGGCCGCTGGCTGCAGATGTGTGCCCTTGCAGACCCAGTATCATCCCCTAGTTCCTTGCGGGCCTGCAGCTCCAGTTTCTGCGTTGGTCCTTTTCCTGGACAGGTCGTGGGCAACCTCCTGGAATAGCTCAACCTAATGCTCTTCTTTGAAGTCTGAAATTTAGCTTCAGCTAGAGCTAAACCAAAGGAGAAGCTAGAAATTTAGCTTCTACTTTGGTTATAACATACAGCCATCCATGAGTCAGAAGTGAGGACCCTCTATTCGGTGAAGCTTCTTGTGTGACTACTCAGGGCCTTTCCCAAACGGGGGTGTCATTAGTCTCTGTAAGTCTTCTTTTCTTCAAAGCCACAAGCCCCCTGGGTCTCAGTGAGCCCAAAGGCAGTTGCTCTGCCTCTGGTTGCCATTAAGACCTCGTGATTTTCACCAGCATCCTTCAGCTTCACACACTCTAAATCCAACATCATGTCTCATTGCCAAACCTCTGGCAGAAGCCGTGTTGAGTTTCTCAGTGGAGCTATCGACCACATTGACTGAAGCCGCAGCAACTTGTTTCTCCCCGTCCAAAAGGGTAAAAATAACAGGAACAAGTTGTCGGAAATGAAATTTCAATTCATCCACGCCCTTTCTACACTTCTGCTGCGACTCCCAAGCAGGGATCAATAGTGTTTAGACAGCCAAGGAGATTTTTTCCCCTCTTAAAGCACCAGATCAATAGTAAAAAAAAAAAAAAAAAA